>NW_009260274.1:106343-130387 GCF_000687185.1 Egretta garzetta | reverse complement strand
CCACGTGGTGGGAGAGGATCCGCCCGGGCTGTGCCCACCACGGTGCCACACAAAGCCTGCGCCCAACAGAAAGAGGCTTTCTGCAGCTGCCGTTTTACATACTCATTAAGCATGTAATCTTTAATTTTATCCACTGTCTAGCTTCTTTAATAGGAATATGTACTTGAGCTGGTCTTTGGAAAGAACGCGGTTAAATGCTATTCTTACGCATAATTGTGTGTATCCATGGGAAGCACTTGAGTTTATATCCTTGTGGCCAGATATGACTTGGCTCGCTTTTTATCAGCACATTGTCTGTGGAGGCCAATGTTTCTTGAGAAAGTGGACACTTCAGAATTTCATTGTCTACTTGAAGGCAACTGTCTCCAGATCTCATTCACATCAGTTTGAAATATGTCTGAATCAATGCCTATCTCAGTGGGCATTAAAACCTTAATTTTGGGTTTATATCTATGAAACTGAGGGTGAAAATAAAGCAGCACTACAAGCAGCAAAGAGGCTATTTTGTCATGCATGTGATGTGAGCATATTCTGCAAACTATGTCATGCCTCTACTGAAGACCATCTTTTTATAAAATACTTGTTTTAAAAGAAGAAAAAATATACAAATGAAGTCTATTAGCAATGCAAATAGCTACCAAATGCATGCTATGCATTTGTAGAAAATATATGTATATGTATACATTTACCATAATATACTTGCATTTGCAATAACAAATAAAGTTGTCTGGAAGATGACTGAAAATAGAACAATATGATTAGGGGAGTTAAACCCTGATTTTTAGATGGACTAAAAAATGTAGTGTATGCTCATTTATGTGCAAATGTAATGGAAAAAGGCTGCAGGTAGAGTGGCGAAAACCTAAACAAAATAAACACTTAATTTTCTTTTATTGTACTTTGTGACTATTAATAATATTACGGTACTAAGGCAGAAACATTAAACTAAGCAGGGGAGCAATAAATGTTCCTAGACTGTGCAATGCTGTTGATATTAGCGGCTAATAGCTCCAGAGTTCACATAAAATGCAGATTGAAGTACAAAGATGTTTAGTGGAGTCAGCAGTGGCAGTGAACTGTTTACAGGTGAAACTAATAACCAGAGGGCAGACACAGCAGGGGCATTTTCTGCAAAAGATATCGAAAAGGAACTTTTCAAAGCAGTTAATCAGATTGTCTCTGTCCTCAGGGAAGAGATTTGGTAATCCCAGTTTATTCCTCTTCAAAACTACCTTCTGAAATCATTAATTGTCATGTGCCGTGTTTCCATTTATAAATATAATGAAAAATGCAAGGACTATAGTGTATGTTGATATAAAAAAAGTCCACATTGATTTAAGAACTTCATGCTGAAGTTATGAGAGATGACTTGATACCACACTGTTGGCTACGTGAATGAGAGCCTGGATTTGGGATTAATGAACCGTAATTAAGTTCAGTCACTGTGACATACAGAAGAATGTAATACTCGGCAGTAGTCATACTGTGTTTTGTTTTGCCTTGCAAATCTGGACACAAACTGTTTCCCACATATTTATCTGAGAGGCCATAAAGAAAATACTGACTGCAGAAGAAATAAATAGCCATATATTTAATGGAAGAAAGAAGATCTCCTCCTCTACTGTTACTCCATGCTGAATGGCAGGGGGCAATAAAAGTACAAAACTGACATAGTGTTAGACGATATTCATCTTAACAGTGATGCACTTGACCAGTGTCAGTAGGATAACTGAAATGAAAATGAGTGTAAAATCATATTAATGTGGAATATGATCCTTCAAACCACAAAGTAAAAAACAGTTGGAGGAAAAAATTTTTTTCTGAAGTGCTTTTATCCAAAACAGTATATAATAATTTTTTAATATATATTTTATTGGACAATATAATCTGTATTTATTGGCCAAGCTGAGAGAAAAGTGTCATTCTTTTGCCTGACTTTGATCAGCATACACATTTCTTTAGGTTTTTCCCTCTGGATTTGATTTATGATTGGAATAGTATGATAGGTTACTTGGGTCATTACAATATCTTGTCAGTGTGCACAGTTGCACAGTAGAAAAGTACTGAGTAGTGCATCTCTCTAAATGTATGGTTCTCCAAGACAAAGATTATAGTTTATGGACTGGACTACTAGCAATAATTAAAACCACAATGAAGAAAAAAAATACGGTACAGATTATTTACGCTCCTTCCCTGTTCTGCAATGAGCTGCCCTGTTGGGTTTCTCAATGCAACTGTTGGCTACGTGAATGAGAGCCTGGATTTGGGATTAATGAACCGTAATTAAGTTCAGTCACTGTGACATACAGAAGAATGTAATACTCGGCAGTAGTCATACTGTGTTTTGTTTTGCCTTGCAAATCTGGACACAAACTGTTTCCCACATATTTATCTGAGAGGCCATAAAGAAAATACTGACTGCAGAAGAAATAAATAGCCATATATTTAATGGAAGAAAGAAGATCTCCTCCTCTACTGTTACTCCATGCTGAATGGCAGGGGGCAATAAAAGTACAAAACTGACATAGTGTTAGACGATATTCATCTTAACAGTGTTGCACTTGACCAGTGTCAGTAGGATAACTGAAATGAAAATGAGTGTAAAATCATATTAATGTGGAATATGATCCTTCAAACCACAAAGTAAAAAACAGTTGGAGGAAAAAATTTTTTTCTGAAGTGCTTTTATCCAAAACAGTATATAATAATTTTTTTAATATATATTTTATTGGACAATATAATCTGTATTTATTGGCCAAGCTGAGAGAAAAGTGTCATTCTTTTGCCTGACTTTGATCAGCATACACATTTCTTTAGGTTTTTCCCTCTGGATTTGATTTATGATTGGAATAGTATGATAGGTTACTTGGGTCATTACAATATCTTGTCAGTGTGCACAGTTGCACAGTAGAAAAGTACTGAGTAGTGCATCTCTCTAAATGTATGGTTCTCCAAGACAAAGATTATAGTTTATGGACTGGACTACTAGCAATAATTAAAACCACAATGAAGAAAAAAAATACGGTACAGATTATTTACGCTCCTTCCCTGTTCTGCAATGAGCTGCCCTGTTGGGTTTCTCAATGCAAGAAGGAGGCACAAGCTCAAACAGGGGATTTCTTCTGTGAACAAAGAGCTGGGGTGCAATTATCCTCTTAAGTATCTCTGTCTTCATACGCATATATCTAGGAAGAATAGGGAAAAGACAGCTGGTAGCACTTGGCGTATCGTTTAACTGAAGGGCTAATTAACATGGCTTTATCCAGAATTAGAAGCAGATAGAAGTCTGTTGCTAAATAAATTGGTTAAATTTTAAGATATTAAAAGATTTCAGGCTTCTACTTTCTGCTGTGACATTCAACCTAGCGCTAAAGCCGCACGGCTTGTCTCCAGAAGACAATTTCAGCATTAATTTGTCAGTGACCTGAGAGTCTCCCTTCCAACAGGAGCAGTCTCACTGGAAGTCCTGAGGATCCCTGTCAGCACACAAGGCTGAGGCATCGTAGCAGACTATCAGCATGTATGATGTTGGTCACCCAATATGAGAGAGTGAAATGTGTGAATTTGACTGGAACACAGTTTTCTCTAAGCTGGTCAGAGAGTGCAATAGAGGTCAATTTGTTTTTTCTTTAGTAATCTGTTAGCATAGAATCACAGAATCATAGACTCATAGCCAGGTTAGAGGTAAACCCCACTATTTTAAGTCTGTCAAAGGGAGAGACTAATTATCCTATCTGCTCACTCAGTCAGATCATCCCTCTCTTTGTGGTCCTTCATTAGCTCACCTTTCCCTAAATACATTTTAAGGAAATTACTTCTTGAGGCTTCTTATGAAGAGTTGACTTGGCTCTCCGACCCGCCATTGGTATAAAGCTCCACTCTCCACTCCACTTGGAGAGATACTGAAAGGCATTCGTGCTACTTCCTCGGCCTTCCTCAGGCTTCAGAAACAGGCTCCACCAATAGCCAAAAGATACTTCAATGCTCTCCTTCAAAAGCCTTTAAATCACGTCTTTACTGCCCCATGTATTGAAAAAAAATGGTTAGGGTGTCTCCTATTCTGAAATCCTTGCTGCTTCTGTTGCCCCAAATCCACACTTTACACAGCATCAAAACAGGGTTCTGGATAATAAGTGGGTCTTCTAGATCCTAAAATAGTATAAGGAATTAATAGTAATCTCATACAGCAGAAATGGAAACAAGATTCTTGATGGTGGGAGGGAAGGATTCCCATCACTTTCGAGATCTGGATCATTATCCTTTGGAGATGAAAATACATCCTGGTGATAAGTGTTTAGTGTTTCCTCTGTGACAGAAAACTCTCCTCCCTGCCTTTTGGAAGTAGCTGGCTGTCCTTAGTTTACCTCGTGGTATGACTGCAGTCCATTAAGTTTTTACAGCAGGATGGCAAAAGAGCTTCGTTACATGTTCTGGCAAAGTTCAGTTGCCTGGAAACTGCTTGTGAATTTGGGTCAAATTTTCCTTCTCATTTCAGAAAAAAAAAAGCAAAACAGCAAAAGAGCTCTATTATCCAGGGAGGAGATGATTTTGTCCTGCTTTTATAAGGTTCAGTTCTCTCCTCTGCCTCGAGATCATCGTAGCCTCTGAGCGATAGGTCATTGTGTTCCACGGGGCATTCACAGTCCCTTCTCTTGACTCTCGTCTACTTTGTATAAATAATTGACTGTCCACTGGTATAGGAATAGGAATCTAAATCTCCCACTACAGAACAAGAAAATCTTTCTGGCTAATTAAGTGTTCTGTGCAAACTGGGGAAGCTTGAACACGAACGGAGGGAGAGACTCATTTAAGAATCACTTATCTCAGGCTTGCTGAAATTATCAGTTCCAGTGGCATCTCCTCAGTTCATAATTTTTGTCTAAACCACACTTTGGTCCCAAGCATGGGATGTCTCCAGCATTCTGGGTCTTATGCTTTCTGTTATTTTTTCTTGGTGTGTTGAAATGAATTTCTGGCCTCACTGTCCAGAGAAATGAGATGCTGACTGTGGTAGGCAGCTGCAATGCACTGTCACACCGGTACAAGAAGAACCTGAGTAAAATGTAATATTCAGTGAATATTCAACTGAAAAAGCAAGTTAGGCTTAGGCAACACTGTACTAAAAGACTGAGCACACAACTTCAGATCCCAGAACATGTTATATCTGAATAAACTGAACACTGTTTGGTATAGCTCAGGATTTCAACACTGTCAGTCTTAAAGGAACCTGTGAGCTTTTAAAATAGCAGCATATTTACCACCACATACAAGCCATCTCTTTGTCTAGGTCATTCACTCGGATTATTGAAATGATACTTTATGAGCAGTGGCTTGACTCTATTTATTTATGTTCTTAAGCCACAATCCGCCTGGTATGCTGTATTTTATACCTTTATTTTTTAAATGTCTTCTTATCCTGGTTACATGATAGCACTGTAATTGCAGGTTGTATTCATAAAAACAGGAAGCATTTCAAGAATATGGGCACTTAACACATTGCAGGTTACAGGTTTTGATTCTAAGCCAAACTGTTGTTGTCTTTGGCAAGTGTATTTTCCTCTGAACCTGATGCATTTGAAATATTGGTGCAATGGAATGAACTATGTGGTTCCAGCCCAAGAGACTTGTTCTGCTGGATCACCTGCCTGAATGTGGTCCTTCCTTTTTCACCTCATTAATGATGCAGGACTCTCATACACGGGTTGAGAGGTGACTTGACTCTCTTTTGCCCTCAGCAGTGCACACTGAATTCATGTAGAATCAAATGGGAACTCCATGCTGGAATGTAGATATTAATATAATATTTCAAAAAATGACATGAACACTGCTAATTTTAATGCATCTGGTTGTGAAAATAAGGCATTGGTGCTTCTAGAGCTCTTTGTGCCCTGATACTCAGGTAAAGGTTTTGTATCTATTTCATCACCATTTCCACCATCATTTTGATTCTTTTGACTACCAGCACAATGAATCTAATTTCAGAGCTGACAAATATATATGCATTTGCATCAGGGAAAAATCCGGCAGTTAAATTTTTTCCAGCATTTTTTTTTGTTAGTGTTTAAAAGAGAACAGAGTGGAGATTTTTCCTGCAGGATTGTTCGCTCAGAGAGTTAAATATAATAAAATATGTTGTTTCTCAATCACTTAGGCAAGTGTGACCTCAGATTAAATAATTGGACATGCAATTACCCTTACAGTAATTCTGATTACAAACCTGCACTTCTTAGGCAAAACTTCTGTCCTAAGCGACTTGTTAGCGCTTTCATTTCACAAGTCCTCTTGAGGATGGAGATTGGGACATCTTTGACCAACTACAGAAAGAGAAAATTTAGTTATCTATTTTATATAACATATAAAGCCCAGCAGTGTAGAAAATTTGGAATAGCGGTATATGAATTTGCTGCTTCTTTTGCTTATGTATTCATCTTGAGTCTTCTGGCATCTGATTCCACATGCCTGGCACAGCATTTAGGATTTACAGGTGCACGGCTGTGTTTGAAAGTTAGTGCAAGTGTGTTTTATTATTTATTATTAGATATAGTTTCTGTTGGATATATCTCAGAACTGAAAATAGGTAGGAATGGAGACCAAAGCTGTGAGATATGACTGTGGTGTTTAAGTGAAATTCATCCCATGGCGAAGATGAGAGATACAATGCCTGTGAACCACTTATACCCTGCTGATATTCAGGTCTGAGGACAGAAGGGAGAATCTGAACACTTTCCTGCTGGCTTTTGTTAACATTGAATTTCTCACATCTGTGGACTCTATGCTGAACATGTTCATCATTTGGTTCACAGCTTCCCTTTCTACAGAGGTTTCTTGTAATACCATGCTGCAAAGAAAAGAACTGAGGGGTTAAGCATCAAAGCAGTGGAGTAGAGGAGGAGGAGAAAAGAAGTTATGTTGGAAATTATAGATGACTGGACTCTGGAAGAATGAGATTTAGCAGATTATTTATAGTTATGCAAAACTGGAAGTCAAATGCAGCCAGGAATCTGCTGTCATTGGCAAGGGAAACAGGACCTGACCCTGCATGAGTAGAGCGCAGGATCCCATCACTGACTGAATTAATTCACGTTGCTAGAATGTGGGCTGGCTGTCTTCTCTAATTTTGCTCTTGGCTCTTCTGACGTCTTATGAGTCACAAGTCTTTTACTGGCCATGTTTTACAGATCTGAAAGCAAGGGAGTGACAGTGTTTACCTATCTCATATGGAAAATGTGAGGCTTAATTAACGTTTGTAAAGACCTGGTGGATCATCCACCAGAAACGTTACATCTGTGCTGTGTTATTCTTATCCATTGCATACAGTTCTCTCTCGACCTTTGCTCACCTTCTAATGACCTTTTAAAACCGAGCAAATATTACTGAAAATGACTTAGGGTTTTATTTAAAATGGATTACATATTTTCCAGGGCCGGTGATGTGATGACATATGTCGCTTATGGGCCTGATAAACTTGCATTATGGTGCTTTCATAATAAGTACCATAAGTTGTCCAGCCCCACATGAACTGCAGGACAGCACTTTGAAACGAGGATACAAACTTCAGGAAGCACAAACCTGTGAATCTGGGCTAACAGTGTACAAGGTGAACTCTGAATGCCGTGAATGAGAAACAAAAGGCATTTTTTTCAATTCTTTATGCATCAAGGCTAAGAGTATTTTTCCCAAAGTGTAGCAGAAAACAGGAAATTCTCATTGATGGGAAGAAATATGTCTATTTGACGTTACTGATATCTTGTGGTATGACTTGAATTATTTATGACGGTAAAATCATTGTTTATACTGTAGTCACAAAATGGAGGCAAGGAAGGAAATATGGAGAACAGTGCTCCATATTAGACACAATTACCATCTATTTTTAGGGGTATTCTTAAAACTCAGAAACACAAGGTCTTTATATCTAATCTGTATTTATATATCCATGTGTATGGCTCAATGCACTAATGAGCAAAGCTCAGGAAGTGGTGCCAGCAGAGATAGGGATAGAGGGAAATGAGAGATGAATGTCTGACAAACCTAAAAATAGGGTGAGTTACTCTCTATACACTTGTTCTTACTGTACAGAAAGCAGAATTGTGCTTTCCTGCAGCACCTCCATTTGGGATACACATTCTGCGTATTTGTGGCATCTAATGTTGTACCACAGGATTTTCTAAAAATCATAAAATATAATTTTCTAACCGCCAAATATCCCCCTTCCCCAGTGTGAAGTGTGTCGACAGTACTGGCTAAAGATGAATTAATCGGTGGACTGGAAGCTGGTGTTTGCCCACAGACCAGTGACCAGAACCTAATTACATTCAGTCTGCGCAAAGCGAGGCCAGTGCCAAGCCTGCGTCATGTCAGTGCATCTGAAAATTGTATCGCTCCTGTATGCTGGAGTGTGAAAGTCTTTTGTTACCAAGAAAAGCTGCCTAAACAAGTGGAGGGCAGGGCTGGTTAAACTCGGTGGAGAAACCTTCAGACAATGAAATTAAGCTCTTCCCAAGTGTTGTTTTTTGTTCTGGCCTTACCAAGTCATTCCCCTTGACTGATCAGCTAAACCCACTGGATTTGTGATCTGCCTGTGTAAATACTTGCATTGCAGAAGTCAGTCCTGCTCTCTTTTTTTCTTTTTCCTAAGTGAATAAGCCCCATGGGCCTCCTCCGACCAAACTCCCTGTGAAATTATTGGACTGTGCTCTTTCAAACTGGTTCACGAGTCTATGAATTGCATCTCTGTGCACCTGCATGTGGGGCACCTCGTGTCCCCAGCTGGATTCGGGTGGAAAGGGAAAGGTGGTGAGGGCCCTGTAAAGCCACTCCTTCCCCTGCGGTGGCTGAGCACGGGCTCACAGGCAGGAGTTGCTGTGGGAAGGCAGGGGGTCAGGAGCAGGCTGCAGATTTTTTCTGTTTATTTTAAGGATGTGCCTATCTGATCCCTTCTCCTAAGCAGACTTTAGCCTTTTCTTGTGATGTGGGTCTTCTCCAGGCATCTGTTGGGGGTTTTTCTTAGGAGGTAGCACATGTCCTAAGACAAATGCAAACAAGTGGCTTAAAAGGACACAGATATTATAAAATAAAGACCTTTAGCTGAATCCATGGTGAAAAATTACTGCTGCTTTGTATCATTTAATAGGAAATACAGAAAGGGTCTCTCGTATTTGTAGACTGGGGATCTTCACACACTCATGAGGCTGAACAAGTGTGCTGCTGGGGTGAAGGGGTTGCCTGGTTTACAGGGCTTTTGGGTAGGCATGGACTTGTTTTTCTAAACTCTGAAAATAATGAGTATTATCACACCTTCATAGATTATTTAAGCAGATTCTGTCCTTATTTACAAACCTCTCAGAAAGTCCTTTTAATTAATAAGCTTCAAAAAAAGAAATTGGGGGAACCATCTGCACTGTGTATGGCAGTTTTCATTATCCTAATATTTCTTGGGATATAAATGATGACTTGTTTTCAGCAAAGAGCCATCAGAGATAAATTCCACCCACCTCTATGAGAAAGAGCAGAGACTGTTAAGTAGAGCTTTATTTCCCCAGAATGGTAATACGGGGGTTTATGAGCTAATCAAAGGCAAAGCATTTATTGTCCTTTATTGAAATCCTTGATAGCCTTTCAAAACAGATCAAATTTTCTTCTCCTCTTCATGACGTGCATTTTGCCCTGTCCGTTTGTATGTAGGCAATTTCCCTCAGCACAGATGGCACTCACCCGACCGAGTGTGTCCCCACCGGCGATGTCCATTACACGACGTCAGGAAGCCGGGCAGTGAATGGGGGATGGACGTGCACTTGCTTTCACTGTTGTCATTGGTAGGGGAGCAGAAAGGATCCCATCTTAGGCAGATGTGGCAAATAGAAAATGTGAATACCAAAAAGCATTTATATTTTCTATTGGAAAAAAATCCCAATGTACCTGGCTGCTCTCAAAGCTGGGGGTAATGTAGCTTTTGTCTCTTTCGTGGGGTAACCCCTTTGTAAATGGAGGCTGGAATGTGGTGCACAAGAGCACTTAAGGCCAGAGTTAAGTAGTCATGGAAAACAGCAACAACAAAAGGTTAGAGATAAAAAGAGGCGATTTTCTTTTCTGAGCCCTGAGGACTTGTGATCCCAGTCTATGCTCATTAAGATATGACACAGTGTAAATTTTCAGTAAGGAACTTTGATCTGAGAGAGGTTTTGATGGCCTTTGAGTGAGGCAGTGGTATTATAGCTAATGATAACGTACCTGTTTTCTTTCTATAATCTTCCAATAACCCTTTAAGGAAGCAAATAATTAACTAAGACCTTTTACCTTGATTACAGCAGTTACCAAAATGTGATGGGAACAGGGGATGGTACACTGATGAGATCTACTTCAGTGTATGTTGCAGCATATCACTGACAGAGCTTCTGAAAGAGCAGAGTCCACTCTAGAAAAGCAGTTTATAGAAATTCAGAGCCAGCAAACTCAGTATCAGAGAAAAACAGGCAACTGCTCAGGATAAGGATTCATTCTTTTTCCAAAATTTGCCATACAGTTGGCATGCTAAAAATGGAGGATCAGGCTCAAGAGAGAACAAGTGTCGAAGAAAATTCAGATTTCTAGTGGCTGCAGAGATGAAAATGGATTGTAGAAATTAAATTCTTAAGCAAAGTTATGTACTCTACTGCGCTCATAGTCCTGGTGTAAGATTGATCTTACACATCTAATGAAGAAGATTATATTTGATGCCTTCTCCTTGGTTACAGAAAAACCCCTTTAACATTTTAATGTTTTAAAAATGTAAATCTTGCAAATATTGTCATATTTTTGAATGAATTTCATAAATGTTCAAATGCTTGTCATTTGCATTTTCTTCCGAAGTTCCTGTAGAACATACTTAGTTGGCCAAACAAAATACAAAGCTCTCAGTAGGATGGAAGATAATTTTCACTTCAGGCATAGTAGTAAAGATTGATTTCCTTTTCCAGAATCAGATAAATGACTTGGTTTTTGAGGGGAAAAACAATTCTTAAATATTTTGTCCAGCTTTAAGTATGACTACAGGGGTGGGATTTTTTTTTTCCTGTATTTGTGGAGAATACTTATTAGATTGTAGGTGCTGCAGCAATCATATACAAAACCCAAATCTTAAAGCAGCTGAAAAATCTTTTGACTGTATTCAGGAGCAAACTCAAACAGAGCTCTCAACTTTGATCACATAAAGGCTGAAATGGAAGCTTTCAGGCTCTCCAAACTCAACTGGGTTGGGAAATGCCTCATGAAACTTCTTGTTTAGTCCACAAGACCAAACACTGAGTCAATATTTAGACTAAGGGCTGGGTCCTTAGCTGGCACAAAATCACATACTTCCACTGGTGTGAGCTGGAGCTGGACAGATTTTGCAGCCACTAGTTCTCATGGCTTTGTTGCTTGCCTCGTGATGTTTGGTTCCAGGTTTTTCCTTCATTCTCTGAAACCCAGACTCGGGAAACTACATGCAGTCTCCATTTGCATGAAGATGAAGTGTCTTGCCTTGTCTGATGTTGGAAAGAGCCTTGAAAACAATAGCCTAGAGGCCTTTAAACTATAAGGCAAAGAAAACAGACCCCAGATTTATCATTTCAAATAATATGGTTTATACAATGATGTCAAGTTTTTTGCAAACATAGGGCTAAAGATGCTCTAATGTATCCCAGTGGAGAATCTGATCCTAAATGTTAGTCAGGAGACAAAAATGAACTCTGTTTATCCAATATACATAACCTCCCTCTCGGTTTCTCACTCGTTCTGTGTCTCTGAGTTGACTGTTCCTATGGAGATTGCCAGTCTCTTCTGCAAGCTCATCTTATATTCTGTCTTAGATGGCTACTTAAAATTGGCTCATTCCCATTTGCTTTGGAGACAGCAAATGTTGGCAGTAGAACAGCCTGAAGTGCCAGTTGGCATAAGCCTTGACACAGCTGTAGTAGTGGCAGAAGAATTTACTTACAAACAAATCTCCCTGTTCGAACCCTGCGGTACCACCCTGACAAACTGTGAATGTACTGAAATGTTTTTGCTGAACTCAGAGGGTGCTCCTGAAGCTAAGATTTGTATGACTCAGAGTCTGGGAGACAGATGGTTATCCTAATCCCTGCTTCTCACTGCTCTTGAAATGCTCTACTCAATTCCCATTCCCTCACACAACCCCCTTCCACCTTGTAGGTGTTCAGCAACCTATGGTAAAAGTAGATATTTGCTCCATGCAATAGTGGACTGCCTACTGGAGACCTGGGTGCTGCAAGAATCAATGTTTTGCTTCTGACCTAAGGTACTATGTCTGCTCTTAGGTACATATCAGTTACTGACAGGACCCACTGGGGAAGGTGATGCATTATCCAGCTTTGCCTTACGTGGCTGTGTTCTGCTGTTTAACTTGGGTGTTGCAAATAAACTTCCATTTAAAAAACATGCAGAGGAGAAGTCAGTGTTTCTGTTTAGTTTCTGAGGCTGAAACATGGAAAGGAAAGGATGCAGATCTATACATGAATGATCAACAAGAAAGCAAATATTTTCTTTATGAAATTCAGTCAGTTCATATTAAGCTTTCTAAGGGCATTCCAAAATAAATATATACTTCACCAATACTGTTATAATGTATATATTTTCATTGCCGTGAATTTATCTCTATTCTGCTGGATTTTCTTCTAGAAAGAAGAGATTAAGAGAATACAGCCTCATTTAAAACCACTGCACAGAGCTCAACCCACCCTCCTGCTTTTGTTTCCTGTTGGTAAAACCCTTTGTAATCTGGTAAAGCAACAAGAGCGCCTGAACAAGGAACTTTTTTGTGTGAAACAATATATTCCATCCTCAGAGCTTCTCTAGCTCTCAGTCTTTAATCACTTTCAAATCAGCCCTTTTCTTTGCCTTTATGGAGCAATTCCAACATTCCAACACCCATGTCTTCACATGGTGGAAGCTGTCCTGCTCCAAATGTTCTCCAGAGATTTGCAAAAAATTGGAGGGAAAAGAATGATACAAGCTGAAGTAACTGAGAAAATGGGGTTCAAATTTAGCAGAATTGAATGGATCCATCAGCTTTCTACTCTAAATCTGCATGGTCAGAATGAGGAAATGGAATAGTTATCATTACCATGCCAAAAATGATAAACCAAAACAAGAGAATGAAAACATATACTTGAGATTTGTCATGTTTGCCTTGTTGGCTCAGACTTTTGGGTTTGTGTATGGATAGTTTCACATTTGCTGAGCACTGAGAGTCCCAGATACTCACATGGCTCCCCAGGAAAGCAAACAGAGAGCAGCCCACGTGTCCTGCCCAGCCCCAGGAGCATATAGGCTTTAAGAAAGAAGGCAGCTGTCACTAACCAGCTCCAAGCTACGAGTAATGCCATAGCTGTGCCGTGTGCTTACTGTGGTTTGAGAAAATAGGTTGGTTTCAAAGTCTTTGAAGAGTTCTGACTGGTCTTGATCTACGCTGCCATAGAAACAATAGTCTGTCAGCTAGAGCCGTATTTATTTTTATATATAGGACATCCTAACTTAGAGAACTGTCAAAAGTCTGTCTAATGGAGGTCTACTGGTTCTTCAGGTCCCGGGAAGCCCATTTTAAAACCCTGTTTTACAGCTTCTTGATTCTCTCCCTCCCACAGGCAGCCTAATGGTGAATGTGAAGTGTATCATAATGGATGTTTTCCCTCAAATCCTTCAGCTTTAAATCCTTTCTTTCTCTAATTCTGCTCTGAGTTCATCTCACACTTCCCCTTTTGTGCTATTATCTGCTGTCTGTGGAGACCTAGATTTGATCTAGTAAGAAAGTGCTGTGTGTCACAACAGATACTTTACACATCCTTAAGGCTTCTACTTGGCAATAAACAAATAAATAAAGTCAGCATCAGAAACACTTCCCAGATGAAGACCAGAACGATTTTGTTTTCCTTTTAACTTTACAAAGAAGCCAAGGAAGATAATGCAATAGCAGTATGTTCATAAATATAAACTGCTGTAAACATACTTGAATCAGTGTTTACGTAGATATTCTGAATTTGGTGATTTCAGCATAGAGGCTCATTTGCTCTTTGGTCTTTTTCACACATTCTGCATTCATACCCTGGGCCAGGTGTAATAGATGCTTCTCAGCTGGCCAGTTTGGGATTTTACTGATCTTTCCTGTTGTTTTGTAGCTGCTAAGGAAAATGAATCTCTTGATACAGTTTGAAAGAGTCACAAGCTGAAACACCTTCCGAAGAAGCATTTCATTTTCTGTAGCTGCCCTGGTGATGTGCAACTCTGACCAAAAGGCTCAACTTCCCTCAGTTTGTTTCACTAGCCTGTAGTTCTTAAATGAATTTACGAGTTAATGTTTATAATCTCCTATCTTACTATAGATATAGAAGATGTACCTTAGTCATAGGCATTTTCATAAAGGATTGTAAGTCTTTTTCTCCCTTTGGTTTAAACCCAGCAAATTTCTACTCAGTCCAGCAGTGAAGATGAAAAAAAGACTGGCATTTGTGCTGCCAGTGAGCCTGGTTTGATTCATATGGGAGATAGTGGTCAAATTAGGCAGGTCCCGTTTATCCAGGAGTTATTTCATACTACAGTGACCTGATGTGTTGCACAGCTGGCAGTACCTGCACTTAGGTATGCAAAGCCTCCTCCACTGCTTTGAGGAGCTCTGAGTTAAAGTCTTGTAGAAAACACCTTCAAATCCCCTCTAGCTCTTGTGAAAGGTGACTATTCACAGTCAGCAGGCGGCCATTTGACAGTAAGTACTTTCACATTTCTTGAACTTTGCTTACAAAAGCTGGCAAAGTATCCAGAGCACTCTAGAAAGTTTGGCCTTTTTATAATGTTTGTGCTGCGAGTGCTCTCTCTGGGAGCTAGGTAAGTGATACGTATTGACAGTAGTCACTCAAATGAACGAGGATTTTTTTGTTGTTTTTCCTGGTAATTTATAGTTCATTACTGCTTTCCTTGCACAGATTAGGCTCACCATAATATTCAGCAAATCCCTTTTCTTTTTTTGAAACAAAATCTTTTTAAATCTGTGTGTGGTTTTCCTCTTAGTCCACTGTACCTCCCAGTGGTATCAGCCTTTCAGAGCAAAGGAGAACTAAGAGACTTTCTTTCTTTAACGACCTTCAGCTGACCAACATTTGATTTAAATTTTATGGGTATAACATGTTGTTAATCGCACAGCTATTTGCATTTATGGCCTGCAGCCATTCTTCCCTGGGCTGTGATTTCCTTCAATCTCACATTAAGCCAAGTTTGGCTGGCCAATATTTGGATGTGAGATTTTCCAGCCTTTCAATATATGGATACCATGGGAAACGGTGTTTGTAGCTCTTGGGTGACATACTCACCTCAGATCCACTACAGAAGCCCAGAATGAGCTAATACTCCCTGTACTAGCTGAGATGCTATCTCTTGGATGAGATAAAGGAAGTATAGGATGTATAGGGTGAGGCACTGAGGAGATAAGCTTTTACAAGCACCACTATGACTGCTCTTGGGAAATAGGGAGACATGAGTGGGAATGGGAGGGGGGAAGGAAACAACCTATTTCCTCATCCTTCTCCCTTGGCATCCATGAATACAGAAAAACTGAGAAGAGTGAGGTCAAAGGAGGGTCTTTTCTGCCTGGAGAAAGTTAAAGATGCTTTCTTGATGAAAGGCAACGAAGGTCAAAGAATAAAAGAAGCGTCCACTGCTCAGGTTACAGTGTGGGGCAGAAGGCAGCAGACGTTTGGAAGGGATGTGGTGATGCTCTGCAGAGAAGTTGGCAGAGGAGGAAAGCAGTTTCCTTGTTTTCTCTGTTGGTTTAAAAAAAGCCTAGTGACCTCCTTGTAGCAAATGTCCTTATACAGAAGAATGACCTTCAGGTCAATGAAAGCCTCACAGGCAGAGTGTTCCCACTCACACAAGTGAACGCTGGACCACAGAACAAATTACCTTCTCCACGCTGTGAGTGCCATCGCTTTTATCAACATTGCCGCATTCAAAAATATTTAATGTTTCAGAGATTTTTTACCTATTTGATTCTTTCTGAAAAGATCAAAATAGAGGATGTGGAGAAAGTGTTATTTTATTTCTGGAAATGCTAAACTGCCTACTGCATTCTGTGAAAGGCAGGTATTTATTTTTTAGCCCAAGGCCGTAGCTGTGCACAGGACAGCAGTGAGGGTCTTGAATTCCTTAATGCCTAAAAAAGTGAACTATAGATGTCAGACAGTGCTCTAAATGAGGTATTGGGGTGGCTGGGCCCTGCTATAAGAAAACCAAAGTATTTGGTGTGTGCGTAAGTGACACGTAGGAAGAGATATTTTATTTTCATTTATGTGTTTTTTCAACCATACATACTGGAAAGAAAACTTTAATAATTGATGAACATTTTTTCCTGTTTCTCATGAAAAAGTCATGTTCAGTTTGTTGTGTGATGGGGCAGACATGGCAGTGTTAGAATGGCAGTTATGTCGGATGCTGTGTGGTATACACTGCTCAAAGTTTAATGAGCACATTGTAAGACAAAGAAAAACATTATGAGCTTATAAAAAATTGTCTCTTCTTATTCAGCCTGTGGCACTTTACATAATTTATTTAAGTGACATTGAAAAACAATTGCACTTATTCAGTCTCTTCCAGCATCTACTGCAAAAGATGCATTGCCAATATGTTTGATGGAGAAAAGGGTTTCTAGTAGTGCTCAGAAAGGTATGTTGTCCAATATGTAAAAACTGCACACTTGGATTTTAAAATGCTTAATGTGATTTTAAATCTGTTCCCACTGAGGTCAATGGAAGTTTAATCACTGACTGATTTCACTGGGAACAGAGGCCAAACGTAAGCACCTTTTAAAATCCCACACAACAATTTCTGGCACACAAATGTGGCAGCTACCAAGACAGTTCATTTTTCTCTCAAACACAGAGCATGGTCTAGGCTTTTTTCATTTCATTTTGGACAAATTTCCACTGGGGGCAATGGGAGTTTGGCAGAATTAGCTCAGCAGTCATTGTAGGGCGGTAAGACCTCAATTGATGTCTAAGATGCATAAGTGAATCTGTGAGTTATGTTTGTTGCAGTGGGTACCAGGAAAAAGTTGCCTCTGTGCATGTGTGAAAGCATTAACATGCGTAAATGGGTTTCAAGAAAAGGATGAAAAATCTTCAGTGAGATCTAAAGGTCAGAATTTATTCTTGTTCCCCAAACAACCCAAAATGTCAAGCAACATAAATAGAGCCTTCAAGGTCTCCATTTCACTTAAAATATTTTTTAAGAATGCAAAAATGGGGACTTGCGATGGAAGCACTGTTAAGTCCTTGACGTGGATGCTGTGGCAAAGGCAAGTTTTGGAGACAATTGCCAAGAGCCATACAACTGCTGAAACAGCTGCTTTATACTAGGCTGAACTGCGCCGCAGACCCATTTATTAAAGAGCTAATTCTGCTCTATGTGAAATTTTTGGTCTTCAGCTCTGAATGCTGTCAGGGGAGACATCAGTTGGCAGCAGATGTGGAAAGCTATTCATGTTGGCAACCCGAACAGCTTGGCTGGGGAACTTGTGCAATACTTAAATAAATAAATAATAAATAAGCAGTCAGAATTGCATTAAGTAAACAAAGATTTGCCTGTACCAAGTTTGTAGTATTTTCTTCTGAGGTTCATGGTATTTTATATTGCTTAAAATATTAGGCAGACTTTGACTGTTTTTCAGGTTTTTTGCATTCCTCTTTTTGTTTGCAAACTGAATCAAATTATTTATTTGCAAAAAAGAACAAAACGCCCCAACTTCAACCCAACCCTGAAAACATTAGCAGTGCTTCAGCTTCATAACAAAAATCATTATAGGCTCAAGAATGTAGTCTTTTTTGTAGACTCTTTCATGTTTAGCATTTTTGGCATTTTCTTGTATTTTATAAAACCAGGAATTTACTAAAGATTCTTGTTCAGATCTGCAGATTTCAGGTATTAAATAATTTTCACCGAAGTTACATTCAATGATAGTTTTTTGAAAATAGCAATTCAATTACTCTGAGAATGGCCTCATGACAAATTGGTGTATGTTATCTTGTAATCCCAGCAGGTAAGTGAGCTCTATCACGCAATATCCTTCGGACAAAGCTCCCCCCTCCCAGTATCTGCCTCCTCACTGTGATTGTATGTGCTTATAGAGATGAGTCCACAGAGCTTCCCCACTGAAACCCAACATTTAATAAGACATAACTGGAATACCTCCACTTTTTTTCTTTTTTAACCAATTAAGAAGATGTAAAGGACCACATTAAAATCTTCGTCAAGCGAGCTCCAGTGCATTTCCTCCTGTCGCTACCACGTACGGTGATCTGGTACTCAGTGATCTGAGAAGGAGTTTTGCTCCGGGATCTGGCTCACAGCCCCCAGCAGCTGAGTGCTTCTAATGGTAGTGTCAAAGAAAACTTCCCCATTGCAGAGCTCCACTAGCTATGAAATATGGGTCAGCTGCTTTTGCTATGACTACTGCCCGTCAGTTAGTATTTATCAAAGACAAAAATATCTTGCTGCAAGAGAGTAACATTTGTTCTACTAGTTTCAGAGACCAATTGTGCATGGTTTGGATTTAGAACTACAAAATTGCTTTTGACTGTTTGAGGCTCAGCATCTATTTCAGTGCAGGCTGGGGGTTTCAGAGAAGCACCAGGGAATGGGGAGGGGAATTAAGTTGCTCAAGAGATTGGATATAGGTTAAGAATCTCTTTATGTCTAGAATGACCATTTGTATTGCATACACGATTTCACTGACTGGTAACTGTAACCTGAAAGTGAGTGGCCATCTATCTGAATGGCAGATGTGAGCTTCTACCAGGTTTTGGTGATCTGAAAGCCTGTCACACTGGACAAGACCCTATACATCAACCTTGAACCCTCTTGTGATGTTTTTGGTCACAGAGAGTTTGTTCTCTCGGAGCCAGAGGTATGGGAATGGAATTAAGCCACCATGAATGCCTCCAGTGTAAGCGTGCAGGTGAAGCCTGGCCCAGCCCAAAGCCAGGAGAATGAGCAGGGAAACTTCCAGTTGCTTCAGTGGCCTTTGGGTCAGGCACAGGTATAATGATCTTGACCTGTTAACTTATTACAAGAACTCAACATGTACATCCATGTGTAAGTAGAAATTTTCAGACCTGACTTAGTCACTAATAATGTCTAGATGGCTTTGGAGAACTTTACAGGGATGTAAATATTCTGTATTATCAAAGACATGGGAAATTGCCCAGCAGCCACGAACTTCCAGAAGTTTATCTGGGAAATGCGATTAGATAGACTGCACCTTCTTGCACCTTCACTCCTCCTTGCAAGCAGTTGTGAATCCTTCTTTTCTCATTATTTGGTTGGACTAAGCTCTTTGCTCCAAATACCCCCTTTCTTTTTTGTGAAAAAGCTTAAAGGAAGGACAGGGAAGAAAAGATCCGAGAGGAATATTTCTATATATTATTCTGAAACCTGTAGCCTTTTTGCATCTTAACTCTTTTTGGAATAAGCAAAATTTGTTGTTATAAGTCAGCATTTTCCCCCAACAACCAACTGAGACATTGTAACATTTCTTTAAAAAATTCTACCTCCTGAGACAAAATATTGCAGTGGGCTAGCAATAATCGACTTTTTAATGTTAACTACTGTAGCCTGAAACAACATATGGGCTTTGCATCGTTGTTTTTGCTGCTTAATGTTATTAGTGCCTTTATATTTGGAGAGCAAAATTTTGTTCCATTGAGGATGGTGTTGGCAAATTGCCTGTGCCCAAGAGACACACTTAGCCTGCAAATAAATGTACTAAGTGGAACAAAAAATTAATTCATACTAGCCTGTTTGCAGTAGCATGTTGTTGCATCTTCAGCGGGTCAAACAGAAATGGCTTGTTTGCAGTCAGCAAAAATAGCTCTGGTCATGGTGGGGTAGTCGCAGGCCACATCTGAGGGTGGATCAGCCCTGCGGAAGCACTTCCTTCAGCCTCCTTTAAAAAAAAAAGTATGAAAAAACATGTTATTTTATACTAGTCTGTTGAAAAGTATGTACGTATTGGAATTTCTCCTATTGCTGTGAATGAAGTTTTTATATAGTCTTCATTCTGTGGCAAATAATCATCAAGAAACGCTGAAAATCCAACAAAGTCCTTGTTTTCTGTGGGTGTTCCTGTGGAACACAGAAATTGTGGCTGGTTTTTTTACCATGCTGGTTTCTCTGGTGCAGTGGTTTGGCAACTGTATCACCTATATATGATAACGCACTCGGGAAGAAACCTTTCAGGTCGAACAAATGACTTTGATAAGCTATCAATATTTGACTAAGAGGCTGCGTTGGAAGCACACCCACTTGGTTGGAATTAAAGAAGTAGGATTTAGGACAGGCGGTATAATCCAACTTGACAAACTAGTTAAACATTGACAAGAAGCAGAAGAGCACCAGTGCTCGGGCTGAAGAGAAAAGCGCACGCTTCCTTTCCTGATTGAGCACATCCAGGATTTTCATCCCCAGAATGAATGGCTGCAGGAACCCAAATGATCCAGCCCGGTATAATGACCTGTGTGGCTTATCTTTTCTTCAGTTGTTAAAGGTAGGTCTGCTCTCCCAGAAAGGCAGCTCCTGTAGGTACAGCACCTTGCGAGGAAGCTGGGTGGGTAACTTGAAAGCTGGTTTAACTTCAAGGGGGTATTTTTATCATAAGTCGCACAGTTGCGTGCAGGCATACATTCTTCAAAATTTAATGAATGAAAATCAGGCAGCGAAACATTATGATGTACATTTTCTGCCTTGTAAATCGGAATGGTTATGCACATGTGTGTGTGTGTTCATTTTAAAATGTTTATTTAGTTGGTAGAATTATTATAAGACTGTGTTTAAACCCGCGTATTAGCTAATGGAAAGACCTCATTGTCAGGGGTATAAGGAGATTATGGCTTCATTTACCATAATGCACAGAGATAGTCCAAGTGTTCTGGTTTTTGTTTATGTGTTTGTTTAAATTTATTTACATACTTTAACCCATTCCCTAGCATTTTATCTTTCAATAAAATCCTTTTATAATCCAAAAGGTTGGGCAGAGATGCTGCTCCACATGATAACTGAAGAGCTATGTAAACAAAACCTGACATATTAACTGTCTTGGATTCCTGTAGTTTCATATTTGGAAATAAGAAGATGTAGTGTAGATATGGGAAACAGCCATGTTTGCTTTTCCAGCAGGGTAATTAGTCAGCAGCTGGAAATTTTGAAACAAAATAACAGGAGCCAATCACCTTCTCTCTGTTCCCACAGCAGCAGTGAATTTAGGACATAGAGGACAATAAAAAATAGTTGGCATTTTGGGTTATCAGCACAAATTATTTTATAAACAAATAATATATAAAACAAATTGTAATAAGCACACAAGAGAGCAAGCAATAAAATATTCACTGTTTATTTTAACATGTAGTCTCCTTGGGAGATGTTTCATATACATGTGATGATATGTCAGGTATTGACATGGACCCCCATAACTAGAGCATTGTACTGTACAATTCCAGTGTGCCATATGGCCTGAACATACCATGCAATTCATTAGTGAGCATATTACAGCTTTATATAGCCTCAGAGAAACATGGCAACATGTGATGTAATGCTCACGGACAGTAGTTTGTTGGCTCATTTACCAGTGCTTTAAATAGAACGATCCTAGGCACATAAAATTTGATGTTTGTTGCTTCTAAAGCTGGGAAATACCCTGTACTCTTTTTTGTTAGCAGTCCCTCCATATGAATTGTTATAGGAAAAGAAGGGGGTTATGGAAAGAGGAAAGTCTACCATATATATATGCAAACTGACGTACATTTGTCATCGCCTAGTTCTGCAAACACTGGGCGCAACACTGAATTCCCGCTTTCTTCTTAGGCAGAAATTGCAAGCACGTTGCTTGATAAAAAACTTGGAGCCTGTCCCATGGTGCTGTAGCCAAGGTACCAAACTGAGAAGGCCATATGTGACGGTATTGGATTAAGGGTTAATATGCTGTGACTTCATCTCATTAGGAAAATTTAATCAATTGCGCTGCTTTATAACATGATAACCTTTGGTATCTCAGATAGCTTCAGGTCACTGATGCGTCTAGATCACTAACATCAGAATCAGCTTTGCTTTTTTGTTTTCTGTGAGTTTTCCAAGTGTACATGAGCATATTGAAGCCATGCTTCGCAGGGTAATGCAGCCAGCATTTGGTAAAAAATGAAAAGCATTCGTTGATTGCTCTTTGGACACCTCCAGAACCCTTCCACATGTAGAGCTGCCTGGGTGTGACTCACTGTTGCATTACTGGACTTTTCTGCTGTTGCAGCTTTATTGAGATCAGGGGAGTTACTGTGGCTTAACCCAGAATTCCACAGTGGTGACATCAGCCTTGTTAATCCAGGAGGGGATTCTGCATATGGAAAGGCTTCCAAACTGAATATACTTTTTCAGGGAGGAAAAATGGGGCTAGGAATCCAATCCAATATGAGGAACTGACACTATTATATATAGCAAATAATGGAATGGCATCTTTTCCACAAACAATTTAGTGTACAATTCAACCAACCTACTTCAAAGAATGATTAAGAATATTAAAGAATACTAAAACCAAAAGGTGCAACAATACGTATGGGCATGGGGAAGGGCAGATGTGATTTAAGGAAAATACTCCAAGATACTATACAAATCTTCATATAACTTTTGCATTCAAAGTGTTTGTTGCGATCACCTGGGTTGAATTTGACCCTCTTGGGGCAAGTGTCTGACCGTGGGTTATATCTGCTCTATGCTGCTGGCAGTGACCTCACGTTCCTGCTTTCCTGGTGCTGATGCAGAAGAGAATGCAACTATGGATTTCCCACTGGGGATTCTTAATATAGAGAGACTGCTTTCACATGCCCTCAGCTTTCAAAAGGACAGTGATTTTCTTTAAACAAAAACTTCATGTAGAAGAGCAAAGAAAAGAAATTTCCCTCAAATGTTGGGTATGGACAAAATTAAGAAAGAAAATCTGTAGATGGAGGTTGAAGCAGAAATGCGTGTTCTCAGGCATGTTCTTTGCCAGAGTGCAAGCTAAAAGGCAGAAAGGTAAATTACTGTGAGAATGTGGGCATAGAGGACTGTCTGCTGGGAGTGATGCACAGAGCTCCTACATATGTTCCCGTGCGTCAAAGCTGTGCAAATACTTTGGAAATCTGATTAAAAACCCCAGAGATTATTGGACCATTCTCCAGGGAAGAGTCATGAAGGCCATGCAGGGCAGTCAGTACAATGAGTGGGGAGGGGGGGGGCTGGCTTTTATTGAAGGAAGAATAATTTCTTTTGCAAATAAAGCCCAGCCACATAGTAAGATACCTTCTATTCATTCGTTCAGCAGTTCTTGAAAAATGTTGCAATAAGCATTAACGAGGAGGACGTACACATGCAGGTAGACAAAATGTAGTTTAAGATGAAGTTGGGGCAAGATTCAAGGCTTTCTCATTTTGCATTGCTGGAAGTGGGCACAGCGTGCTCAGTTTTACCTCTCATATGTAAAAAAAGGGCTCAAGTAGAGAGCTGCTTAGCATGAGACAAGCTCCTTGCTTCGTGCCTAGCTCCAAAAGAAGCACAGAACCTCTTCTCCTTGGGGACATTCTTCCCAAAGAGAGCCTGATCATCTTAGGTGCATGGTTCGGATTTGCAGGACTGGGATATCCATCCCTGGGTCTAAACCCAGGTGAATAGAGACAAAGGAATCAAGAAAGTTGCTCTGAGTTGGCTAGAAATGAGGGAAATAGCAGGAGATTTCTGTCAGTTAGAGCAGGAATCTTACAATAACCACTGCTAGGGACCTCATTCCATGCATTCTTGAACGTTAGCTCTGATTTGGCTTTGAATCTGAATGCTGACTCCGTTCTCATGCTGAATTCAGAGCCCAGCTATATTTTCTCTATCCCATTTATTTTCCCAGGCCTCGTTAATTAATAAGATCTGTGTGCATTCCAGTCCAAGCTCCAGATTTTGACATCCTATGGACTTCAGCTATTTAAAGCACAATTCCCATGAATAAGTCATAGTAA
>NW_009260274.1:97616-106151 GCF_000687185.1 Egretta garzetta | reverse complement strand
CAGCAGGAAGTTGCCATTTGTTGCTGAAAAAGTAGTGAGTGCTAAATTAAATAAATACCATGTCTTTTTAATGTTCTGTCACACAGACTAAAATCAGATAGAGCTTTTATTGAATCTGGCCCAGAGGTTACAAAATAAAATAAATATAATAAAGTTGATTTGATTCTCCTGTTTTTTTCACTGTAATCAGAACTGTTTGCTTATGGAGGCATATGAAACATTTTGAACAAATTCAGAAATACACATCTCAGGAACTTCTAAGAAAGTATTGTAGTTTGGGGGAAACTTAACTTTGAATGATCAGTCTCAACATACTATTTTTTAGTCAGTTGTCACTTAATATCATACTCCTATTTATGCAGTGAAAACCCTATAGCTATTCTCTGTGATTGAGCTAAACCAAATGTTTGGCAGGAGAATGGGGATTTTAAAAATTAGAAGATGCTCCTTTTGGTATCTGGTTTTGTTTAACTATGGAAACAGAAGCTGGAGAGGATCAAAATTTTACTTTGTGATAAATAGGTGAAAATAAAAATGCATGTAAAGTTTCTTATACGAAGCAAGGTAGTTTGAGTTTTCATGCTAGTTGGAAAAAGAATACAACATCTGTTTTGGTAATGTTTTTCATTGTGTTTTTTATCAATTTAGACAAAGCCAAGGAGAACAGCATAGATGTTGGAAGAACAGGTTTCTAAGCCAAGTTCACAAATTGGCTTTAGAAGTGATTAATAACCACTCAACATAAGCAGGCAATATAATGTAATCACATTCGGGTAAGACACGAGGGGTTTCATCATGCTCTCCCTGCAAATGCTACAGAAAACACTTTTCTTTAGTTACATTTTGTGTTTCTGGTAAAGTTCCGAAAGGATTTTTGACCTGGAAAGAAGCACGGGTTTGTCCATGAATGCAGTATGTTATCCTCATGCAGAACCAGCCACCTTTCCGTAAATAAACAGGGAAGTCTCTGGTTCTGTGGCAGTAATATCACACTGATCCAGTTGCTGCAATTCCTCGATGTTCCAGTATTGTGTAGTTCTCCCTAATCAGAATAACTCTGCGTAGGATATAGTTTCAACTCAGGCTCAGTTTTGAGGAAAGAATCTTTGCAACTTGTATTTTCTTTGGATTGTGTTCTGATCCTTGGCCCTGCCTAGGACAGAAATAAAATTGCATGGCAAATCCTCCCCGAGACTGGGACTTTAAAATCCAATTTGGGGATTTTAGTTTTGAAATGTGACTTGAATCCTTCTCAAACTTCTCCATCTACTGTGTTCATTTCTCCTATGTAATCCACTCTTCAGGCTCCAAAATGTGACATAAAATGATATTTTAAAAGATGTATTATATGGAATATGTTGAATATCTTCAAAGCTTAATAGGAAAATAAACTCTGGAAATAGCTATGTGTTTTTAGAAGCAAGACCAGAAATGCAGTGTGTCAGCAGTGTATAGTAAAAGAAATTTACTTCTAAAAATAAAAAGGATGGAAGATTGTATTTATTTATTTGTAAATAAATCTTAGCTTGTGCTAAGGACTCTTTTTATTCTATATGAGAGTAAAGAATGGCTTTGTGAATTATTGTCTGGTTTATGGAAAACAATCAAGTAGCACCTTACAGGTAAAACTGTTGTCATGAATAGCGGGCAAAGCCTGTCTGACCTTTCAGCGTATTCCCCCCAGATAGTGATGGTCCCTAAGCTACTGCAATTTGCTGTGATTTCATATGGTCTATCTGCAGACTGCCAGGCACATGGGATGAGGAAAGCTTGAATTGCACATAGGATGACAGGCCAGTTAAAGCCTTCAGATATTCTGCAGTAAGGTCCGGTTGGCTCAAAGGGTTTGTTTTTCTCCATATCACATTTGAACGTGCTGATTGCCAAGTGAGTCACTGCAGACATTTCTAGCCTTATCAACTTATTACTGCACATCTATTTTTAATTCATAGGTATTCAAGAGCAGAGAAGTTATTTACAGTATACAGTCACAGGCACAGAAATCAATCTAGTTCCCCCATAATTTTAATCAAACAAACATCTGTTTGGCAAAATATTTACTAGCCAATGCCAGTACCTAATAAGGCACATACAGAAAACACTGATTGATGGAAGTAAAGGAAAAACAGGACAAAAAAGACACTCAGTGAATGCAACTGCTAAAAGATAGATATTCCCTGTAACTGCTACTGATGGCTGGGGACGTGGTTTTAAAGATATTTTGGTAGCTAGCAAACATGAACTTCAGGGCATTGCTGGACTGCTGGTGGGCTGGACTGTATGACACAGCAGGTGCCTGTGGGCCTCGAAGGCAGAGGCGCTCCGTGCCCTGTGTACGCTCAGCTTTACCTCCATGTATTCATATTACATCTTTTTTCTCAAAAATGAACCTTTGCTTCACATACTATACGTACATGTGTAGTCATGGAAGTCAGTACTGATATTATTAATTTTCTCACTCCATTTATTAGTAGCAGTGGTTTGCAAACGTGTGTGTTGTAAACTGCAGTAGTCCGAGCTACAAATCTGGTCTGCAGAAGCTTAGAAGTCCTGAGGAAAAAGGTCAGGTAGAGAGACCTGATCTGGGCAAAGAAATCCCCCAATTTAAAACGGTTTTGAACTAGGAGTAAGAGTTCTTACTGGCATATTTGATGGAGCAATACTCAAAAGTAGACAAGTGTAATACAGACAGGGAAATCTCTTCCGAATTATTTTCCGCTCCAGTCCTGACATATATCTAAATCCTGGATTTGCCTCTGTTTTATAAAATGTGTTTTTAAGAACTCTGTTGGTTTTATGTGTTTTTTCCCCTTGCAGTCTAAATTGCAGAGCGTTGTCAATGCTAACAGCTGTACATACACACACGGTCGGGTTCCTGGGTGTAGCTCCCGGCACTGCACTGCGCTTTCAGCTCGTGCTGGAGAGGCTCCGTGCAGGCACCTCTCTCTCTTTCATGCTTGGCGTTCGTTATCTTTTATCTCTTGTGCCCTCCTGTAATCTTTCCTCTCTTATTTCAGGTCTTGGCTGTGTTTCCTGTGGGATCGTTTTTCAAATTTGACATCCTGAAATCACATGTCTGACATCAGCCAAACCTCTTTGCCCCTCATCACTGTCCTCACTGTCAGCCACCAACAGACAGCTGCGCTCCCGGCATCGGTCCCCCTCTTCTTTAACTCTTATCAATTTACATCAATTTTCTACATTGCACAGAGTTCAACTGTGGCTTGTCATACGACATTTATTTAGAAGCCACCAAAATATCTATGAACTTTTCTATGAAATATTTTATCACAGTAATCAGAACTTCTTTATTTTTCCAGGGAAGCATTAGGAAACCTAGCAGATCTGCTAACGCCTGGATATTGTGTGGTTTGAGAGATGAGTTAATGCAATGGCATTTTAAATGTAATGACCTAAATACGCTTTCAGCTGACTGTAAAGTAAATGGACAAATGAAGCACATTGTTGTTTATGCTTCATTGTGTAATGTTTTAATACTCTGTCATGTTTGGTGACAAGGACTTCAGCTTAACCCATACTTTTAATAACTTCATTGAAAATCTTAATTAGAATTTTATAATCCAGAGGAAAATCTATCAGGTAGCTGGGTTTTTTCCCCTAAGTTCTCTGAACTCACCAGCTTGTGACAAAAGTTAAGATAAGCAGCGTGTTGCCGCGCTGTTCGGTGCTCCCCAGTGCTTCTGCTGGGCCAGCATAAATCAAAGGCTGAGCTAGAGCCGTACCTTTCAGCTGGCCCTCAGCACTTTGTGTCACCTGTCTGTCACCAGCCCAGGGATGACGTACTGATGTTCTGACAGTTCCTAAGTATGAGCAGCTGGGCTCAAAACATGACCCTGAAGAACGGCTCAATAAAGGCTCACGTCTTAGGTAGGGAAATACCTCGTTCAGCTCCTGTTGCTGTCTGAGCCAAGACTGCAACAACAAGGATCAGCTCACGCCAAGCTTCACGAGGGAAGGGGAGAACTCTGTTGGGTGAACTCTGCTCTGTTCTCCAAGAGAGCATTTAAGACTGGGGCCCATAAAAGCCTGGGGTGTTGCAATGTCTGACCTCCATGGCTCTGGAGCCCTGAGCCCAGCACAAGGTGTGGGGTGCTGCATTTCTGGTGCTTTGGAGCTTTCACAGAATAAAGAGGGAAGGTGCCTTGCATGGAGCTGCACAGTAGCCAGCGTGGCGACTACGGAGGTGCCTTGCTCTACTCACTGCATGTCGGATGACCAATTTGGAGGCTGCAGGCAAGCACCATCCTGACACTCATAATCAAAGGTCCAGAGCTGTCTCTGGACAGCTATTCCCCCTACAAAAATAATCAAACAAACAAGGAGTCACCATCCCTGGACGGTGCATGGTGGTGTTGGGTTGATGGTTGGACTTGATGATCTTGGAGATCTTTTCCAACCTTAATGATTCTATGATCTGTTTGGCAAAATATTTGCTAATCACTGCCAGTACATAATAGATAGGGACACTTTAGTTCTGCTTTAGAGGTTTTTATTTAATTCAGTGGTTATCTAAAGCAAAAACTCTGACTCAGCCTTCATAGCAGAGCATCCTCTAGCTAGAGTCCTGGCAAGAGGACGATGTTGCGTAGCAAGCTTTCTATTTTCTGACTGAAGCTCCCACAGAGACTGAAAGTCTGTGGTTTTACCGGTAAGTTTTAACCCTGGCAAATGCCTCATGGATTGTAGTGAGGGAACAATTAGTGCAAGAACTGTGGAGCTGGGCTCCTGTAATAGAAATCTGTGTGAAGTACAGAACTTCAAGGATTGACACGTTAAGGATATATATAGCTATAGCTAATGCACAGCATTTATTGGAACATGCCTCAATAAATCTTCCTTTTATAGGATATATAACTACAAGGAGAAGGGAGAGTGGGAAAATTCTAAGTGGAAAGTCTTTTATTTGCCAAAGATCTGTGTTTCAGACATCTTACATAGTCGGTTATATACTGTACAAAGACAGACCAGGAACAGACAATCTGGCGAGCATCACTAGGGTTTTTCTGTTCTTGCCTGACATTAATCTGTGCTTTCTTTACACCCCGATTATCAGTTTTCAGTTACTTTTTGTGCTCCCAACTTGGAATTAAATGAGACAAACCATGTTTAAAAACCAGAATTCCTTCTGGCAAACAGATGCATTGGTTACTTTTTCTGTGCTGTGCATGAAGGCGTGTGATCTGCTCAGAGGTATCCCCAGTGAGCAGAGCTAAGGCCACAAATGGATCTGTGGAACTGAAGATGTGAAGTTGAAGATACTGCCAGTTTAACACCAGAAATAACATGGGATACTAATAACTGAGGTCTCATATGTTATTAATAGTTTCCTTGGTTCCCTTTTAATTACACAAAACAGTCACACATCTTCTGGTCCCCCACTCTGCAGAGCAATTCACACGCATACTCGCTTTTAGACTCTTTCAAACTCTGCTGCACAAGTAAATAAGTGGTGGCAGCTTTATAAAGCCATTGACACTGTTCCAGCATTTAAAACCTCTGTTCCTCCAGGATTCAGCAAGGACAGAAATGACTTTCATGATAGAACTCTAGTAATGCTCCCCACTAAAGCTCAGCTCCTTGAGATACCATTCATTAGCTCTGAAATTCATGTCTACTGTATATTGGCTTCAGGCAGAATAGGGCAAACACTTTTAATGAAGGAGAACTGGATTTTTCTCCTTGATCCATGTAAGTCAGCGTCTGATGTTATCTTGGAGATAACTAACAAGCATAAAGTTTAAAATAGAAGAGCAGCGAGCTGTTCCCCCTGGTCAGGAAGCCCTCCAGAGCTTCCCAGTGTGCTGCTCTGCACCCAGGGGGGTTACGCTTCAATGTGAATGTAAATATGGCCAGGGAATTATAAAGCAGAGGAAGTTTAAATGTAAACAAAATAGTAAAAACAGCACAAATAGCATGGCGAGTTACCAGGAAATTACAGTATTTAGAAAGAGCATTGAAAGAGGAAAGGGACGTGGAGGGGGCAGATGAATGCAGTTGTGTCAGTGAACATGGGTTCCCGTGGGGAGAAGGGTGAGGGTGGGATGGGAGCCCTGAGTCCGACACTTCTTCCCTGCCCATCCCAGTCAGAAGCTCCACATATCGAGCAGTCCTGGAAGCCTGCATCCCTGCATGCTTTAGGGAAATTTGTTTTGTTCCGTTTTGTTTTGTTTTTTATCAAGAGAAACCTTACATTTTAAAAGCATGTGAAACAAAATTCCAAGTGCTATCCAGCTCACAAAGGACATCAGACTAAAATGACAACTTAAAAACTATTCCTGTTTTCAGTGTGCTGTTCCTTGGTTTGGAAGTCACCAGCCTCCTGCAGGTTAGGGAGCTGTTTTACCTCAGCTGAGGACCTCACCCTAAGGACCCGATGTGCTTTCTTTGCAAATACAAAATAAGATGCAAATGGCCATGTCCTAACTCTTAGCTAGCCCAGTTGTGGTAGCATGCCAGGGTGTGAGCATCTCCTCAGAGATAAAAGAAATGCCACCCAGAAAAATAATTAGCGCTTGTCATACTTCTCTTCATAGTTTGTATTACACTTCTCAAGTGCTTTGCAGTGCTTGAACATTTTTTTAGCCTGAAATAAGCTGCAGTTTTTCTGTCTGAAGAACAAAAGTACAACAAGTGATAACTTGGAAGTTACCTAACGAGGAAGTGTCCCATCTGCCTCCTGGAGACCAGGGCGCCCACCTGGGATTCTGCCCTTTACTTCAGCACAGCTTGCAGCTTCACACTGGCCAGGCCAGAGGGTTTGGATACCCAGGTACCTACTGTCATGTATTTAAATCATCTCACCAGCACAATGTCTTGCTTTGGTTAAATGGCCATAGATCCTCAGTGCATCGCTGACACTGACAGTGCTGCAGTCACACAGGGAAGGAATTAAATACCAAGTAGTGTGTGACTGTAATGATGAATAATACATACCATGGGAATCAGATTAAATATAAAAATCTTCATTTGTGAAAATAGTTAGGTCATGATGAAAGAAATCTTTTGTACCACAGACTGTTTTGGAATATGCATTTATATGTTTGCTATATTCATTCATTATAACATCTTTTTTATTATAGCTAGGTGTGTATCAATCCCTACACCTTTAAATGCTACCAAAGGCCCTAACACATGGGCAGTAGCTTCCCAGCATCTATTGAGCTTGTCTTTATTCAAGAAGGGGCTTAACTGTATATCTGAGGGCGCAGAGCAGGCAGGCTTTGCTCTGGTAAAGAAAGGCACATCTGGATTCCCTACCCGTGTTTATCAGTTCACTGATCTGTTCTAACCTAGATAATGAAAGGTTACAGAATTAGACTGGGTTTTATAAATAATAATCTGCTCTATGATTAATGGGTTCTCTCTCTTCATACGGTAGGTTATGAGTATCAGCAGAGTATCTGCAGAGTAGCAGTATCAGTATCACTCTACTGATTACACACTATAGAGAGACTTGCTAAGTTATCTCTACCTTTTGAAGTGGTGCCTCAGACATATGTAAACGGCTGTAATCTGTATTACTGGATCAGATTCGGTAGATAATTTTCTAGAGTAAATAAATTAGACTACGCTGCTCTGTAGTTAATTGTCATAGTGGGGCCAGTCTTAAGCAAAAGGTACAGTGAGTAACTCCTGAAATGTGTTGCGGTCTGCACGGAAGATGTGATCTCCAGAGGAATGCAGTAGCTTTACTTACTTTACGTATTTCTTATTTAATCTGAATGAATGTGACCGAGTATGTAGTTACACTGAATATCCATTTAATGCTTGTTAAAACGCTGTGTACACTTTTTGTCCAACTCATTTCGGTGTAGGATAGAGGAGGTCCATTAATTTGGCTGTTCTTTGTACCTGAAAAGGTGCTCTGGGAAAGGAGGTAGACAAATCAGAAGTGAGACAGAGGTGTTGTGAGCTTTTTTCCAACTGCTGTTTGGATTTTTGCGTGAACAAAAGTTTGCTTGGCTTAGGGTTTTAGTTATTTGCGACAACCGAAACTCAGATGCTGTATTATCCTGCACTTGCTTGGCTGCCTTCATAGGAATATTTGTGAGCTTGGCACACCTTTCATTTGAAATGAAGTGGAAAATCTCCAGCACTGAGTCTGGTTTAGGGTTTCATCACATAACTTTCAAGCTCCCATAATCTACAGTGAATTTTCACTAAAATAAGCTACATATTTCCTCAGAGTTAGTGAAGAGAGTAATAAAATGTGGATTAGCTGCTAAAAACTCTTATGAAAACGTATTTTCAGTATGTGAAAGGGAAAGAAAATGATTACTCTGTCTCCATGATGAAATGGAGAAAATAATTTTAAAATCAGCTCAGTTCTTTTCTCACCATCTCTAACACCCACGATCCTCCGTGCACTTTGTACTGGTGTCAGACACAGAAAGCTCATGAATGATGTACCTTTGTAGGCACAGCTGCCATGGCTTCAGCCCTACATGTCTTCCTATGAAGGTTAAATAAATAAAACAAGCGGTCAGTAGCTGGTTTTTGAATTCCTGTCGAAAA
>NW_009260274.1:42671-97397 GCF_000687185.1 Egretta garzetta | reverse complement strand
ACAGCTTTTCAGCAATATAAGGCTGAATTTATTACAAGAGAACTACATGATAAAAAACCCCAAAACTTTTCTCTGAACTACAGAAAGTGAAGATTTTCATTTCCTCAACTTCTTAAAAAGTTCTTGCCTGCCTTCAGGCTGCACTGGGCAAGGTTCTGTATGTCAGCTCCTTTCAGTTTTTTTAAAAGCTGCATGGATTACATCTTGCACCTACCAGCTGTGATGATGGTTACCATATGACACTAAAATAAAGTAACATCTCAAATTTGGACTATTTCCCCTTTGCACATCAGGTGTCAATCTACAAACAGCAGAAGTTGAACTTTTTCCATAAATTTTTGTTTTGTTTTTTTTTGTCCTAAATTCCCACAAAGCACTTCCTGTCAATGACAACACAGTTATGTCATGCTTGTATGAAATATCAAAACAGTATCACCAGACTTCTGTGTAATCTCTCAAAATTTCCTAGGTACCCTTTTACACTATTTTTTTCTCTGCTAATTCACTGCAAAGCATGAAATAATTGCAAGTTTCCGTGTGTCCTGATATCATAGGTCACTACAATTTTCTTCTTCTCTCCAGTGTGTTTCCTAGCCCTTCAGCTTTGTTTGTGAGCATATTTGACCATGCTTGAACTTACATCAAAAGGAGCATTCAACAAAGCCATTCGTTAGCCATTACATTTGTTGTTTGTTAGCTGACTTACATTGCTGCGCAGCAATCCAAGCAGACAGAGAGGCACAGAGGCAGCCTTGGCAGGGACACAGGGACTCTGCTGGAGGACTGATGAATGCTCAATTGACGCTTTCACCAACAGCACGACGGCCTCTTCTTTTAATTGCACTTCACCGAGTGCAGCTGCTTTGTGCACTTGTGGAAAGCGCTCTCTGGCAGCTATTTTTTAAGCTTCATCCACAACCAGTTGATAGGTTGCAACCCAAGCTATCGGACATACACGTGGTCAACCCAATGAATGCATTCATGATTCATAATATTGATTATTACAGAGTATTATATATAGGAATGAAGCTGAATAGCCTGAAAAGTCTCCATGCAATGTATGTCATTATGGACATCACCCTGGTTCTCTGTTCTCTGTGTTGAGTAGGCATAGATCAATCCAAGCTCTCAAGCCCTCATCTTTAAAAGCCATCTATTGACTGGCCACTGCTACCTTTGAGATCACTTTTTTCATGACTAACATCTTCCAAACTGCTGCATCCCAAAGAGCAGAGAATTTACATTTTTACTGTGGGAAGTTCAAGACTGTAGGAAATACAAATTTTTCCAGAAGCCATGTAAAGATAATATCAACTCTTCCCAGAATTAAAGGTCAAATTTTTTTCTTCAGTTTTAGATTCACATCAGTAATGTTATCCCACGTATAACCTACCCAACTGGCTCAGCTGAGTACACAAGTGGACATGCAGTAAATTAGGTGATTTCTCCTGTAGAATGAGAGGGGAAAGATAAGTGAATGGTTTATTATTTCTCCTTTTAGATGCCCTGAGTTTCTTGGACAAGCTGGTGGAGGGGACCATGACTACAGCTTAGGGAAGATGTACAAAATAGGCCAGAAAGAGTTGCAGTTGGGTGTTTTTTCCGTTATTCTTACCTGTCAGCAGGCATATATGCATGTATGGAGTGTGAATAGGGGATACTTCACTAACAAGTCCCAGCAGTTCTTTGGGGTTTTTTTGCTCTTTCATGCTTGCTTCATTTGAAGCTGTCTGGGCTGCATGACTGAAGACAAAAATATTAAGCCTTGCAAACAAATAATAGAGTAATCATAATTTTTTATTAATTAACCCAAAAGACTGAGATGTGGAAACACTTTCCTAGTGATATTGAACTAAGAATATGACTGTGGTCCTGACTGGCAAAAAATCTCATGTTCAGTTAGAAAATATTTAACGTGCTATCCTCAGTGAGATCAGTCCCCTCAGATCCTCATGTCTGGGAAGCAGCAGGCAGGAATCAGCAGGGCTGTCACCTCCAGAATACCAGCACTGCCTATCACCAGGTGCTTAGTGCCGCATTGCAGCCAGCATTTCAACATGAACCTCGCTTCAGAAATGTCAGTCTTACAGTTCTTCTGCTTTGGATCAAGGGCTAGTCAAAGACTGGCAGGGTGGCTGTTCACACAGATCTTTCTAGTTGGTATATATATAGCTATATAAGATAGGAACACAAATGGATGGTCTCAAAAAGCAATGTTGGCGCCCCTATGGGAAGTGTGTGGTGGGTTCAGTGGTGTTCAAATGTTCCTTTTTGGGTTGCTGTGTTAGAGCTTTGCACAATTCAGACCCAAATGGAGGCAGTGAATGCCTGTACATTTTGAAAGTAGGGTGCGTGTGTGGTTCAGGGTCCTGGCTGAGCCTGCATGACGTGCAAAGTTTTCTTTGCTGCCACTTTGATCTTGTAATTCTGAGGTTTGGAAAGCTGGTACTGAGGAGAGATGATGCATCCCAGAATGACTGTTCTGTTGTGAGCAACGTAAAAGTTGCAGGATGTTATTAAAGGCTTCACTCTTTTCCAGGTCAACTTTAAGGCACATGCAAAACAATAGCCAAAGCCTTTAGCTTCTCCTTATTGTGCTCAAAGCACTGATCTGTGAACTAATGCTTCGAATTGATCACAGGTGCATAACACAGTCCACCCAATGTGATGAATCTCCTTTTGGTATAGGGCACGATTACATAGAATCCAAACACAAGCACATGATGTGTGTACTTTATAGACTGGATAATAAAATAAACGTTCATTGTTACTTTAGGACTCTAGTGTTATTCACAAGTGTCTATAGATCTTAATGGACTAAACGCAGTATCTGAAGGTGGAGAACACTAGAGCTTATTTTAGCATAAATTGCTTGATCATTGGAACTTCCTATTAGAATTTCCTGTAAAGCTCATTTATGGAAATAATTAGAAACAAACTCTTCAGATCCACTTTGCCAGACTAATCTTCTATACAAATTGCCACTCTAAAGTAATTTCTGGCTCTCTGTTCTGAGAAACTTTATCACAAGGAAGAAATGCAATATTAGGTTTGAAAATTAATACATGATAATCTTCTGATGAGTGTTGGACAGCACGTAATGAGCTTACGCTTTTGCAGGCAACTGAGTGACAAAAATATTGCTGAAATGAAGAAGGAGAGCTGGGATGAGTCTGAATACTTTTGAATTAAATTTCATACCTTAGAGGATTTGTAGAGCTCTAGTATCTGGTTTGCAGTTGAACAAGGTAAATAGTGTTGTGACTCTTTGGAAAGGTATATTCAGTTTGTAGGGAACCGGGGTTGAATAGAGGTGACCAGGAGTAGGTTTTTTAGAGACTTAAAACAATCCTAGAGTGCTGTAGCCTCTCAGACTGAGATAAGCATAGAGCTATAAGTGCAATGCAAACTCTTCCCTTCTGGCTGAACACCTCTGCAAACATAGCTAATTGGAAGTTCTGGACACTGGAAGATTGGTAGACTTTAATTTTCTCACTCCAGCCAGAAATACAAAGGGTTCACCAGTATCCAGCTGCAGAGTCAACTTCTGAAGGCACTTGCTGCTCGCTACTCTCTTACACCAGTTTTCATGGTCAGGCTTTCTCTCCATTGGCCTCACAGGACAGAAAGTTGAAATACCTCATTTAAAAACAAGTTTTACTGAAATATTTCTCAGATATTTCTCTGTAGTATTTACTATCTTTGATGAAAATCACTTAAACCTAAAATGTTTACTCTCTCATGTGGTTGGAGTGAACATTGAATCATAGAATCATACAATGTTTGGGTTGGAAGGGACCTTTAAAGATCATCTAGTCCAACCCCCTGCAATGAGCAGGGACATATTCAACTAGATCAGGCTGATCATATGATGTGTAGCTTTTTAGGTGAGCTTCAGCTTTATTGTGTTCAATGTATTGAGTACCTAAAACAGCTTCTACCTTACTTTTAGTTACTTATTTTTGTTAGTTTAGCTTGAAGTATAAATGTAAATGTAAGTATACAGCCCTTGACATCGATGGGTTGCTCATCAGCTATTTCTCATATTTTCTTAAATACATTCTCATAACAGATAAACAATTATGGCTTGCTGCACAGCGAAATGGAAGGGATCTGATACGCTTACCGAGTGGAAGATAAGAATTTCAAAGCATAACTGAGTATACCAGTTGAGGAGGAGAGAAGAGCAGCAAACAAAATCACTGCTCGGTGCTTTAAGAGAATACATATCTGTGAATTCTTTCCTTGTTAAAGTGTAGGTCTGTGACTGATGTCAGCGGGTAACATCACTGTCAGTGGCACTGTGACTCAAAACAGACATCACCAGGAGCTTTTAAATGTCATTTTATTTCTGCAGAGTCACATCACAAAGCCCAGTGCCTCACAGGGTAACATGTTGCCCTCTTCATTCGTCTCTGGCACTCTTCCAAGTGTAGCTATTGTAAATCTTTGGCAGTTCAAATTCAATCTTTTTTTTTTTTTTTTTCCCCAGACCATAGTTAACTTAAGGAAAAGTAAACAAAAGAATTTTGTGCCATATGTGAGAATTTTCTCAGGTAAAAGTGCCCCAAATTAATTGGGCAAAACAAAATGTGCTGCCTGGTGAGATGTACGAAGATGATGGCCCAAAACCCCTGAATCCCCCTGTTCAGAGATGAGGTGAAAACCTGAGGTTATAAATGTACCGTAAATACCAGGATGATTAAAGGTGATGTGCAGGAACATTTCCCAGACCAAGTCAATGATGCCTCAGTGCAGACCATTAATAAAAAGCCCCAGTGCTACCGGGGCTGAAGTCAAACCTCCAGTTTCTGACAGCCTGGGTGTCAGTTGTAAGCAAGCAGTTTTAAAGAATTATGTATAGACAGTGGGTAAACATTTTACAGAGCCACAGAGCAAATGGTATCCTGCAGGGTCCTCCTATTATCTAACTGCACGTTACCCACCTGCAGATTTCTGGTTTAGCTTGGAGGTATCTGCCTTTCTGTCCTCACTAGAGGTGGAACAAACTGAGGAGCCTGGATCTCAGCTCAGCTAGGTAAAGCAGAGGGTGAGACTGTCCCTTTCGCTGTAATCTGGAAACTACTTCACTAAATGAATTTTACAGGGAGACTTATGATCAGCCAAATTGTTGTGGTTTGACCCCAGCTGGCAACTAACCACCCTGCAGCCGCTCACACACTCTCCTCCCCTCCCTGGGTGGGATGGGGGAGAAAATCAGAAAAAAGTAAAACCCATGGGTTGAGATAAAGCCAGTTTAATAAACCAGCAGAGGATAATAATGATGATGGTAATAATAATAATAATGATAAAAGAATACACAAAACAAAGTTATGCACAATGCAATTGCTCACCACCCGCTGACCGATGCCCAGCCCGTCCCTGAGCAGCGATTGCTGCCCCCCAGCCAACTCCCCCCAGTTTATATATGGAGCATAATGCCATACGGTCTGGAATAGCCCTTGGGCCAGTTGGGGTCAGCTGTCCTGGCTGTGCCCCCTCCGAGCATCTTGTGCCCCTGGCAGAGCAGGGGAAGCTGAAAAGTCCTTGACTGGTGTAAGCCCTGCTCAGCAACAACTAAACCATCAGAGTTGTCAATATTCTTCTCATCCTAAATCCAAACCACAGCGCTATGCCAGCTACTAGGAATAAAATTAATCCTATCCCAGCTGAAACCAGGACACAAATGAATCCTGCTTACAGGAGGTGAGGATAGGATACAACATCATGACCTTGCTGAGGCCAACGTGAGCTTTAGACATTGATCTATGCAGGGATCAAGATTTCATCCCAGACACTGACCAGTACGTTAACTCCCAGTAATTCACAATTGCGGACTACAGAAGTAATTTCTGAGGCTGGGGCAGAAGCGGATTTGCCACAGCCAGTACCTGAAAATTACAACAAATATTTTCTGTGAACAGATGTTGATGCCAAACAACACAGTTTTCTCATTTCTCTACTGTAGGACTACCCAGGGTTTGGGTTTCATTATTTCTAATGACGTGTAGATGCCTCTTGTTCATGACTGATTTTCTGCTCACAACTTATTATCTTAATTTTTTTTAACCATCAAGTGGCCAGGGATTATTTTTTGGAAATGCACAAATAGTATCTGCTGCTTAGAAAGAAGTGTGGGAGAATTTTAACTCATACCCTCATTTCTTCATTGTAGGCCGAGATGAGTCTGTTTTCCTATATGAAGGTGCTAAGGTGTAAAAATCTTTTGGAAATATGTATATACATGATGGCTCCCCATCAAATATTCCTTTAACATTTGGCTGAATATGGAGCTTTTCCTCGACGGTTTTTTATTTCAATAAAACAAGAGTAATAGTATCTCAATACTGGAAACAACACATTCTTCTACCAGGCTTCCAAGGGTCATATGGACATTTTTCTCAGTTGTTACAGGTATAAATGATGGCTCTGTGCTTCTCATAGGTTTGTTTATTTAAGCCACAGGGTATTCTACAGGAAAGCGAGATTTGCAATACAGTTCTAAAATCCTGCAGAAAATACAATTTTCCATTAAATTTTATGCTTTTTTCCAGAAGAGCTCATTCCTTAAATGGGAGTGGTGGTGGAGGGAATAAATAGCGAAAAGGAGCATTAAGATGACTTTAGAAAATTAGACTTCAAAGCACCAAATATACATTACAAAAACTTAAAATTGGCTTCATTAGCGTCCCTAAATTATGCAGGCATTAATAGGATTCTTATTATTAATTCATGTAATTGTTTATACTAGTTGTTTTGATAGGGCTTTATATGTTTATTTATTTATTTCTGCTATTCCAGCACTGCATTGATGGGACTCATTAAATGTAATGGCATTTGGCAATTTATCACGCAGATTAAAAGTCCTTTCCAGATCACCTCTACTCACCCCTTCTTTTGAAGAATATCTTTGGCGTATATCCGGGGTGCAATGAATTGCACAATTTTCTTGCATGCAGCATTTCAAAACCTGCATGCCTGACCTGTATAAGGAAGGCACGCAGTTGAGTGTTTAACCACCATTCCTCCCTTTCCTCTCATTTATTCTTATTTTAAAAGAACACTTTCGGGCTTCTGCGTTAATTCTAACCACAAAAAAAATGTGCTTAAAAATGCATAGAGTAGTATAACAGCTTTGTTAAAGTCAATAATTGGCTTTACCTGACTGTATTTTATCAACTACCTTCAAAAGGTGCTGTAGAAGAGCTTTTCAAATACTAAAAAGCTCTATTATTCAACACTATTGTAACATTAGCAATATATAGAATAATGTATTCCCATTTGTGCATAATGAGGTTGTAAATTCCTCCGAGGGTTCTGGCAACATTATGAACCACCAGAGCAAACTCCAATTTTTTTTTTTAATGTCACCAAAGTCAGGCCAATCAATTTATGAAGCTTTTGGAGCAGATTACCTCTTCAGAGCATGGTAGGGCAGCAATCAAAGTATTGCAAACATCAGCCAAGCTGTATGGTAAGCGTGCAATGTAAGGGGATGGAAGATACAAAAGTATCATTTGAAGTCCTGTTGCTTCTGAAGTCTGCATCACTGAGCAAAAGGGTGTCTCATATGGATTTTATTTTTTTTCAAAGACTTGGCTGCCGTAGTTATATTTTTTATCAAAAGTCAGGTTTTAATTAAGGAGCCTCTCCATTTCAGATGTATTCCTGCGCTCATAGTCAGCAGTCCTGAGCAGCAGGTTAATATAAGGTTATGTGGGGAAGACAGCAGTTGCTCTGCATAAAGATGCATGCACCTCAGGGTGTGTTTGTCCTTCTGTAACAAGCTGCATCTTAATGTTTCTGTTACTGGTGATTTGAGAAATGCTTAGGCCAGCAAACATTCATCACTAATTGCATAAAAGTAAAAATTACAAGGTGATCTGTAGGAGGGCAGTAAAAATTACGAGTGTCACTTATGAGGAATGAAAGAATGGCAGAAGATGATGAATGTTTTGAAATCTTTACAGATCTCATTATTTTTCTGCACCTATACTTTTTGCCCCTTCCCTTCCACCCAGCGTTACCGGGGTGGTGAAGGATGTCACACCTGCAAACTGAATGGCCACCACACGATGACGACCTGAACTGCAGAGCCTGTGACTGTCCGACGTTTTAGGTTTTGCTCTGGAGTTGTCACATGAAAAGGTTTTTTTTAAAACAGCTCCTTGAACTGCGCTTTCCTTATGAAAGCCCCAGTTCTGTGAGTCCATTTCTTCACTCCTGGGCATCTTTGTGCTCTACCTCTGCCTGAAATGGGAGGGGTTTTCATATGAAATCCCTGTGATTTCTTCAGTTGGATCTTTCATGGTGGAAACGTTTGGCGTGTTTCTGGGTTTTCCTGCCTGCTTGCTATGCAAATACTTACGCTTTCTGAGATAGTCCCAGCCCGAGGAAGGAGAGAAGTTGCTGGCTGGGGTGAGGCAGGACTAACCCATGACCTTGGTTGAAAGCTGTGGGTAAGCCTTTAGCTATTGTTCAGCCCGAGCTGGCTGGTCTGAATTGTTGGTGACTGATGTGCAGTAATCAATCACACTGTAAGCTTTCCCAGCTCTGAAAAGGATACAGAGCTAGGGACGGAGAATTTAATGTTTCAAAGTACTGTTGTCTACATAATTTTCAAAATTCTGTCCACTAAATTGTATCTAGTTTGAAATTATACTGCACAATATCTTCTTCACGGGAAATCATGAGCATTGACTAAAGATGTTTTCACCAAAGGAAAAAAACTTTATGGGCACTTTAAAACTCTCTGATGCATTCTTCAGAAACATGGACATCAACATTTTGTAGAACCATCACCTTGTACCAGTCCATATCCATCTGCAGAAAAAAGGTGAAGTTCTTGTCCTCTGTGCAGAATACAAACTTTTCTGTTTATTAAATGTTTGGTTTGTAGCTGTGAACATCCAGTCAGGTAGCTTCTCCTAATCCCCGGGGCGGGGGAGAAGAAAGATTCGGTGGTCATTAGCATGCAGAATTATCTCAAACACAATAGATTTTCCTCATGACAAATCACACATAATCTCCATAGCAACCTCACATAATTATGCACAAGATTTCGATGTAGCAACAAAAATAAGCACGGCAGGAATTGTAATGAATACCTATATAGTGTGAGACAGATGTGGGAGTGGATGGGGTACAGAAGACTGAAGCACAACTGTTCTAAGATGTAAAAAAGGAACAAAAGACAGAAAGATTGCCTGCTTTGTATTGTGGAGAGTGGTGATTACGTTAGTACATTATCTGGAAGTGGGAGATGATGGGCTCAAATATCTCCTCATAATATAGAGGTTCCTGATAGTGCCACAACTGTTTTAGGAATGCCAGAAGCAGTTTTACCCCATTTTCATAGGATTATTACAGCTATAAAAATGATCTCTGAGTTATCACTTGGCATGCAAGATCTAAATGCAGCAGGGTTTGGTTTGGGTTTGGTTTTTTTCTTTCAAATTTTGTTTCAGTCCGTTTGGACAGATTGATTAACAGGAACTTAAAAATATTATGAGGAGTTTTGTCATCATCCTTATTTATCTATATCTATCTATCTGTTTACTTATCTCTCTATTCTTTGGAATTCAAAGATTGCTGATAACTTCCATGTGAGCAGATTGCTAGTCAAAGAAGGGCTTTTTCATAGTTTTTGTTTTCAAAACTGCACATGGGTTTAGGGAGAGGATGGGAGAACAAGGGAAATAATTTTTTTATGCATACTGCAGTGTTTTTTCTTTCTTTCTACGCTCACAGTTCTTTGCACGGCATCCTAGATTAACAGCCAACTAACTTGTGAATGTAATCATTCCATATCATTAGCAAACACATTAGCAGTGTAAATGCAACACATAGATTATATATTCTGCTTATATATATTCCCGTGCTGATGAACCCAATGATCCCATTGTTGCGCTGGGTCCGTCTCAGAAGTGGGGGCATCTCAGAGGCCCTGAGTACTTGCAGCCTCAATAGTATTTGAGGATTCCCAGCAGCAGATGAAATAATTAAGTTCATGCTTCAAGGGCAATAATCCTGTGTCAAGACATATCTATGATTAAATCATTCTGATGGTGATTTTCTTTTAATTATAATGGCCTGATCCAGAGCTCTACATCTAACCTGGCTCTTCTGAACTCAGTCAGGTACTTTGACATTAACTTCAGCTGTTTTGACTAATGCCATGTAAAAAATGGTATAATCACATTAATTACATTTCGGCTCAAAATAGGAGAGAAGAAGATACACTAAACTGAACAATAAAATTTCATTCTACTATTTCCTTTCAACTAATGTTATGTGTTTTATTTAAACTCAAAGATATATTTCAATTCAGAAAAAAATTAAGCCATTGAATGGATAACTTCTGACATTTAATATTTTATGCAACAATGCAACTTCATTCCAAGCTTGTCTTCCTCAAACAGCAGATCATAGGGATAGCAGAGGTGGTTTTAGTATGTTACCCCATTAACAATTTCACATGGCTAATTTGCCTTATTGAAGGCTCTCAGTTTAGTTCATAGATAAGAAAAGTTAAACCAAGAACTGATCATGATTCCTAATCCATGTTTTTCTTGTCCCTGAGCAATTAATAATTTTTAATTGGAATAATTCTTAATCCTATGTGTAACTCCCAATTGAGAATCAAACCAAGACATTTCTCTACCCTTGCACTTCCCAGTCTTCTAGACACCATCTTTCCCTCTTCAGGTCTCCTGGACCTTTCCTTTATTTAAAAACCAAAGGTCTTGTCTTCCAAGAGCTGGAAGTATCTTCGCTTTCCTTACAGCTGATGGCGGGCAGTGGCTTGTCGCTTTGGGCACCTCAGAAACAAATGGCATGGCAAACTCCAAAGCATATTTTTCTAGAAAAATGAGTAACAAGCTAAACAAATATTATAGGCAGGTAGTAATAAAAGAGTCGCTTGGACTACTGATGAATAGTGAATGCAGGTGCAAGCAACTTCCTTTTATTATTTGTTTAAAATATCTGAAAATTATCTCCACTGTCTGTTGCCACATAGCCAGATGGTCAATACTCAGCCATAAAACTAAGACTAAGGACAAAAGTCTGTCTTGGATTCCTTCTTCTCATGAATATCTAAACATTCACATGATCAAAGTGTGTAGTGCTGAAGTGGAGTAGCCTTGGCTGTCTAGCGATGAGCTATGCTAACCATACACAAGGTTTATACCAGGATTCTCTGGGGTTTGGTTCTATTGACTTGCACTAATATGAATTAGTTGTTTTGAATCCTCTTTTATAGACCATTCAAGATTACATTAGCATCTATTTTTAATTTATGTCAAATCTATTAAGTAGGTTTACTAATATTAAGTAATGAGTTTTAGATATTTTTCTTGCATTCGATGTATCACTTTTTCGTACTCTTCAGTTAAAATCCTTTCCAAATGAAGCAAAGGTGACTAACAGAAAATAATTGGGAGTTTGACTAAGATTTTCGAGGAAAAGGAAGCAAGTACCGCATCCTGTTGAACTCTATTAACATTTCATACCACAAGATGTTCCATCTGCTAATATAAAACATAATAAGATGATTTGTCAGTAGATATATGCCAAACTTTTTATTCCACTCTCAGTCCATTTTATTTGCATATAAAGTGGCACATTTAGACTCAACAATAACTAGTCCTGAAGGAATGGTATTTAAGAGGAGAATATAATTAATCTATTCAGGTCATAAACATTTTCTTCAGGGCAATAGGCAACCATCTAAGACAACCTTCATAATCATTCATGTACACTACTAAAATACTTTAGAATGAGCTGGCAAAGCTGAAGATAGACAGAATGTTGTCATTTAATTCCAAGGAAATGTTTATGTTTGTCTTATGCAGCATTTTGAGAATTAGCTTTTAAAAAATCCTCTGTATTTTTTATACTTGGCTTTGTGTTGACGCTCCATTCTGTTACATAGTGTGCTTACATGATACATGTATTTTGTTTCCTGTCATTTTATGTCAGAGCTCAAAAAGCATACAGGAATTTTGCTATTTTTCAAATATTATGACTGTCTTACATGGAAACTAGTTACAAAGCTACTTAGCAGTTCTAATGATGACAAAAGGTTTTCAGCAGATCTGCCAAAAAAGAAGGCATTTTCTGAATACAATTTCATGCTACTTTGTCTTGGGGGTCTTGACACCTTGTTTTATAAACTATTTCTGTATTTTTCAAAAGTTATGTAGATTGAAGAGGGGGAAGAGAGAGGGAACTGGACAGTGTATAAGGGAACACTCTGGTCTGCTGCAGTATTCCACCTCTTTGTAGTACCGTGCAGGATTTTTCTGTCCTCTTCACCAAATGCATTAACTTAAAGTACAAAGAGGGTGCATATCGATTGTGAGTTACGTACAGAGGAAATCAGTACGTAAAGCCAGATTTGCATGGGCATAAATGAGATCCAAATCTGTGTAATTTTTCCCACACTCCACTTACCACATTTGCTCTGGAGAGCAGTGTTTTGCACTGGGATCTGATTTAACCCTTCTGGCCCATTTCCATAGCTCCAGCCCCATAGTTTATAGTCATAAACTAATTCAAATTCTAGGAGAAAGGGTCAGAATATCTGCAGTTCACCCAGTGAGCTCTCTCTCTGAACTGGAAGAGAGCGCTGTCCCCCTTTGCAGGCCGAGCACATCCTCTCTCTTCTGCTTTGAGTTTCCAGCAGGCATGAGAACAAGGGCCCAAACCACGTGCTTTGGCAAGGAGGTCTCCCAAAGTTCAGTACAGTCAGCTGCCACTCACTATGCATAATCTTTGAGAATTTCACTGAAAAACCCTTCATTTCAGTTCTGCTGTCATTGGAGCTTCCAAAACGTGGGCCGTTCACTCCCCAAGAGGCAATGCCCCTGTGCCAAGATGTACACAGTCTGGTAACAGGGGACGATAAATGTGTAAGTAGGCAGAGGGTGTGTGAGAAAATATGGGGGAGGCAGTCAGTAACTGGCAGCCACCTGAGTTTACATGTATACATATTTTGACATAATATTTTTAAAAAATGAAAGAAAAAAAAGGAAAATAATGCTAAGCTGTCAGAAAAGCCCCTAGTCAACAGAGCATTTGCTTAAACACTATATTGCTGTTGCATTGGCTCAAGCCTGTGCATTCAGTTCCCTTTAATGCCAATGCAAGTTGTTTACGGAGCCCTATGAAATAATTGTTCTACTTAAAAATATTTTTTAAATGTTCATTTTATTTTCTGAGGCACAAAAGGGCCAACAGATAAAGTTTAAGCCCAGAAAGTGAGTAGACTCTGAGCCACTTCTGAGGCATGGTTATTACCCTAGGATAAATTGGCTTACCAGGCATAGATAAGTCACAGACAAGTAACAGTCACAAGAGTGAATCTGAAATAACTGGTAATTACTGATCACAGTACAATGCAAACCTTTCATACATTGATTAACTGGATCTAATTATGTGAGTTTATCATCTTTATAATCTATTTTAGATATTTTGTGGATGTGGCTGAAGAAAACAACAGCCCGCATTTACCACTCAGTTATTGCAGATGCAGCAAGCGATTTGATCTGATCTTTAAACTTCAGATTTGCTTTAATCTCATGTTCCCAACAAATTCAAACTGCTCTTAGAGCGCCGTCAAAGGCCTCGCTGCAGCAGAAGATCAATTTGTCATGCTCTTATTACCACCGCGCTTCAACTTGGAGGGAAGCAGAGTTCGGCTGGAGCTTGATAGACCGAGGAGCTGATGGCTGTATATCTGTGTCATAAGGCAGATGGATTGGCGTTAGCGTGTCCGTTTTGCTCTGTGCGAAGGAGAAAAAGTGTATAGCTACTCTGTATGAATCGTACTATTTTCCTTGTGATAGGATTTTTAATAGTCAGACATCTAATTGGCCAAACAGATGGCTGCTCAGAGGAAAATGAGAAAGCTGCAGGGACAGAGCTGCCTTTCTGAAGGCCGCACATCTATTTGGGACTTAGGCCTTCTCTGAAAATGTGTTTCTAATTTTGGCATATCAGTGGGAAAGAAATTCTGAGCCTAAGTGGGATGGAATGAAATGTTTTACCATATATATATATATATATATATATATATGATTCAGGCTCTTGAGTTTTAGCAGCTTTAAAAAATGTAATCACATTTATCCTGTGAGCTCTTCAGGTTCTCTCGCTCTTAATTTTCTACTGACACCTGTACACCTATCTCATAAGACACGGGATGATGCAGGGTCAGCGCCCGCCTCCGTGCAGGTGTGCGGTTACGGTACAGCCGAGCTCCCGTCAGAGCAGGGACTCACACCGCCTCATCCTCTCTCTGCCCTGTCCTCTGCAATGGGTTTTACCTTCCCAGTGAAAAATCAAGCCCTCGGTGGGAACACAGCAGGGTGGATTGCAGGAAGCAAATGGCAGGGATGGCAAGGAGAAGGTAAAGGGATTTTCCATTAGCTCCACCTCTGCAAATTTCCACCGGGATGAAGTGAGTTGCAGCAGCAGTAAAATTCATTGCATCTGGACTAAGCTCGTGGAAGGAGGCTTTCTGTCTGCGGTATGACAGGAGAGGCATGGCCTAGAGAAAATCAATGATGAGGCAATTGAGAGCAGTGAGCTGTTCCTGTAAAGTGCAAACTTATCACCATCGTGGGCAGATAATAAGAATCGTTTCATTTACACCGTAGAAACTTGTTCAAGGCAGTGGCAGAGGTGCAATAATGGACTTTGCTTCTGGAACTCACAGCAGGGGATTGAGGTAATCCTCAAGCAAACACTGGTCCCTGCTTTTTCCCCCCTATTTTATGAAAGGTCTTATTTCTTTCCTGAAACCTGAGGACTTTTTGAGCTCCTTGAAATCTTGAGCCTTCAGCGAAAGGGCTGCATGAACCAGTGCCCAGGAGCACTGACACCTCCTGCCTAAAGTCTAAACCTACCCCACACCATTCCCAGCAACTGAGCTTGTAGAAATGGGAGCTTACAGGAATGAGCCACCTACTCTGTGCCAGCCCCAGTTCCCTCCCTTGCCAACAGCAGCACCGGCTGTAGCTCCAGTACAGGTATTGCTGCTCACTCTGTTTTCATTCTGGTGGAAGGAGAGAGCAGCGCACTATGTACTGGTGACTTATAATGAACAGAAATCTTCAACGTGCTTGGATAAAAGGTAAAATTCAGCTGGGTTCAGTGCAGCCTTTTAATTATCACAAGCCCTTCAAGGAATTGAATGGCTGTTTAAGGGACTCGGGGATTTCCCTTATTCCTGCACTATAATTTACCTGTTCTTCTGAAAGACCTGTAGTCAGTACGACTGAAAACAGAGGACCCAGACTTCTCCAGCTCTGTCCTTTCTTCATCACGATCTTTTAGGCTTTTTAGTTCAAAGAAATGGGAAGAGATCACCTGGCACATAATATTGAGGGAATACAGGAAGATGGAAAGCTGTTAGGTTATTCCGCTTGGAAATCTGGGGACAGCCCGAGGTTAAAAGCCTTTCAGAAAGAGGTCAGTTTTGAAGGGTGTGCTCACTTGTAATGGGGTTCTCCTGAGTAATTTAGAAGTCCTCCTGAGATCTTAATGATCTGCCTTCGGTGTTTCTTTCTGAATGCCTGCACTTCATTACCTCCTATGACGCTCCCAGGGCTCCCAGTGAAATTTGTTCAACTGTTTGCAATCACACCAACCCACCTGCCCATCCCTATGAAGTCATGCACAAAAATTGCAGGATGTCAAATGTCGTTGGCATTTCCTCATTGCCTCTGGAGTCTGAGATCCCTCTGCTAGCCCTGACCCAAGCCCAGGCTTATTTATGACTTAGATCTTGTGTAACATTTTTTATTAAGTAAAACCCCATGAGACCGGTTTTAAAATGAAACTAAAAAATGTGCAGGAGCCTAAATATCTGTAATTTTTGTAATGTACAATACTCTCCAGCAAGTCATAATGCAATTGATACGCTGCACAATTCATGCTACAAACTAATCATGTGAAGATGGCTAAAATGGGCTGTTAATTTGTTTATATCCGTTCTTGTGTTGTCAAGGATCTAATACATACACTTTAATAAGGATGAATTGCATAGTTATTTAAAAAAGGAAACCACTTTTATTTAATCAAAACATTCTTGCTAAGGTAGATTTTTTTAAGTGTTTAAGGTCTGGAGGTATTGCGTGACTACTGCTACTGTTCTTGCTGTTTCAACCAGTTTACTGTTAGTGGAGTCAATGACCAAATTGTCCATCAAGCAAAACAGAAATGACACTTAAATTATTTCTTGTCAATTAAATCATTATTATTTGTTTTAAGCATAGGGGTTTATTGCACATTAATATTTAACCTAACGCTAACAGCCATCAGGATGAAATGAAACATTCACAGTACTCAGCTTTTGGCTGACATGCTCCAGAACCTCACAAGAAGACTTACATCTCTAACGACTGCGGCAATAAAACCCCCTTAAAACAAAGAACAGAAATATATCCAAAACCAAAGAGCTTCAAGTTTTAGTAAATCAATTATTCCTTTAGAAAACTGTACGGAGTCCTGATCTTACAAATGCTTGCACATGTTTGTGTTTCTGTTTCTGCAGTTTTCTGCCAACATGGGTCAAGAATCTGCCTGAACAGACTAAAAATGGCCCTGAAATAGCAGGCATCTCCAATTGCTGTGGTCCCCTAACTCCTAATCCTATAATGATTGCCATGAAAGAAATGACCATTCCATAATTCCAAAGTTTAAGTATCTGACTGGAGATGTCTTTATGACCCTGACTTTCATAACATATAGCAGAAACAGAAAATCAGATTCATTTAAAATGTTCCAAGTTGCCGTTCCCAGACTGAAAACTTCAGTATCACTTGCTGCTTACGCAAGGTTCAGTTGGTGGCTTTTTTTCTGCACAGTTTAGGGGGTGCTGTAAAATTATAACTTTATATGAACAAATTCTTCTACTGATGTACACAAATCCATGCATTTGCGCATAGTCAACTGCATCATAAAATAACACCATCACTTATTATATTGTAAGGATTTCTAAAGGCGGTTGGATACACTTGCAAAGTTGTTGCCCAAGTAACAAAAAACCCGTAGCCACTGGCTTGTATTACATATTTGATGAATATAAATGATCTCACAGCTGTTCCCCAAGCACATCTTGCTGGTTTTTGGGGGCTGGTTGTTTGCTGTGGCAGTTTCCTATCGAGCTGGTCCTAATCAAACAAAAAGGGAATATGGAAGAATGCTAGGTGAGGAAGTGTCTTTGTATTTGCTCCCCCAGCTTGGTTTTAACTCTTATTAATAACACACTATACCTGTGCTTGTCACCATGTGAAAATTATGGTATGATGACATTGTGGCATCTGCATTTAATTCAAATTCTAACTAGATTCACTGGGTTGAAAGATTGTATAAAATAATGGAAGTGCAGCCTGGGCTGACTCCTCTTACAGGCGTGAGGCTGCGTTGTGCCTTACATCGCTGGAGTCTTCTTGACTTCTGGACAGTTAATGACAAAAATTATACATTGTCATTTACAAACTAGCAGAAATGTTCTAAATAATACCCAACATCATGTGATGATTTAAGTATCCACTTATTTGAATAGGTTTATTTATTTTGTTCAACCCCCAGAAGCTATCATTGACACGGGACCATTGCTTTTAATTGCCTCACTTAAATAGCACATTTTGAAGCCTGCAATTGTTTTTATGATTGTTAAAACATTGGTTGTACAACTAATATCAAAAAATGCTTTCTTTTCTACACTTCTTGAACTTTTAGCCTGGCAAATGCTTGAACATTAAGTAGCATTCAAGTGAGCTGTCCCATGGAAAACAAATTTTAATAGTCAGTTTTCTTAGGCAGCGCAGAGGTAGAGAATGTGAGAGTATTTAATGTGAGCTGGCAGGAGCACAGCTGGTCCTGACATGTGTCACGACACGTAGACCTACCAACATACACCTAAGGCATCCCTAGCGACTGTCGTGGGCCAGCAACTGAAAAAGGCGTTGGTGCGTTCACATGTCTGTTTGTCCATCTCTTCTTGGCATTAATTCCCTACAGAAAGGACTAGGATTCTTTCAGGAACATATTTCCATGCACTGCTCCGTGACATAGTGACCACTTCCAGGATAGTCCTGCTTTTTTCAGCAAAATCAATTCTCATACAAATCTATATGTAAACTGTCTTCCATTTAGACACAACCTGTATTTATTTTGCTCTGCCTAGAGGAGAATAGGTTGCTTTAGATAGAAAGTTGGTTTTGCAGCATCTTGGATAAAATCCGTGCTTAAAACTTCCTACAAAATACACTGAGGTGATATAAACTTTTTCATTTACTTGAAATAATGCAAAGTTCTTGACACCCTGTGTCAGGCATAACACGCACCCAGGCTGCCAGCTGCACGTCTGCATTCACTTGCGTGGAATTACATGGCCACTGAGTTACGTTGCATCAGTATTCTGCTTAATTTTTTTCCCTTCTTATTACAAGGACATTCTGTTGGCATCTATACCTTTGTGAGTGCATTCAAGTCCCTGGTCTCATTACTTATGGCCATTATGCTGGGTAATTTAGCAGCCGTATACAAAGAAAACGGGTGCAAGAAGCTCTGGAAGTTGGAGGGGCAAGGGAGCATTGATTTGGAAGATTAATACCCTGAATCTGTTAACAAAAATCTGTCAAGCACCAGCAGTAGGTTCTTAGCAAGCAGTGCGGAGTATGGAGAGCCACAGAGATGGAATGTAGCCATGCCTAGTCTTCACCCTCCAAAATGGGTGAAGTTAGCCTTGGATAGGACTAACCATGCAGATGAAGTTTGTTCTGATATTCGACCTGTACTGGGCAGTCAGGTAACAGTAGGCATGGTATTAAATTCTTCAATAAATCAATCTTCAGTGGCATAATGCTTCCCTACCCTTTCTCTCATTTCTTATCCCCTTTGTAGCTTGCTTGTTTCCATGTATGCAGAAGAGAAGAATTTATGGCATGAGACTGAAATGCAAAACCTTGTCAAAGCTCATGCACTCAGTTGCTTTCATACCTCAAACCACTAAATATTTAACAAATAACACTGTGACACTGTTTTTTTTTTTCTTTTGGTTAGATGTTACTCCTAAAAGGTGAGTTCTGCTAAGAAGTCTAAGACTTTTTGATGAATCAAGATTTATAAAGTAATTTAGAGATGTAAAGAACCATATAAATGCTAAGTGTTATTATTCATGAGTAATCAACTGAACAATTAACATAAGGAATGGCAGTCCTTTTACTTGTACTTTTGATGTTAAATGAAGAGAGACCAATAATACATAATGAATGGTGATAAAGCCAAATGACTTTCTGAATTTTGTTTGTAGATGAGTACATACATCAAATGGCCATCTGCCCATACAGAAAGGATTAGCGGTCTGGTACCATTTTTACCCGCAGCTGAGAAAAGAAGAGAAATGTAATATTTCTCTTCTGTAGTCACCAGTACAAATCTGTTGTAGATATGACTGCGATACTAGCTGTGACTCAACATTAGAACGCCATACGAAGTTAGAAAGCAGAGGATACAGAGGGCTGTTCCAAAAGCCATAGTGAACCTCATGAACTTTCGTAGGCCATGATTCCCTGTTCAAAGTGGGTGTAACAATGAATCTATAATTAAATGTTGGTTTTTCCAGAGTGTTTTAAGAAAAGAGAAACAGAATGAGAAACAGAAGAGATATGAAATGAAATGAAATGAAATGAAATGAAATGAAATGAAATGAAAATACATCCATATGCTATAGATTTTGGCAACATATACAAAATTATCTGGAAAGGAAGCACCCAGCCTTGTTGTGTTTACATTATCACTGAATCTTTTGGTATGTCTCAGCAAAGACCATATGCTGTATTTATTTTCATAGTCATAGCTTAGCAAAGATTTTACAGGTCAAGCTGTTAAATTTTATTTCCTGGGCTGCAATTTTGAACAGTTACCTACGCATAAGCCAGAGTGTTTGAATTTGGCCGAATGCTAAAAGCCCTTGTTTCTAGCAGATCATGTGAAGGAAAACATAATCCGTGAGGTGTACCCTCTGGTTTTTACTGATCTGTTTCTGGGCTTCTGACAGAACAGATAAGGATCGTCGAAGTCAGGTGAACAGAAAGTTGCTCTTCAGCATGGCAGTTTTCCTCTGTCTTTCCTAATAATAAACTATATTAAAGCACAATATTTAATGTGGTGATAAAAGAGTTCTCTTAGAAAAGTGTTTTGTGGTACAGAAAGGGAAAAGCTGGGGCAATATTGTATATACCCTATCATACAATGTTCCTTCTTCACCTCAGCTTAATTCTTGGCTAGCAAGAATTGGTGTCTTTGGTAAAGTGTATGTTGAATGTACATGGAGCACCATGTACATTTGTGGTAAACCAAGACAGAGACAAGGCTGTCAGTAATAGGAAACACTGCAAACAGAATTTGGGATTTTTTTTTTAAATGAACACCACAAATCTAGTGTTCTTCATATAAATGTCCTTGCATATTTTAATGTTAAATATTTGAATTGAAATACTAAGTTGCAGCATCCTCTGTATGCTGTACACCGTGTAGTGGGTAATACCCATCACCTGCAGCCTGCAGACCTGGAGAAGGATTCTCACACTTCAGGTCCTTTCTGAATCCTGCCGAACACTATCCATAAGAAAACAGTGTTTGTATCTCCACAGCTCATAGCATTTCAACAGCCAAGTCAATAGGTGACCAGTTCTCTGAACTGGGGAAGATGTTTAATATATTATATGAATACTATTCTCTGAATCTCTCTATTCAGTGCTAGCTTGCATAGGGGTAAAATTTCCCTAATTTGTATTCATTGAAAATTTTTGTGTGTGTTTTGATGTCAACAGGCGCTATCCAAGATTTACAGAAATGTGATAGAAAGTATATTGTAAACACTATAGATTTTAATACATAATTCATCTGTGACATTACTTACCACAGATTTCAGCAGCTATGTCAATTTAGGATTTAGACATTCATATGTGTCTGAGTATATCCACAGCTACTTAACATAAAATAGGCATTCTGAAGAATAAATGTAAAACTCTGTGATTCAGAGCAGGAGCTGCCTAGCTGATGCAAAGCCAGAGGAGTCCCTCTGGCCCAGTCCTTCTTTACTGGTCCATGCTGGACATCCTGGCGCTGGCCCAGTGCTGCCCACCAAGATAGGCCTGGGACAGCAGACAGAGAAGGCGAGAGAGCTGGTTTGTTCAAGAATACGAAGAGAAGGCTGAGGGGAGATTTTATTGCTGTCTACATCTACCTAAGGGAAGGGTAGTGGGAAGGATGGAGCTAGTCTGTCCTTGGAGGTGGGCGGTGAAAGAATGAGCAATGGACAACAGTTGCTTGAAGGGAAATTCTGGTATGATATTAGGAGAAATTTTTTACCATCAGGGTGATCAAACACTGAAACAGATTGCCCAGAGGGGCTGTGGACTCTAGGAAACATTCAAAACTGGGCTGGATATGACCTTCTTTAAGATGATCTCACTCTGAAGTTGACCCTGCTTTGCGTGGGGGGGTTCCACCAAATAACTCAGAGGTCCCTTTCAACCTAAATTAATCTATTCTGTTCCTGGGGCTCATATACCTTCATCTGAAATAGCTGGGCCTGGCCATTATCAGAGACAGGACTAATGGAGCAGACAAACTGGGTTCAGTAAATCTCAGGTATCTATTTCTATTACGATATAGAAGATGGCAAAAGTATCAGTATAATTATTATCTGAGTAAACAGATACTAGACCTTTGTGATCCATCCTACATAGTTAACATAAGACAGATACTTTAAAAGTGCCTATAAATAGACAGTTATCTATAAATATGGTCACCACATGTAGTGCTTCATATGAAAAAATGGCTTTCCAGCTTGCATTCACATGCTCTGTTAGAAATGAGAATATGCATAAAGGTGTATTTTTTTCCAAAATACCACAGTTACATAGACAGTACCTCCTAAATGTGTTTGTAGACAATACCTATTTCAAATATGAAGTAACTGTTGAATTTATGTTAGGGAAAATAGATCTTTGTGACCATTATTATTATTGGATGGGATCATATGGTAGTAAACATTAACAACACTTCTTTTATTACCTGAAATGATGCCAGATACTGAGGCTGCTGGTCCTTCCCCTAGAAGTGATTCTAGATCCCCTTCCCTAGATCCTAGGGCAGTGATCAACAGTGTTAGAAACTTCCTTTCATAATTAGTGTAAGATTATCTTTTCTTAAATATAGGCATAACCGTGCTCTTTTCCTTTCAAGTATTTACGTGCATTTTCTTCACTTCAATGCGAAAAAAAAAAAATCTAAATAGCAATAGACTCCTGAGAAACAAACTGTGTGTTAAAAGCTACCGTCTCTTAGCATGCACCTATACATCCTTTTGTGTGTGTGTATACATAGACATATATAAATACACACATTTTGTGAGTTTGGTTCTTTCATTGCTTTTGGCCAACTGCAAATGCATATGTCCAGTTGCTTTATTTCCCATTTTGATTATAAGTCTTTTTCTGTTTGATAACAGGAGATTGCACAGAGAAATAGCATCTGACAGTGTGCAAATAAAATACCTGTCCCTTTGTCAGACAGGTTTACAGTCGCATAAAAACACACAAAAGGAGTGAAAACAACGGCAGAAATGGCATAAATCTTGTTTGAGCATAGCTGAAAAGTATAATCTGACTCCTGGAATAAGGGGGAGAGGGAGAAACTAATGTTTTGAAGTGTCCTGTGCAGGAACTAGAAGCACATCATTCTCTTCTCCTTTCCATTGATTAGACATAGTTACGGGAAAGGCACTCGGGTTTGGCATCTTTCTCTGTGCTTAACAGGCACTGAAGGTAACATCCAGGGGGATACCAGCTGGGGTTCCAAAGTGCCTAACCACTTACACTGGCACAGAGCGGGATGTTTGTATTTTTAAGCTCTAAATCTCTACACAAATAGGCCCAAGATTTAGCGAGGACACAATAATTGCTTTCCTTTCAACAGCAGGTGACACGTTTCCCACTGAGAAAATTATAATCCTGCTGCTTTTAGTCATAACAGAAGCAACAGGAGGAAAATAGATGAGGAAGTGGGAAATGTCACCAGTTGTGTCTTCGGAAAGCTGTTTGCAGGCATGAGCGAGGCTCTAAGTACACAAAATTAAAACAATAATTGACAGGTCTAAGTTGTACCTTATTTTCCATGAACTGCAAGCCCCCAGATGACATTATTTAATAATTAACTGAGATTTTCCAAGTTCAGAGAGTGGTGTGAACTCTTTACTGCTCCTTTTTCTCGCCAGTTTTGCCCTGGGTAGCACCCTCCGCTGAGCAGGCAGAATGCGCGTGCCCCGGGCGGCGTGGGTACAGGCAGCAGCTCCAGGGGCTGCTCCAGAGAGAGGATGAGCATGGAAGGGGCTTTGATGCTGCTCTTGACATTTAGCAACGCAGAACCATGCTTTTCTATTATTTTGATCAATAGCAAGAATATTTAACCTCTGTTACTGAATATCTGGTATTGTTATCTGACTGCATCCCTTCCTCTGCTGTTATTTGCGTAGACCCTGAACCTGGACTTCATTTCAAAACTCAGTCGTATCTGCAAACTCAGCTCGACTGGGTTTTCCCCTGACCTTGGGGTAGCCAAGGGAGGAACAGTGCCTTCATACGCCAGCATAGATGGACTCCATGTCAGATTGCCTCTCTGGGAGCTTATATATGCTGATGAAAATAATCATGTAAATTGGTGGTAGAAATGGTGAAATCTAGCCTAATATTGTGCTCCTGTGTCCCTGGAATTGCAACACTCTCCACGGAAAGCTGCCTGGTTTAAAAACTTTCCTGAAGCTTTGAAGGGATGCAAATAATCAGATGTCATCGTGGAACTGTGGTTTGCATGGCAAGGTTTTGGTATCAGGTGGGCTACAGGGGTGGCTTCTGTGAGAAGCTGCCAGAAGCTTCCCCCATGTCCAACAGAGCCAATGCAGCTGCTCCAAGATGGACCCGCCACTGGCCAAGGCCCAGCCCATCAGTGACGGTGGTCACACCTCTGGGATAACGTATGTAGGAAGGGGGAAAAATAACCCTGCACAACTGCAGCCAGAGAGAGGAGTGAGAATACGCGAGAGGAGCAGCCCTGCAGACACCAGAGTAGGTGCAGCAGGAGGGCAGGAGGAGCTCCAGGCGCCAGAGCAGAGATTCCCCCACAGCCCCTGGTGCATCCCATGGTGGGGCAGGCTGTGCCCCTGCAGCCCAGGGACCCCACGGGGGAGCAGATCTCCCCCTGCAGCCCGGGGAGGACGGGACTGCACCCCATGGGAGGGATGGACCCACGCTGGAGCAGTGCGTGAGGGACGGTCTGCCGTGGGGGGACCCCAGGCTGGAGCAGGGAGGAGTGTGAGGAGTCCTCCCCCGAGGAGGAAGGAGCAGCAGGGACAGCGTGTGATGAACTGACCCCAACCCCCATTCCCAGTCCCCCTGCACTGCCTGGGGGGAGGAGGGAGAGAAATCAGGAGTGAAATTGGGCCTGGGAAGAAGAGAGGGGTGGGGGGAAGGTGTTTTGAGATTTAGTTTTTATTTCTCATGATCCTACTTTGACTTCTGATTGGCAATAAATTAAACTAATTTTCCCCAAGTCGAGTCTGCATTGCCCACGACAGTGAATGCTGAGCGATCTCTCCCTGCCCTTATCCCGACCCAGGAGCCCTTCGTTGTATTTTCTCTCCCCTGCCCAGCTGAGGAGGGCAGGGACAGAGCGGCTCTGGTGGGCACCCGGCGTCCAGCCAGGGCCAACCCACCATGGGAACTATATTAGTGTTCCCATATACATTATAAGTTAGTAAATACTTCTGGAGTTCACAATCATGTTCAAGAATTTCCTCTTGTGGATATTAGTATGTGTCTCATATCTTTGGCGTGCGTAACTATTTTCAGATAAAGCAGTTATAGCATGTCAATGCTATAAATTAAAATTAGATGAGGAGGAAATCCTGAGATCTCCCAGGAGAATAGTACATCTCCACATTATTCCAACTCCAAGCTTTATTTATGATGTACTATATCTGTTAAGAGTTGAATGCTGCCTTTTTTAAAACAAGGGTTTTCCCCATGTAGCACTAATCATAGCTAAACAAATACTGATTTGTGGAAAGCAGAAAACTCTGCCTTGATTAATAACTTAGTATTGGATTTGAAAGAAGCAGCTCTAATCAGGAGCTTTCTAGGAGACAAATAACCTAAAGGTCTTTTTCATCAAAATTTAAAAGTTAAACCAATTCAGTATGGCTTGAGATCTATCAGCTGATACATCTTAGCATATGCAGTACAATCTGTCAAAGCAGCAAAAAATCACTTGTTCCTGAGACATCGCTAGAGCTGACTGCATAACTCCCTTTTGGAAAGGGCCTCTCCAATTTTCAAGACCGTAAGATTAAGTCACTGGATCCTAACTAAATACACACTGTTTGAATTAGCTTATTTTTTGTACATGCACGTGTGAGTATGTACAATGCACATACATACGTGGCATGCTTCCGATGCCAGGTTAGGGAGATGGACATCATCAGGCTGGAGGACGGGAATGACTGAGGACATCTTGCTTTCAGGCACGGTCTTGCCAGAATGACTCAGAGAACATGACCTGTTCGGTGACTCAGTTTCCCCGGCACAGAGATCTGTCCGATCATCTCTGGGAAATTCTTCGCTCTTTTGGCATCGCAGGAGAGCCTGCAAAGTTTTTCAGTCTGAAATGGCAGACTCATTTGCCTTGTCTTAATCCTCCTCTTGCTCCATATTTACTTTGTGGCTAGACAGCTACTCTCATATTCAGCCTGTCCTTCTGGCCCCAGGCATCTGATGCCTGAATGCAAAGTAATATATGGGGGAATTCAGCTATCCACATAAATGATTGTGTCTTTCAAATATGTACAGAGGAGGGTTTTTTTATGTTATGCGGTATGAATGCAAGTATCAAAGGAAAGGAATTTATTTCCTGGGCTTCCTTGTCCTCCCCCTCTCAGAAAGAGAAAAGCAAAGCTGTTGGATACATAGGAAGGAATGGGGAAACAGATCTGAAAATTTACCAAAAGTCTAGTGGGATTTCAGAAATCTCCAAGGAAGCAGAACAAGCACATTCTCATGAAAATCTCATTAGGTGCCTATCTGCATCTTTAGATGTTTAAATACCCCATCTAACCATGTGCGGTTTTGTTTCCTTTGCGATTCGTGCTTCTCCCTTCAGCAGCTGCAGCGAGAGAAGCAAGAGTGGCTGGACTGACAGACCCAGGCCGTACCGGGCTGCGATACGTTTGTTTAAGTGAGCACCGCAGGGTTGGGTGTAATCTGAAATCCTACCCTGAGCATCCTCATCAGGAGAGACTACAGCAGGAAATCTCATCGGGATGCCAGGTCTAGGGCCTGGTCTGCAAGGGGGCTGTTTGAGCCACATAGAATCATTTAGGTTGGAAAAGACCTTTAAGATCATCAAGTCCTGCCATTCCACCACTAAGCCATGTCCCTAAGCATCTCATCCACCCATCTTTTAAATACCTCCAGGGATGGGGACTCAACCCCTTCCCTGGGCAGCCTGTTCCAATGCTTGACAGCCCTTTTTGTGGAGAAATTTTTCATAATATCTAATCTAACACCCCCCAATGGTGCAACTTGAGGCCATTTCCTCTTGTCCTATCGCTTGTTACTTGGGAGAAGAGACCGACCCCACCTGGCTACACCCTCCTTTCAGGTAGGGTTGCACATCCCAGGTGCATGAAGGAGGCATCCTCCTTAAGGCCCTGTTCCTTCACTGCTACCACAAAAACCTGTTGGTCGAACAATTTTGTTTTACACGACTTAGAATTATAAAGGGTGCTTGGAAGAAAGAGAGGTGAGGCAAGAGAAATGGCTCTGTTCACCAGCAAAACTTTTGAGCGCTTCCTTACAAGTCTCTGACCATAAAGCGTTGAGGCATCTTCCTGCTGGGAGCGCATGCCGTGCTTTCAGAGCGTGCCACCATCTTCACATCCAAATAGCAAGTCTGTGACACTGGAGTCTGTGACAAAATTTCCTTTGAGTACCGTACAACCAGAGGACAGTACTGTTGTGCAGTGAGGATGTTTGATATCCAAACAGAAACAGTCAGGAAGGAGGAGGAAGATTATTATTCAGTTTAAGGGCTTTTTCTTTCAGAGGGGGATTGCTGAGGTACCCATGATATGCATTTATATAGAAGTCATTTAAAAGCTTTATACTGAATAACTTGCTTTTGTTCTTAAAGCTTTTGTAGATGATTTATGAAAAGTGTTATTTCTACTACTCAGGCATATGAAAAGAAGCAAATTATCTTATTACATTACGTGGACAGTCAAAAGAAGAGTTAAATGGACCATGCGACTTTCTCTTAAAACATTAATTTTCTTGTGTTGTCTTTAATTTCCTTGATAATGAAATGTTCACAATAGCCCCTGGGTATTACTGTATGAAAGATAAATTAGATCGTTCCCATTAGATGTAAATCCTCTCCTAGACTTGTCATCAGGATATGATTACTGTAAATTTCTCTGTACATGTGAAATGCCAATCCCTGAAAACATTTCCTGTTGGAAAACAAGAGATTTTCAGAGCCTTTTCATTTAAATACTGTCAAGTTGATGGCTATGGAAATGCTTTTTAAATTAATGATTAAGGACTGTATCTAAAGTTTGAAAATTGCTTTTCCTCCCCTGAATAAGTTTAATTCTGCAGTATCAATGAGACTTGCAGATGCTCAGCACTTTTCGCTGCAAAGCCACGCAAGATTTCATGAGTACGGCTGAGTGGGTCCAATGGTTTCAGTTTTATGACTACCTTGATGTCTCTAGCACCTCAAAACCGTACTTATGTGGTAGGCTTCTGTTTACCTGAGAAGTGAGACCTGAGAAGTTCCTACCATTTCTGCCAGCTTCCCTTGGGAGCTGGATACCGGCAACACCGGCCCCACCGCCTGCTGGGGGCTCTGCCGCTGCCTACACCGTGAGCAGGGCAGAGCCCTCAAGACTTATCAACCTCTTCCATAATAATACGTATGAAATGCATGTTAGTGTAGATGATCAAGATTTGAAAGGGAACGTGTACCTAATTCTTTAACTCTTTCTGAGCTGGAACTTTTAGAGTTTCTTAAAGTTGGTATTTTTTTTTCTCCTGTGATTTAATATGAGCTCAGTATTTCCCATCTCGAGTATGCATGCAGACATCCTAAGGCTTATGGAAGGTAACCTAAATCATCAGCCCTTGTGAGGGTCACACAGTAAATTGTCTGTGATTCCCGCATGGAGCACCTACACAGTTCAGATGCAGCATTTCAACCCTTCTGTTGTATATAAATTATCGCCACTAGTTTTGAACACTCAGAAACACGAGATGCTTACCAAATGCTAGATGACAGCAAGAGGTCAGTATGTATCAGAGTGTTTATGTAAAATAATTAGTATCCCCAAATGACACTTTTTTTTAAAGCAGTTGTTCAAAAATCTTAGTGTCCAATTACTCTAAATATCACCCATAAACAGCAGAGAGGAAAAACTGATTGCTTTGTGTGTCTCCTTGTCTGTCTTCATTTTGGACTGATGTGCCCTCAGTTAGTTCCATCAAGGTCAGCACGATTCCAGCTGAAGCTGACCCATAACATCCCTACACACGGGAAACTGGATGTCAACTTTGGGTGAAAAAAGGATGCTTTTAGGTACAGGATTGATACGCATTTTGTTTTAATTTGTCCTCTGTGTCTCAGACCAGTGAGAACCGAGGCTTCTGCAGGGAACTGTGTGTCTCTGTTTCCCAAGAAGGAGACGCAGTACCCAAGCATCACACAGTCGGCAGTGGAGCAGCAGGTACACCAACCTGACTCATCAACTGTTGCCATAGATTTTCCAGCTGCTGCTGATAGAGATCTTTAAAACAGAATTCAGTTAAATCTTGTAAAGAACTTTTCCAGTAAGCTGCCCATTAGTGACGAGAATTAGATTAGCAGAAATAGAAAGGTTTATGCTTATGTTCTCACTGTTAATTCACATTAAGTTCCCTGTGGATTGAAAGATTCATGTTTAAGAAACATGGACAGTTAAGTATTTCACTTGCTATTTCACACATAAAATTAAGGGCATTTTGAACGTTACATTTTTGAATGCTAACTGGCAAGATAGTGTATAAAACAAAAAGCTATCGTGCAGTTTGAATTGTCACTATATATCCTGTGTCACAGCCAACAATGAATATTTATCTGAACAAGTATTCTCAAGCCTTTCACGCTACCGTTTGTGTTTGTTTCAGTCTTATTTGAATAAACAGAATGTTTTGCAATAACTGTAACTAATATCTCTAGGCACAGAACATTTGAGATGGATATGCAATTCACTGCAGCAATATTCAACTGCAGAAAAATTATTAGCGTTAACCAGGAGCTAAATTACAGCTTTGATTTTACCGGTACTGCGTTGTACCTGTAAATTCTAAAACGCTGAATGAAATTAAAGCTTCACTTTGATTTTTATGAGAGGGAAATAGATTCTCTTTAAATTGGGTGGTGTCATTATATTTGTTTAGCACCTACTGTACATGGCACACTGAAGTTACAAGTGTTCAGAAGACAAAACATTAATAATGCATTAGACCTCTTATAAAAGCACAAGATAATAATGATAATTAATGCAATTGTTATATGCAGGAATTGAAGGGGGAGTTCTTTGCTTTGTTTGGAACATAAGCGAGGAGGAAAAACTACCGGTTGCTACTTTCTGAAAACCTTCATGTTATGCTCAGTTACTCCTACACATCAAAACAGTCTGCATCCATATTCACCCAAGCGCATCATCTCCCTGCTCCACGTCCCACTGCAGGTCAAGAAAGGCCTCCCCCAAGATCCCCTCTCCGTGCATTGCAGCTGCCCTGGGAGCACGGCTCTAGCTCTTGGCTTTCCACCAAAGCAACCTTTTATACTCGCCGTCCTCAGCCGGCGCGCGGCTTGCTCTGGCTGTCAAAAGGACGCAGAGGCTGCAGCACGGCCACTTGCAACGTGCCCGTCACTGAGGCAAACTGAAGAGCGGGAGCTTTGCGCTCGTATAAAAATCCGTGCCTGCAGGGAACTGCACCCGAGCAGCGCGCTGCTGTGTCATTTTGCATCCCATTTAGTCCACGGATGCTCTAATCTTGCCAGTGCCTCACATTGCCACTCCCGTCCCAGGCGGATACGTGTGTCTGTAAGCATTTACAGCATCGGTGGGGATGACAGGGTTGGAGTTGCAGCCCAGCAAGAAATTGTGTTTTCAGTGCTTTTGTGCTTTCTGTTCCACCCAGAATTTAGCAAGAGTTGGTGGATATAACTAAAGGCACTGCTTTGGCTTAAGTATGTAGCAGGCCTACACAGCATAAATGCCTGCTTGTATGCTGTTTGCTGACACAAATGTTCCAGTTCTTACTCCCTTTCTGGGACTTTACTGAACTTTCTGCTTATAGCTCACCATTAAAGTGAAACATTTTCCTTCCACTAAATCCACTTTCACTAAATCCCTGAGATACTTAAAGTTTATCTCCAGCCAGTATCACATGATGCTGTCTGGCCTTTACACCCCTTAGGAAATGCCAAACTTCTTACGATTAATCCCCCGACCCCAGAAAGTCAGGTTCCATAGCGTGCTTGCCTGTCCTGCCCTGGGACTGCGAGCTCATCTTATAGGCGGTGACAGTCAGTGGCTGTCAGAGCCGCAGCGGTCGGGATCAGAGCTCCTAACGGGAAAACTGATTTGCAAAGCTGCCAGGGGAGGTTCGCTGCCTCACACCCACTGAATTGAATTGTTACCTACAAGAAAATATACTCAACGTTTTAGAGATTTTTTTTTTTTCCTTTGCACAAAGAAATATAAGCAGAGCCAAGCCTGTTGCATTTATGAATGTTCTTATTTTCTTGAATGTCTCATGGAATTCAGTGGGAATTTTGGCTGGATGAACAGCATGATTCAGGCCACAATTTACAACTGATTCATGCTCTGGACTCCGTCATGTCCTATAATCGATCAAAACCCTAAGCTCAATCTGCAAGCCTTGGTAATGACAGCTGACCATAAGCGTGCTTTAGATAGAGAATGACCTGACAGCACGCCCTGAGAGCACGGCTGCTGGCTTTTATTTATAATAAAACTATAAAAATGCAAAGATATATTTGTGCGTTAGCTTCTGACTTGTTTCTTTTTTCTCTACACAAACACAGAGTGAAAAAGCAAACCAATGAACGGGGGATGTTTAGGGGCATATTTATTTGCATGTTCCATCATTTATCTGTGTGTATATGTTTGTGTATCATACAGATGAGATGGATGGATGTAAGGCAGAGTAGTCCCACCGAATTCAGCGCGCCAGGAAGAGGCAGAGTGCTGGAAGCAGGTTCTGAGATTTCCCGAGCACTGCTACATTTTTAACGCCGAGATAAATTTTTCTTGACTATAGATATGCACGCACGAGGCATCACAAGCAGAGCCACCGACACAGAGATTCATTTTCAAAATGTGCTGTAACAAGTTCCCTCCTCTGCTTGAAAAAGTTTGTGGCTAGATCACAGCGTGCTGGCAGAGGGGCGAAAGAGGGCTGGAAAGGAGGCCTTGGCCTCCGGCACTGCGCATCGCCTTCTCTCTGCCTGTCTCCAGTTTCTCTGTTTTCTGTCCATACAATCCCTAAAGTCGGTAATCTGGGTTTTGCTAAACCCTGGGTTACCCTTGTACTTAGAGCAAGGGACAGAAGCTGGAAATCCTCAGAACTTTTTCTTGCCTTGTTTTGCCCATTGATGCTTGGATGCATTTTGGGATCATCAGATTGATATGCCTATAGTATTGTGTTGGATTTTTATGTTACATTTATATATTTTATACAAGTACATATTTATTATATTTTGTTTTGCTAGGGACTTTTAATAAGAGAATGACTGAACTGATGAGCAGCTACTGCTTTTTTATTTAGTTTCTTTTTAAGTAGAAATAAAACCATATGAAGATACGCTTGATTTGTGTCTGTGCGCACCTTGTTCCTTCTTAGAAGTTGCCAGAATATATGTGAGGACAAGTGATAATGAAGCAGTGAAAGAAAATGATAGAAAACTTCAGGTCCCAAGGTATTTATTGTTAGGATGGATGGTAGCAGTTATTCCAAATGAGTTAACAAGTCTGATACATACTGAGAATGAAGTGTCTTTATCTGTGAATCCCAAACGTCTGTAATAACCTTAGAATTAGATTTCCCCAACTCTGCAATAGATCCCATGAATGTTTTTCTATCCTTGTTATAACTCCTCGTCTTCTTTAGTCAGTGTGAGTCACATGCAAGTGCCATATGTCTACGCAAGTCAAATGCCTCCAACCAGCAGTTCTTCTGTGTGTTGTGGTTGATTTATATTCATAAAAACATCCAAGAAATGATTCAGAAATTGTAATTACCTGGTAATGTCAGAAATTGATTAATTAAATGCTCCAGTGTTTACTCTGCATCTTTATGGCTGCTAACATTTCTGGGCATTTTCTTACAGCATCAGTGTCTTTGCTGGGTGAAGTTTATTAATGTAAATTGGATTTGACATAAACAAGACTACCGCTAATTATTTCATGTAAATATGCACATTGTGTAGCAGCAAACTCATAAAATCTGCACATCTTCTTGCACTCATTTTTTCTTGATTCTGAATGTCTGTTTTAGCTATATAGCAAATTCCTATTGCTCTAAATAACACTGACGCCTTTTCTTTTGTGGAATTTCTGGGGTATAAACCTTTCTGTCACTCCAACACCTCCTCAAGTTACCCATGGTGATCAATAACTTTGAGCAAGTGGGAACTGTCACACATATCACTACTCTAAGCTTTACTTTGTATGTTCGTTTTGTATTTCACTATATAGAGATGTTGAGGGCAAGAACTTCCCATGTGCTGAGGTAACTGGGACAGCAGCCCCAAACCTGCCCAGGAGACATGCTCAGGGTGCTGTGGTCCAACCTGCTCATCCACATCTGTTCCTCTTCCGAGCAAAAAGCCGGGTTTTTCCCATCTCCCGATAAAATCTTTGGCTGCTGCAACTGCCTAGTTGATTTTTATGATACTTTAGAAGCTCGAAGAGTTCTCGGTGCTTCTCCTTCCTCTGGGACTAGCGCGGGTGAGCAGAGCCCATGCTCTGCACCATCATCTGCAGCTGCTGCGGTTCCTGCTCTCTGCCTGTCGCTCAGGCTCTTGAACTCAATCTTCACTTGATCATGAACTTCATCCCCAGTGAGCTACGCTCAGGATAGATGGGCATAACCATGGACACTCGGCCTTTATGCAGGCTGATTACCAAAAGGGTCTCCTGATTCGACCCCAAATACAAATCAAGGGCATCCACCTGTCAATGCTGTAGGACACACTTCTGTATCATCTTGGTCTTTGTTCCTGCAGTAACAGCAGGCGCCTCTGATGTACTGTTCAGTGAAGCTGTTAACTGGTGTTAAAAGCTCCATGACTTAGAGGATGTCTTAATAAATTCAAACTTCTCTGGTATGATATCATCCTTTTCTATTTCAAGATAACTCTAGTTAATTGCAGGTAATACTTCGTATTTGCTTTTACTGATTTATACTTCCTTCAGGGAAAGAAAATCAGCTAAAAATAGTATGGCTTTGCCTGTTGGACAAAATGTCCAGTTTCCTTTATTTATGCAGCCAAACAGAATCATTTGCTCAGTGTTTAGTAGAAATGTCAAACCTTCCATAGCCTGTTATTTGCATAGAGACTTTTAGGCTCAAGGAATGCTAAATTTTTGGAGTAAAACATATTTTTACAAAAAAATCTGTCAAGTTCTAGACATGTTCACTGTACTTACTCCTACTGTCCTTCTTTCTGGTTTTAGTTCTCTCTTCCTCTCATATTTCATCCATCTTCTTGGCTTCTGATTTTACTCCCCACTACCTTACTTTATATCCTATCTTATTTTGAAAAATATTCCAGTCTGTCAAATAAACACTTTTTTTTTTAATGGATCCTGATTTGAAATTGTCTGTCCCAGTGCCTATTTTCTGAAAAATATTATTTTCATCTGTTTGATGTTAGGAATTGATCCTGACAGTCACCTACTTTATCTTGGGCTCTGCTTCGTTGCCCTGAAAGAGGGCAGCTGTCACACTGGTTTATAAATCCACATTTGTCCTTTAACCTAGCTGTTGCTTAAACCATTAACTGCTTTTAAAGCTAGGGGCCAGAATATTCAGTTGACATGAGATCCAGTACGTTGGGTTTACCACTGCCAGAGATTTTCTAGGCCACGGAAAACATGGGCAACTGCTGGAGCTTCTCCATTTACCTTGATCCTAACGGCTTGGGTTACAGCCATGCAGCCTCTCGGTGACGTTGCAAGGATTGCTGTGGCCTCTGCTTGGGCAGCTGGGTTTGGTGAGGAATCAGGACAGTCAGAAATCACGTACCTTTAAACTGTGGCTGTGTGTTCTTGCTCGGGGGCAGCAGGCATCCCACAGAAGGAAAGGTCTTACAAGGCAGATACAATGTTATATTACTATGAATTTTGCAGCATCCTACGAGATTACAGAACTCACTTATATCAAAAAAAAGGCAGAATTCAACAGATGAAGTCCAGCTGAAAACCTCTCTGCTATTTTTCTGCCTGAATTTGTCATCAGGCTTCCCTTTGGAAAGCTGAAACACATATTTTTGTCTTTTTAGTTTCACTCCTTAGCATCATGGGGTAGCAGCTGGGAAGCTCTGGGATTCTTTCCTTCATTGCCACTACCGAGATGCTTCACTGATTTACTGAAAATCTACTTTAATGTAATTAACCTCAATTAGGTCAACTTTTTAGCATTTTCTCTTCCAGAATTTAAGCCCAGCATCGTTGCTATCCTGCATGTCAAGGCCCATGTGGGTTGTAAAACCACTGTAACCCTTAAAGGATGAGCAACTCAAACCAGCCAAGCATCTGGGAATCTGAATGGTGGCAGTAGTTTTTGCCAAATCTGTTCTTCACTTTCCAGCTATGGTCTCCTAAGCCAAGGAAGAGCCCTCGCAGAATACTGGTCCGTACATCTCTCCTGCCCGCGGCTGCCTGAGCCATGAGATTTCCTTGTAGAAAATGTCTTACTGGAAAACAGAAGGTTTTATAAGCTGGTGGAAGTTAGCGTAAAACTACAGCATTCTTGATGGTCCTGTGTGGGACGAACACGAACATCAGGTGTCACTGAGCAGCACAGTATCCACATCGTTATCCCAGAGCCTGGACGTCTTTGGGGACAAACTGGCAAAAATTCAAATGCAGCCAGGGCTCTGGATGCCAGCTGTGAATCTGGATAGCCTTCCTCTGCGAACTGCCTCTGCATCCCTGGATTCAGAATGCACAGGGGTGCAGAATCTGTCCATTAGCTAACGAGCTTGTGCTATTTCAGGCTTTATTAAGCTCTGCTGTCCTCTGTGGATAGTGCCATTTAACAGGGTGCAAAGTGGAAGCCAAGCAGCAGCAGGAGGAAAACCCAGCTGATTTTTTGCAAAAACAACTGGCTTCAGATGAGCCAGTAAATCAGTTTTAATCACTGCAGATGAGTTGTAATATGAACTGTTCATTGAGGCTTAAGTGATTTTCAACAATTAAGAAATTTTCTCATCATATTTATTAAAATAATCACTACTGTTTTTACCATAACAGTGTATTTCCACAGTATGTGCATGAGGGCTCTTGCCAGCCTTCTGCTCCACTGCAGATGCTCTAAAGGTACACTTTCATGCCAGTTGTTAAAAAACCTGACAATTAAAATAACATGTTGAAATCAGGTAGAAAAAAAATAAATCAGCAATAATGGCAGTTTTAAAAGATCTTCTTTTCTTAAGCCCCCTGGTTTAGCTTTTATTGCTTTTTAGCACAGAAGGTGCTAAAGATCTAGCCAGGTGTGATATCAAAGGGAGTGACAAAAATATCTAATGCAAAGAGGTTTTATTTTTTTTTATACCTGATTTATTTTTAGTGTGCAGCTGAGTAATGTTGTATAACAGACAGCTCACTCAAATCTCAATTATAATGCTTTCAGACATGCGAAGCACATAGTCCAGACAAGAATACATACATACATATATACATATGCACACACTCTTGGGCTGCTGGGAAAAAAAGGCTGTTTTCTATCAAAGGTTTATGCAGCAGAAATAACAAAAATAAATATTTTACAAAAGTTGTAATATTCTCTGAAGGCACCCTCCCTAGATCTAAAGCTTTATCCCAAGGCACTCTTCCAAGACCCTTCAAAGATGACTGTGCCTCTGCACTTAGCGTAGCAGCTCAGCTCTCCCCCTCACAGGTCAATCCCATCCACTCTTTGCTTTGCTAAAACCAGCTTCCTAATTGCAACAGTCTGCTGCCTGGCTACAGACAGCTTTGTTGTTGTTTGATTTCTAATAACTTTTCCCTCTGAAAATACGACTTTCCGCACTGTAACAGAGGAGGGAGGGCTCTCCATGCAGTTCCCTCTCTCCAGGGCTGGGCGGCTCCAGATACTTGCAGGAACTTGCCTGTACATTTATCAGGTTGTTCATTCGGTGTTTTTCTCTCGTCCCCAACGACAAACATCTGTGAGCCACCAGAGCCCGGATCCACGCCGATGTTTCCCTGTCTGGTTTCAAATACAACTACTAGCAGAGTCAAGGGGCAGTGTTGCAGAGGACTGCATCAGGGCAGTCTGCTCGGCGTCTGTCCCAACCAAACCAGGAGCCGTGCTCGATGTGCCAGGAGGAGAAAGGGACGCTTTGGTTTTTGCAGGGCTGAGTATGACTTTCACCTCCCAGCCCTGCTTCAAAGCCGGTCTGCAGGAGAAAGAGTGCTGGCCTAGGCTCTATCCCAACTTCCCGATTTTCTGCGCAACGTGGGCATCTCAGCTGTGCGCCCAGGTCGTAGGCTGGGAGCTGGTTCAGGACGGGCAAAGCAGCGGCAGGCAGGGCGGCTGCCATGTCCCCGCCTGCCCGGCTGAGCCGTGCGGGTTTAGGAGAGCCGGGCTATCCCAGCCACGGACCGTCTGGTCCCACCGCAACGCCGCCCACCTCCCAGTGACCACTACCCAGCAAAAGCTCCGAAGCACGTGCTTAACTTCTAGCACATGAGTAGCCCTATTGAATTAAGTACGTAATCAAGTGATTTGCTGGATCAACCACTGTATCCTTAATCCTTTTCACATATTGCTAAGCTCATTAAACTCTCTTTGATACCAAGCTGTGCAAGTTCCTTAAGAGAGGCAGAGGCTACATGCTATTTCTTTAACTTACATTTATCACCTCCAACTTCCAGCGAGGGACTCCTGTGTTATAAGCCTAAGGCTGCCCTAAGGGTTTACTCTGTAACAATGGATGGGAAAATGTTCTGCGTGATGTATAATTTTTGATACCCTGCCCAGCACAACATCATGGATATGCCAGAACAAATACCCACGTTACCAACCAAAATACTGAGCAGTGGATCCCAGGCCTCAGTGGAGGCACTTCATTTCCTTTCTCTTCCCCTTTTTTTCCTGAGAGCCGTCCAGCTAACAATGAAAGAAAAAAAAAATCAAAACAATTAAGCATAGCAAAGTTAGATACTTAGTTCTGTCAAAAAACATACTTGTAGGCTTGTACTTCAGCTCAAGCAGGTGACAATTTTGGTAAAGCAATTCTCTAATGCTCTCTAAATTAGGTGATCTGGTATGTGATGTTTGCATACCAACTCCTCCTGGATGCCAGAATCCATGTAGCTGTTAGAAAGATTTTCTACTGCATTTTAACGTATCACAGAAGGTTTTTTCCTTAAAACACTGAAGTTATATAGCATCAGAGGAGAATAGATAGAGCAGTGAAATCCTCCTGGCTGGAAGCAAACTAACTGAGAAGAAAGGGGACAGGTTTCACCCATTATTCTGAAAATTACTTAAAAAATTATTTGGTTTTTTTTAATCACAGACTCCTTGGTAATCCTGCAGGTTGGGAGGAATCGCTGGAGACCAGTGAGGCTCAAAGCAGGGCCAGCGCAGCTCAGGCTGCTGAGCTCTAGTATAATGGTGAATAACAGCACAGATGGCAACTCCACAACCGGCAGAATCACCATATAGCATCGTCAGATTTATAAAAATACACTAATTCGGAGCCTCCAACTTCAGATTAAAAATGCTGCATAATTTCGGCAATGTTGACTTGGCCTTACGCAGCCTTACCCCCCCCCCGCCCCACTTTGCAGGTGCTCAGTGTTTAGCCTTCGAAGGGGAACAGGCGGAATCCTAAGCTGCTTTTGAAACCCTGGGGCCTCTGTGCTTTCACAGCCTTTCTCTCCCATTTGATTGATCTGCCTTATTAGTGTCTAGTATAAGTACCAGTCATCTCTACCTAAATGATTCTCATCCTTACTCAGTTATTGCATCTTGTCTCTGCTGTCATAAGGAAACGGTATTTTTCTTACGTATGTGTGGGTCACTTGGATCCTCCTTCCAATAATGCAAACTCCTAAAGACGTATGCTCGCTTCAGAAAACGATGCACCGTGTAATTTTTCAGACTCGACAGCTAGCCAGGCTACTCAAAGCCTATATGGTGGAAGTATTCATACAGCAGAGCTCCAAGGAAGCTACAAAACATTCCTATTACTCCTCTCGATGTGATCTACTGGGTAGTGAAAAATGTCGGTACTTTCCTAAGCTGTATATATAGTCTTTGTGAAAAAGTATGATTACTGTAGGGGTTTTTTTTCCCCAGATTTTATGCTTTCAGTGAATGTGCCAAGTTATTCTAAATCACAGAGTGGCTCTAAATCTCAAATCACTATTTGCTTCACGATGACAAAATGATAATACTGGGTTCTGATCCAGGGTTTGCACAGTTTGGCTTATTGGGATAGCTGATAACAGAAAAGAGCAGAAACCCAGGCTTGGGAACAGAGACCTCGTCTGAAGCAGATGGCTTGCTTTGGACACGGCTGGCACACCAATGTGCCATGGCAGCATAGAAGAAAGGAGGTACTTCTAATCCCGATGTTTCTGTCACATCATGGTTGATTTTTTTACATCACTTCTGTACGCTGACAGATTACCTACTCCCGAGTTGCAGGCCTTCAAAGAGAAATAGAGTAATATTTCTGGTTTGCCACAGGAAAAACTTAACGTTAAGGTGGCAGTCATACAGGATAAACACATTGCTTTCTTTTTCCCCACTGTCTTCCTTTCTAGATAACGTTTTTGAGAAAATTGCTTCAGAATGAGTTTTTTATATTATCATGGTAGAATTATGCAGAATAAAACTGCTGATCCTATCCTTGCCTGCAGGGCAAAGTGCACTGATGAATAAATCAGGAATATTGTTTAATATTACATTAAAAAGATATAAAGGTATTAATACTAATTTATACCAGGTTCATTGTAGTCAAAAATATTAAGTAAAAACCGGCAGCTTGTTTTAAAGAACTTGGTACTGCAACTAATCATCATTACACATTTGTACAGTATATTTTTTCTGAACCATGAAATACGTGTATCACAGGGCGACTTTCCTTGCATTGGCTTAGCAGAAGTGTGCTGCTTAATTGACGTGGTGTACTCCAAGTAAAATTCAACTTGGTCAAGCAACAGGGAGAGTAAGCGCCGATGCTGAAGCCAGTGTCTAATCTAAACAGCACTGCTATAAAAGCTACATTAATGCCACTCAAGTTCATGGCGTTTCTCAGGATTTACATTTATTTTATGTTTTCTGAAAGCAACATCTACAAGATACCTCTATCTACAGCAGTTAGATTAAAATTTAAGCTTGTGGCAACCACAGAGTTTAATGGAAAGTTTCGCAATACCCGAAGGTTTTCAAGCAATGCGGTTTGAACAGGATACGGCTGAGATGCTTTTGCAGAGGCTCCAGGGGAGCAGCTTCTTACTCTGTGCCAGGGACCATTTCTTTGTGTCACGATAGCCTTTGAGAAACCACTTTCTCTCTCTCTCTCAGTCAGAACAAGAAAATAATTACTGTGGGCAGAAACACAGAATCATTGAGAACGATTCCAGTCCTGAAAAATAAAAATGGACATTTATATATAAATTATGGTCATTAAAATCAGCTAACATTTATCTTCACCTTGAGAAGACACGATGATGTAGTGTCCCTGTGGTGGCTATCTCATATTCCTGCTCATGAAGATAAATGGCTCAGAAAAACCAACTACTTTGCAACAAAAATCCATATTTGTACACAAAATAAATAATAATAGTAAAGAAACAAATCCTAATACAAACAAGAACCCAGCAAAGTGGTTTTGTGATGAGTCCAAAGCTAAAACAGTAGAGCTATAAAAGCAGAGCTTTTGTCTCCAGGAAGTGAAGATGGATTCTTTTCCATATACTACTCCAATACTTGCTATTTCCCAAAGTAAGAGGTTTGAAATGTATTTTTGCTTTGGTGAGATATTTCAAAAGAATTATATTATTACTGATAGGCTTTCAGAATAATAGTAATGTGGCTGTGTTGGTACGGCTGTCATACAAATACATCATATTATATCACATGTTATTCTGTGGGTTCGTTCTGAAATATTTTATATAAATAACACTGAAGTTGCTTTTCTCCTGGAAATGCAGTGGTATATTTCTATTACTGACGTATTTCTCTGCTGAGAGTAAACATCACTGAGTTTAAGGAATAGGCTGCAATAAGGAAAAAATCCAAATTGTTCATCTGATCATGATTATTTATCAGAAAATCTGTCTAGACACAAATACAGTAGCTCTCATAGCGGATATTGCAAGTTATAGCACCTGCAAAAGTTGAACTGGAAAATGATGTAGGAGCTAAGTTATAGCTTCATTTTCAAATAGGGCACATGCTATAATATTTTTCATACCATCCATGAAATAAATATTTGAGTCAAATATTCAGTTCACTTTGATTTATACCTGAAGTAAACAAAACGTGCACCAAAACAGTGACTTCACTGTTGAGCAGTTATTTTTCAGTCTGGATCCAGGGAAGATAATCCTGGGCTTATGGATATGTATTTTTATGTGCTCTAATTTATTTGTGCTGCTTGCATATCCTCACTGCCTTTTGTCTTCCCCTCAAATAATCTTTGAAAAGTGTATTGGGCTACTGCCATGCTCACTTGGTATGAATCCAAATTTGTCTTTAATCTAGATTTTTACATCATTGTTCCTTCTGTGTACATGGAATAACCTTGGGTGCCAAATGAAAGTAGACTCCGCAAACTGACTCTGACTGTCTTTTACTCAAAATTTTACAAATGCGTTGAACATTAAAAACCTAACCTTTTAATCATTTTTCATTTAGGAATATATGGACTCAAACAAATACATCGAGCATTTAGTGACTCAGCTGGAAGAGCAACGCTGGAATTTATGGAGGCAAGTACTATGCACATACATATTTATTTATGTTGCTATTTTGGAAAAAATACTGAACTCCATAGTTTCCATTCCTGAGTTCCAATAAATGATTGGGTACTCAGTTTCTCCACTGTTAAGTTCTTTGCAGGCTAGCAAATCTTACCTAAGTGAAATAAGTAGGGCAGCACACATGAGTTGAATCTTGCCTTTGCTAATCAGGGCAGTTACACAGAGACACAGGTTTCCTCATGTTCAATTTTCTAAGCAGTGGGTGCTAACTCCAGATTCTTTTGATTGGACTGAATTTAAGAAATGGTCTTATATTCTTGAGCATAAGTGTTTTCACTGAACGGCACACAAACTGTAGCCAAAAAACCAGCATAGCAGCATGAGAAGTTGAGAGTTTTGAAACTAAAATAAACATGGTTTTAAAATTTTGCACTACTGATAGCGCAGAATTTCTGTTTCTTCTCTGTTCACGTTGCTCGGTGCGGGCTGCCCTAACTTAAGTCTGGTTTAAGAAAACAGTGATTTCCACATGCTAGTGTGCAGATAGTGGGCGTTTCTATTCTGCTGTACAGCAAATGTGGTAATGGCACGAGCAGTTCTGAAGATCTCCTCAAACTCTGCACCCCTCTGGTAAAATGGCTATAGGACCTTGTGAACCTCCATGCAGTCATCTGGTCTGGTAAATGTCGTCTGCTCAGGGGAAGGTCGTCAGCTCTCACAAAAAGGTGCTCACCTCGTTCCAGACGTAATTTCCTCTTTACAAGGGCAATTTTATTGTGGCATTGCTGCTGTGTTACTGTTGATGCCTTCGTTAGCTAGGACAAAAGGTTGTGCATCGTTTGCACCTTTCCAAAATTGATCAAGCATCATTCGTAAGAGTGACGTGATGGCAAAAATGGCTAAATCTATAGATTCTTTATTGTATTTCATCAGTACTGTTCTCTAGCTGTTGTTTCAGGGCTGTTTGGATATGAAAAGGTAAAGATAGCCAAGAAACTACCTAATCTTCAGAAGCCTCAGAAGTCTTACACCCTTAATGAGTTAATTATCTCTTGACCATTTTAAAATTAATTTCCAGACTTTCCATTTGTATAGAATTGTTATTATCACAGCTGGTCTATAAAGATCGGCATGAGAGCACTTCGCAGTATTTGCTTGTACTTTGTATTTTTGAAGTATTCAGCATCTATTTATTAACTACTCACTATCTCGTATTTTTACAGCTACCAGATAAATTCCTATCATCTGGGATAACATTTAATACAGAGGGAATTGGAATAATACCAGTGATGAAACTCATTCATCATTCACAGCCATATTTTTTTTTTAAATGCAATATTTAACTTTTTTTTTCTGAAGGCATATGAGCGGTGACAATCTTTATTAATGCATAGTCAAATATAAAGTAATCTTCAGGGAATAATTTAATCTTCATAGATTAAAACCTATTTCACTTTAGTTCTGATCAAGGAAGAAATAACAGTCTGTCTGATTTTTCAGTTGAATGCCTCTCATACAAAAAAAAGTAGCTTTGCACATGACAGTACAAGTTGGTATGCATCTCACAAACTTCTTGGTCTGTACGATATAAAGTAGAATCACCGCATTTACAGCTCACAGCATTTACGATATGGACTTAGTCTTATTTCTAGGCAAAACTCAGAAAGTCTGTGTTTAATTCCTGCTTTCTTTAAAAGCAGTCAAAAAAACTGGCACAAAAAAAATTGAAGTTTACATTTATGATCATAGAATTCAGGAGATGATTATTTTTGTTAAGAATGAAGGTAATAACATTGCAAGTGGAAGACGCTACCGTGGTTAAATATAAATGAATAATAAAAAATTAAAAGATAAAAAAGTCTTTGAAAAGTAGCAGGGGTAGTGACTTTATTTTATTATGAACAGACATGCAGATGCGTTCTGAAAATTCATTGGGTTTGGAAACCTGAAGACAGTAATTTATTTTTAATATTAATGTATTGTAAATATTGTTTTTATGGGGTATTGGCATAAAAAGTTAAGACTTACAATGAGCGCTACAAGATAAAGCCTTCTGGTTTTGCCGGTCTTCTTTGAACACTTTATTTCTCTCTTTTAAATCTCTAAGATATTTCATGGTGAGGATTATGCTAATAGCTGACACTACGCAGGGGCAGTACGAGGCTGACTATAGCCAGACAGATGTCCTAATAAATCAGCATAGCCCTCTTCTCAGACTTCATTATGTTCTTGATTTGTGACTACCACAATTTTAACCCGGTGGGTCACTGGGCGCTGAACCTGACATTGACCGATAACCTCTACTTTACTCTAGGCGAGCTAATAAAAAAGACAGACACAAATTCCGACCATTTAGCTCCTTCAGCGTTACTTACAGCCGGGACAGATTTATAGCAGCCAGGCTAAGACAGAGGAGACTAAAGCCGATGTCATGGTGCGCATATCAATTTTACATTTCCTTTACATTTCCACACGTACAATGGGACCCTATAAGACATGTGGGGGCAAAAATTTCTTTTCATTTTAGAGGACGACTGTTTATACACGGCATTAGCATCTGCTGTGGAACATTTATTGCTGTAATTGCCGTCCCAGGAGAACTGACCATGGTTAGGTCACGTTTTATAGCTTTCTACTGAAACAGACCTCTAGCTCAGCTTCAGATGTTCTGTTCTTTAAACCTTTACGGCAGCGAGTGAAGGTACCTCACTAGTATGTGGAGACGCAGATTTTTTCTAACATCATTTTTCCTATACTGAACATTTTACAGTAATTATTTTCACATGAAGAACGAAGAAAATGATGGAATATTTGACTTGTCAGTGGTTCCCCCATTTCTCAAGTTTGAACAAAGTAAATTTATCCAATGTGAGACAAATTTGACCCCTGTCGATGTAAATCACCAACATTTATCACTGGAGATGATGCACAACAGTGATCATGCATCTCACTATCAGCTTGAACCAGAACACTGGATTATTTTAGATTTCTCTGCCCTACCCTGTCTGGAAATAACTTTAAATAGGACAGATTTGGGTCAGGGGTGGGGGATTGCCCTGCAATGCTGTTTCCCACATCATCATTTAATGCTCTATCTAATTCAGCTAATGTGTATTACTATGTATAATTTTTATGGCAGAATCACATGGACAATCAACATGAGAAGCAGAAATTTGCTCCTGAGGTCTTTGCTAATTGACCTTGACAGTAGATTGTAATTTTCAAGTCTGGACACATAGATCAGTGATAGTAATTACTAGTTCCCTTAACAGAAGAAAGAATTCCTCCTTCAGCATAGGGTGTTTGCCTAAATATGCAGGGGTCAGACCCTGTTCTTAAGACCTTTCAAGGAAATTTATTATAAATACTACTGGAACCAGTACCAAACTTTTAGACTGTCTTGGTGAAAGCACTGGGATATCCTGCATTTCAGACGTGACAATCATAAAGTGAATGAAGGATCAACAGCACCTTACTACCTTATTACAGTAATGAAAAACACAGAGGGGGAGGACTACCAATGTGCAAGGACCGCGTGGCATTTCTTCAACGCTGTATTTTAAAATCAGAGTTTGTTAAAGAGGTTTGCTATACTTTCATCACCAGCATTAGCATGCTGCTATGCTCCTGGGTTTAATGCTCGTATACTAAAGAGGTGCCAAGTATTAAACAGGTTGCTTTTGCTGTAATCATGAACTTCCATTGGGAGACTGTAATTGCTAACAAGCAAAATAGCTCTGCAAGAATTCTTAAGGGTGAGCACAGATTAAAATAACAACTGTGATTAGCTTTAAACTGCTTGACTAGAAAAGGACTAATCTTAGGGGAATAAGTTGCATGGCAAACAAATGAGAAACCCTACGTATGATATTACAGTAATGAAGGCTGTGGAAAAACACAAATGCTACCCAAGCTAAATAAGGTCACAAGTATCTTCTTCTTGTCAGGGGTTTAGTAACTTGGCCCAAGGAGAATTAAGGTCAAAGCAGCAAGGTCATGGGGCTGAAACCCCATTTTAACCCTTTCTGGAAGTTTCTGAGAACAGAAGTTGCCTCTGGTCTATGATGCCAAAGTGAGTTACAGCCTGCATTCAGAATGAATTAGCTTGCAAAATTGTAGCCCATGATCAGCTGGCAGAGATTGGTTTGGTTTCGTTGGTTTGGTGTGGTTTTTTAAGAGCATAAGGCTTCCTTCTTTGCTTCTTGATATTCAGTCCACCTGTCTTGCCACACCGTCTTGCCAGTGGATAAAGCCAGGAAAAAGGTGGTTTGTGCTATCAGCCACTTACGCCTGCCTCTCATCTCGTTCTTTGGTTTTTGTTTTGCTGGGTTTTTTTTGGGGGTAGCGGTGGTTGGTTTTGGATGGGGTTTTTTGCTACATCTTTACAACAGTGATGGATATAGAGGTGGATATATACCATAAATTTGTAAAATACATGAAAACACTGATGTTATTCCTTTCAGTCTCCTTAGTGGTTGTAGGTGAGGTTGCCGAGGCAGAGCCCAACGGAGTTTGGCAATTAGGAGTCATTCAGTCACCACAGGTACTCAGGTGTTTCCAGCTAACGTTTTAACAGCATGTATGTCTCTCTAAAGCTGGGGCTTCTGCTTTGTGACTTTATATGTGAAAAAATTCACACAAAAATGTAGATAAAAACCATATAAGGCTATCAAGGTGTCTAACGGTGTTGACTATGCTGCTTCAGATACACATTTCTACCAAGGATTAGTATTTGAATACGCGCATTAGGATACCAATTAAAAATGTGTCTGATATTTGGCCACATGCGCTTTTCTTTAGCTGTGTGTAAATTTGGATGGTTCAGTGAGCAGTGCAGCTGGAGTTACGGGCCACAGAACGTGCAGTCATTGTATTAGCTGTGAATGAAACCGCTTGCTGCCTTTGACTCCCCGGTACAACCCCCGTCTCGCGCCGCAGTGGTTACCGATACTTTTTCATGACTGAACTGATGAGAGTAGGGTGAGTAACGAGTACATAGAAAAGCAAGTGGCTTACTATTTGTCCTGTAAATCATATTTTTAATAGGATCACAGAAAAGCAAGAGAAAACAGGTTCGAGAATACAAATGAACCTTACAGATTACCTAAGTCCACTGTAAATACTAAACTGGTAACCAAGGGAAAAGATTGGACAGCTGCTAGAACACTTGTTGCAAGTCGCCGTAAAGAAGTCTGTATCTGAGTATAATTTATCTCAATGTTCAAGATGGATCTCCTTTTAAACAAATAAAAAGTAAAATAGGCATCTTACAAAAGTTTACAGCTGTTCAAAATTTATCACTTCCACTAATCAGTCATATAAAATAACTGACCTCGACTGATTAAAGTCAATAGTCATCTTATGTGCAACTCTTTACCTGATCAATAAGTAAACCCCCTTCAACAGTGAGTCATTTTAACTCCAATTGGGCATATTTTTGTGCAGTATTTACTAAGCTGACTTAAAATTAAGCTCAATTTGATGTGCAGTGGTATATGAGAAATACGATCTGGGACGTTTTGCATTATACATTCATAACAAGTATTAATTTTAAAGAATATGACTCTCAGCCCGTTTCCTTTAATCGGAGAAAATTCTCATTAACGCTGGCCATCAGTGCTGCATGAGTCAGGAGTGAAGTGTCAAGCCTCAGTTATTGAAGTCATTACATAAAGGATTTGCAACCATCTGAATATAAAATAATTTTGATACAAGCAAATATCTCCATATCTATGCTAAACTACACAGATTTTAAAACTGCAGACAAAAGATGGAAAAGTGGTCTTTAAAAAGTAACTTCATATGGTCATGTTTATAAAATTAAATAAATTAACTAATGTTAAATTTTAAAATGTTAATAACATTCTGTAATTAATTAGGGATTGGGGTATTTTTGCACAGATGTATGGTTGTCTTAACAGTGAGACTGCCAGAGCCATGAATTGATTTGTTTCTCTTAAATTAAAAAATAGAAGGCCTTGAGCAAAATATATTCTTTAGATATGTTTGGTAGAATAAGGATCACAAATGTTCCCTACCAAGTTGAAAGGAAAAAAACTCCAGCAGGGAAGTATGTGGAAGGTCTATTTGACATATGGATGTTTGTTAAAAGCGAAATGCATGAACAGCCCAGAGTAAATTAGATCCTCATTTGTATGCTGGGAAATGAAATGTATAATCTTGGCATGGTTCTCTGTTTGTTTTAGATTTTTTTTTATATGAACAAAATCTTTTGTGTATGCAGATACCCATAGTACTTTAGTGGCTATTTAGGGTTAGAAAAAAAACATGCTTTCAGCTGATTTTATCTGAAGCTAAGTGTGTACGGTGGGTTTTTTGTGTGTGTTCCCTGAAGGGCACAGGTTGGTTTAGGTAGCAGGCAGTGGGCACACCGCAGACATTCGGCATGGGGAGGGGAACACAGGCCGATGCCACAGGACCAGCCGCGTGGGGAACCGTCAGACACCTACTCATCTGGAACAGTACCTCGGTTTTCAGATACGCATCCAAATCACAGACCAACATAACAACCTGCAAGATATAAATACGCAATTATCTGTTGTTGTTGCTCAGAGATTATCTAGTCCTGTTTAAAAAGTCAAACATTTCCAAATGGAAACTGTCTGTAGTCTCCTTTTATTACTTGGTGTTGAATTTAGTCTTCCTCTAATGTGTAGGCACAGCCACGCTTATTCATGTTGAATCATATTTCACTCCTCAGATAATTCCAATTATTTTATTGGAATTATTCACAGAGCAAAGAATAATTCCTATGAGTAACAGTGACATTGCCCTGAAGTCTTCTCTAAGACTCAGCAACCGTATCTTTACACGGAGCTTCTGTTTCCTATTTCGCAGAGGAAAACCCATGGATTTACATCAAGGGAACAAATGAGAATTTTGGCTTTTATAAAAACAGGATGTTAAAATGTATTATAGAAATGAGTAGCGCACAGTTGCAGGCTGTGAGAAGGGGTTTTAGATGGGGTGGTGGATTTAAGAAGGGAGAAATGGAGAATTTTTGAATTTGTTATTTTTAAAGGAATGGTATGCCACTTATCTGTTTCACTAATAAAGTCTACAAACAGGGCAGTGCTGATGGCAGATGTAGAAGAGGCCAGTGAGAAAATGTATATGAAGTCATGCAAGTCGGGTTAGCACCTTTCCCTGTAAATCAGTTTCACTCGTGAAAGAGAAGTTAAATAATCAAGTTTAGCATTTCTATTTCATTCCGTAATGCTCGACCACTTTTATTTTTTCTAAATTACATTAAAGCAGGACTTTAAGACCCCAAGTGAGAACAGGGCCTCATTGTTCCACAGAAAGTGAGAAATGGTTTTCATCTCCTCAGCCCCAAGGATGAAACAAGAAGTAACATAATTCCCTTTTTACAGAGAAAAAAAAGGTCGCGAGTATACTAAGTAATGGAGCTTATAGGAGAGATCTGTGTCTAACCCAGAGTTTTTCTGTGTTCCAGTTCAGTGTATTAATAATAAGGTTGTATTTCTCATGTCACGGCACTGTGTGTTGTCAGCCTGTTCACTCCTATCCAGGGGATGAAGTTCCCACATCACACTTGAATCTTTGGAAGTTTTTATGGCTTAAAGCAAGCTTGGTGACGATCTTATCCTGTGCTCCATGATGGGAGCGCATTTTCTTGTGTCTTATGGTTCATAGCATGATGAGGTGTGGAGGAGCAGACCAATCTTTGGAAGTGTCCTCTCCAACTCCCGTCCTTGGCCCTTGTCACTGCACAGCATCAAAGTCCGTGCAAAGGATCTCCTTTGTCAGGGGACGTGGCAAGGGGAGAAGGACAGAAGGGCTTTACCCTGTTCCCTCAAGGCAGTTTATTTTAAAGTATATTCATGTTGCTGTGCTGGTGCGAAGGTTTTCAATATGGAGAAAACTATGTATGTAGATACCTGCGTCATCTGGCTGAGCGTGCTACAGGACAAATACCACTTCAGTTTAAAGTGGACACCTGTGCAACCAAAATATTGCTGTGACATTGCCTCCTCTTGTTATTTAATGTTATAAGCGTGTGCTGATCCATCATGCTCATCTTGCTGCTTTCCACTGCGACAGTAAGCACCTCTCTCCAGGCTGTGGGTGCACTTGGCAGCCAAAGATCCAGACATGCTGGGGTGTATTTTTGCAGAAGTGAAGTTCAGATCTGTAGCTAGCCTTATCCCGGAGGCTCACCTGCTCTCCTGTTCAGCTCTTAATGCTGACTGTAATCAGGCTGGAAGAGCTCAGGGAGGTACTTCACAGTTTTCTCAAAGTTTCCTTTAATTCTGTAGGATTTGGCTGGCTTCCCCATTTACACACATTGCAGGAGATCTAGGGTGCGCTTCCTATCAATTCTGCCTGCTGTATGAAGCCCTTTTTATGTTAACAAATTATATTTTCCATTGCTTTACTTGTCAATAATTATGTCTGTAACAACCCATATTCTGGGATATGGCCCATTTGCACATGATTTTTTTTTTTAATCAGGAATAAATTCCAACATATTCTGCTGTGGGGAAAATATCATGCATTTATAGCATAAGCCTGTATAAACATTATTGTAATGGGTTCCACTAGGGACAAGGTTTCAAATATAAGGCAGCATTCATCAGATATTAAAGACCTGAGCATATTTTTTTCCTCCTTAAATCAGCATAGCTCAGAATTTGCAGACTCTTGCTTCTGTAGATATTCCCCTGAGATTTTAAAAAATGAATAAAAGCTCGCAAAATACAGACCTCTTAGCTTTATTACCACCTGATTAGCTAAGCAGAGTCAAGAAAGTGTAACTTAAATAAGCAAAAAATAGAAACTCTAGATTAATCTCCAGCAAATGCTTAGCAGTAAGGATACCACCAGCTCTTGCAGGGTATTTAGTTTGCTGTAATTTCTGTAGCACCTTTAAAGATGTCAGAGGGATATGCCTTATCTGCTTCCACGTGGTGCCAGAACAGGCAGATGCTTGTTACTGCCCAGTACTCGAGGAGGTTTGATGATGGTTTGATGCTACCTCTCAAATTCTTCCCAGTTCAGTTCTTGATAATGCTTGATAGTTGGATAATAAATCCAATATTGTTTTTCATTCAGCATAAGTAACTCCAATATTTTTTTCATTCAGTAGATTCTTAGTCCTCTACCAGGCAAGTCAAGAGCCTCTTAAGCCCTTTTGAGAGAAACAAGTAGGTATGGCGTGGTTCCTGTAAGGCTTCCTGTATTTTTATGGTCTTCCACTCTTCCCAGTTGGGGAAGAGAGATCAAATGCAAAGGAAGTACATATCTTCCTGCAGAGCCCTGGGAGAGATCAGTCCAGAAACACGGATCAAAGTTGTAAGCACTCTCCAATCCCTCTTCCCCTTTTCTCCAATAACACCACTATAAATGCGTGAAAAAATGGCCAAATGCCATCCTTCTCCCAGTGTCAGGAACATCAAGATTTCCTTTCGCTTCTGTTCCACAGTGTGGAAACGTGCAAATGGCAGCACTTGACCCTTTCTTCAGCCAATTCAAAAGATACGCAGAATTCCCATGCAAGATCTAAATTCTAAATTTCCATTGAGATGAAGAGGGAACTCATACAGAATCATTTTTAGGCTGAACATCAGCAGCAGGAGCTGACGGTAACAGTTATCAGCACAAGGCAGCAGCCAGACTGTGAGTCTTCCTGTCCTGCTTACCCGTACTGGGAAATGCCAACATGGTTACTGGGGACCAGTTTGTTCTGGAACCTCTCCTCGAGCAGCTGATCCATGACGTGACTTTCTCTGCCAGTGCAGGGCACACAGCAAGCATCCCCAGCAGCTACTGCTGCGCAGTTTTTTCTGTAATAGCCTGCCTGGCAGTTTTCCCAGACGCGCAGGCGCTCATCCCGATAGCCGAATTGAAGTCCCCGAAAGGGCGGCGCTGCCCCAGGTCTCACTGAAGAGTGTCCTGTGTCAGGCTGAAAGAAGAACTGTTTCTACAAATGACGTCAATACAAGTGATTTCTACCCTACTCATGTTTAAGAGAGTTTTGGAACACCACTAGCGTTAAGTGCTAATAACCGTTAGGCAGAATATCTGAAAATCTAGTATTACATCACCTACACATAGCTTCAGTCCTAAGTAAATAAATCACTATAAAAAACGTAAAAAAAAAAAAGTGAGCTAAACTTAATAACTGTACATTGCTGGAGGTTTCTTCCCCCCAGATTTTTAAGTATGACATTTCTCCCTCTTGAAGATTACATGGTTATTTTGGCAATGATTACTGTGCAAATCGGTCGCTTCCAACCTGTCAATGTACCTGTTCTTTCCCAAGCATCTCCCCTTTGAAAGAGCTGCAGAATGCAACAGCGGGCAGAGGTGAATCGCCTCCGCATGTACATTATGCCAGTTTAGAATCGAAGCCAGTTTAAGAAGCATCTGTCCCGTCTTTAACAGGAGCTTGAGGTCGCTGAGAAAATGACAAAATTCCTATACTGGGCAATTACTGCATTTGTCAGTGCCAGCTGTTAGGTTTCTGTATTTAAAACTATGGCTACCGTTCATGTATCGAGATGATGTTATCATCTACTTCATTCTAGTGTTCCGAAGTACAAGCACTGCGTTTTTACTATCACTCCAAAGCAATGGTAAGCAAAGAAGTCATGAATTTTGTTTGAAGACTAGTGGATTGTCTTATAAATGTCTATGCTAGATAAAATTGCTCAAGCCTAGGGAGAAGAAATAATTAATGATTTGGAACGTGTACTTATTGCTGTGTATGAAACTGAGATACTATTAATCTTGAAGAGACACAGAAGAACAGTATCTCAGCTGTCAGGAACAGTACAGCTCAATATGCATACAAAATACTTTCAAGTTGTAATTATAGCTTTAAATTGTAGATAAATACTGGTTCTTTTTAATTTTAAATGACTTCTAGTTACAGAGTAGGAGACCAATTCCATTGCTCTTGATTTTAGTGGATGTAATCCCAGGCCTGAAAACAATTAAAGAACTGGCATTACATTTTTTCATTCCTGTAGTCCTGTTTAATCTAGCATATCTGGTGAAATCAATTATTTCACTAGGAATTTGGGAAAGAATTGTGGATAAATGTTGTCTTGAAACAAGAGCTTCCCATGCAATAATTTATGGGCTGACAGTATTTGTTGACTAGACTGGCACAGCGGTGTAAGAGCCGCAGTATCACACTTAGGAAGGGATCACAATTATGCTGGTGATTTTACTGCATCTTGAATACCAGTTGCAGTTCTGGTCCCCCACTTCAGAAAAGGTGCAACAGAACTGGAAAAGTTCAGAGGAGGGGCAATCAGAAGCACGAGATGGCTTTCATGTATGGAACAGCCGGGACTCTCGAGTCTGAAAAAGCAGTAACTCAGGCAGGGGAATGATGGAGCTAAAAACGTGAGTAGCATGGAGAGGAGCAGATGGTCTGCTGCTTCTTTCAATGCAAGAAATACGGGGTACCGGCTAAAGCTTAACAGGGGGCACATCAAAAAACAAATGAAAGGAAGAGATTTTCATGTAAGCAAGGTTCAGAGCATCTGCGACAGGGTGATGCTAGGAAGCATCTAGCTTCATGGGTTCATGGAGACCGGACAAAGTCATGGAAGAGATCTAGTGAGACGTACTAAACGCAGAGAGGGCAAGCTTGGCGCAGGCCACCCCTGAGCTCCCAGATGGCTGGAGAGTGGAAAAGTGTTGTACCTTTCCCTGGACATTTGGGGTTTGTCCCTGTTAGAGAAATGATCCTGAATTACACAGACCTTTGGGGCAGATCAGTGCAGCCACTCTTAGGTTACCCAAGTCTCAGAACCCTCATTTAGCCTTTGCAGTTTCAATCGATAACTATAAAGGAATCTGGATAGGCGATTTAGGTTGTCTGTGCAAGCAACAGGCATGTGATTACCTTTTATTTGGATGTTATTATTTCTACTTAAACAGAAAATTAACGTATTTTAAACTCAGTAATTAAACTTAGCTCTTAGTAGAGTTGCTCAAGGTGTTTCCCTGCACAACAAAGCAATTAAACACTTCAGTAGACATTACTTCAGTACTACGTGACTGCTACCAGATCATGGTTTAAACCATGACAACCCTGTTCTCACGGAGAATGAGAATCCATTCGGAGACCCCACATTCTGCTGGATTTGGAGACTCTGACCTTTTAGCTGCCACTCTGCCTAGCTCCCTTCTCGTGCTTCTCTGCAGCTTGCTTTCAGAGATTTTTGTCATATTTGAGAACAACACTGTATCATCTGCTCTGATTTGCAGCGTACTATAGGCTTTGTACTTCGCCCAATTACACCGAATTAAACCCAAGGGCTTTGACCAGCCCAGGACACCAGATCAGCCCTCAGAAAAACTGAACCTCATCAGGAGAGACCAAGGTGCCTGTCTAAGGTGCTGTCCTGGAAAGGTCATTTTGACAGACTCAAGCAATTTTGGAGGTTCCCATTCTACACTGGGAAAAGGAATTCCCAACCTGGAAGAAAATCTGCATTAAGGAGACTCGGCTACCGGTTTATCCAAGACAACAGTCATATACTTGGCCGCAAAGATTGTTCTCTGTACCGCCACCGGGAGAGGGTCCTTCTGCAAAATGCATCCTCTCCAGCTACAGCCAATCTGAGCATTATTTCTGGTGACATATTAACTCCAATGATTTATTCATTCTTGAGAGTGTATCGCTCCTCTGCTCAGAAACCTCCAAATTCAAACCCCAGAAAAACGCCTGCCGCCTTCATTTTCGAAGCTTTATTTCTCCAGTACTTCTCACCTCTGATTCTCAGGTCCAGCTCTACCCTTTAATTCTTGTCTCGGCGCAACGTGGATGTACTTTGCACCCTACAACCCTTTGCCCATTCCTGCAATCTCTTTACTCCAGTGGTCCCAGCTCTCTCTCGTTTGCATCATCTCAGGTTTTCTCACTTTGTTTCCAAGACCTCTACCTCACACTTTCTCTGATTAAACCAGAAAATCCTGCCCGAGCTCTTCCTCGCTCTGCACTTGGGTTCCCTTGGATGTACTGTGTCTAGAAATTATCTGATCACGTTCAAAACCAACGGGATCTATTGTAAGTGGGATTTTGATTTGGCAATCTTCTGACTTGCAATCTTTCAGCTACCGGATGACAAAGCTTTCAGCGAGTCTTTAGGGGCTGTTTTTCCATGAAACACAAGGTTTTATAAGCGTGCTGTGCGTGGCTGCGAGCCTCCCTCTACCCGAAGTCTTTCACCTTCGAGCCCCACGTCCAGGCCCCCCGAGCTCCCCAAGCCGCCGCAGCGCCGCGGGCCGGGCGGCTCTGCCAGGCCGAGCCCCTTCCCTCCGGACTTGGGAAGGCGGCCGCAACGGTATCGACC
>NW_009260274.1:37298-41615 GCF_000687185.1 Egretta garzetta | reverse complement strand
GGTGCCTGCGTCGAGCCCTTGTTGCTTCGGAGGCAGCAGGTTTTCCTCTCGTGCTGCGGGTGGCAGGCGCGTCCTAACGAGCTTGCTTTCTTTTTTTTTATTCTTATTCCTGTTTGTTTGAAGGTTGACTCCTCCACATTGCCCAGATCGCCGGGAGGAGGTTGTACTGGTGGAAGAAGCACGTTAGGCAGAAAAGAGATGGCTTTGGGATGCGTTGGGAGTTAAAGTACGCAAAGTAATAGGGTGTCAAGTAAATTTGGAGCGCTGTGTGACCCGCTGCTGGCCCACCTGGCTTTCTGTTGCTGATTCCAGTGGCATTAGTGGGATGTTAGATCTGCGATCCATCTTCTGAGGTGGGGTTACCCAGAAAATGACTGAAACGAGGTAGAATAAGTGTGACTGGGCCTTGCGTTTTCCTTTTGGAAAAAAAGCAAAGTCGCGTAAATATCGCATTGGTGCTAACCTTATGTGTTTGCAATTCTTCTTCTCCATGTAGCGATACAAAATTGACTCCCGAACTGAAATGCTGTATAAACATCCACTGTAAATTTCTACATCCCTTAAAAATTGATATTCCAGATAAACCCCTTGCTTATCATTGGGAAGCTAGCGAGGTTTTTAACAAGTGAAGTAACATTAAATAGACAAGTGATTTACATCTGAGGGATTGACTGTATACATTACTGGATTGCAGATAAGCTATGTAAGTAAACAGAAGCGCAGCGCTCTGTTATTGTGCACGGCTATGGAGATACCATGGGACTTTTTTGCTAGTTAATAGCGTAAGGCTTCGTGGGAACTGTTTGATCTGCAGGACTTTTGCTTGGCAGTAGTTTACTTAAGGTTATTACACTCTGTTTGGAGACTTGTATTTGCTAGCCATTATTGCATTCTTAGCTCCAGGCTTCCCAGAGTTACAGGTTAGTAGGTCAATAAAAATTGCACTGAAAATGCTGGAATGGGCAGGCTGGATTTTTAAATGTGGTTGGGGAATAACTAGGCAGTAATCAGTATGCTGAGGGATTTTTATCTATGAATTCTGATGCTGGTCATTGGTGATGAACCAAGGATACTTTTTTTTTTTTTGCCATGAATACTGAAAATGCTGTTCCATTTCTTGTTAAAGGAGGAAACAAATCATACAAGCTAAACAGGGTATTCTCTTTCAGGGTAAAGCGACCAGCGCCCTTAGTTGAATTTACCAAGACTTAGTTTCTTTCACCAGTGAACGCTGGGATTAATGCCCTGGCGCATTATCTTTATCATTATAGTAGCAAGAATAAAAATGTCCTCAAGTCCCTGACGTCGTAGATTTACGTGTTCCTTTTGAAACTTAAAAATCACTGTACTGTGCAGGGAACCAGTATGAAAAAGTACATTATTAAATTGCCGCTGTGTTAAAAAGACTTTAATAAAACTTAAGTCATCCAGGTTAAAGCACTCCCAGAACTTCTTGTGACCCAGCAGGTTTGAGAGGTGCAGAACAGAAGCCTGAGCCTCACTTTGTGCTGTCCCTGTCTGAAGCCCTGCTTGTTCCCGGAGCGGCTGCAGTGTGCGGTGTAATCCCCATTCCGCCAAATCCTGGAAACTGGTGATTGACTGTGTACATGGAGCAGTTCCATTCATGTCACAGTGTACGATTTACGCGGTTAAAGGGAGCCATATGGTGTGTCCCCCCCCTCAACGTGGTGGCGTGCTGATCATTAAGGATGAATTGGAAGTTCAGTGCAGAGCTCTGATGCTCTCTCTGATGGAAAAATAAAAAAAGATCAAAACTTCAGGATGGTTTCTGCATCTCTCGTGTAGTTTCCTCTTTTACCCAACATTGCAGACAGGAACATTATATCATTTAGGTCAGAAATATCTGTACCCAACATTGCAGACAGGAACATTATATCATTTAAGTCAGAAATATTATCTGTTGCACCTTCTGGCTTTTTCAGTCTGGTCTCTTTGTACCTTGGTGTTTTTAAAGAGTTTCCTAGCAAAATTATTCCCACGTTAGCTTTTTATCATCTGCGTCTCTGCTGTTAATTGCATGTAGCACTTCTTATTGACAGGTTTTTCTTGCTGGAGTGAGGTGTAAGTGTATGCTTTGTAGGTATTGGGTGCCACCTTCTTTCTTAAGCAAAGAACCTCCCTTTCTGTAATAATTATTAATGTTGCCTTCTCCACTTCCATGCCGTGTGGCATTAGTTACAACTGTTGTAGAGCATTACTGCTACACCTCTGCTTGAGTCCGCCAGATAAATCCCAATGCAGATAAGCTGCGCAGCAGCAGCCAGGTGTTGTGCATAAATCCCCTTCTTACACTGATTAATTTTCCACTTAAGACCCTGATTTTGCAGCCAGTTAAGACACCTGCTTAACCTTAGAGTTACAGCATTGAAACAGATAGGCTACTCTGCCTGTGAAGTTAAGCACGTGTGTAGTTGTTCGCAGGATTAAAGCTTGCAAAGAGGCGCTGTACAAAAAACCCCAAGCAACCCAACCCCCTTTTGCTCTGCTCCTATTCTCAAGAATGATGGTAGGTAGCTGCTATTAGTTTGATTACTTTGTTAAAATGTAATCGCGTAGTGTGATGGAGCTGCCTTGGGACTGGTATTTAAGCAGCGGGAATTGTGTTTCTGCTTTTGGCTTATGTTTCCGTAGAGGTTTGAGGCCACTTTTCTACCTGAAACACCACTGTGGTAACGCTGAGATTGTCAGAGCACTAACTCAGAATTGCCACTGCTGAGAAATCAGATGATGAAAAGACAACTTTAATAACATTCATGTAAAAAAACATCAGCTAGAAGCCTGGTGGGTTTTGCATTTATGCTTCCATTCTAAAGAAGGTCTGGAGGGATTACTACAGCAAAATTCTGTTTATTGCTTCTAACTCTTTGATATTTCGGTCTCATTTACATTGTGTTAATGGAAACTCCTAGAAATGACCAAAGAATTGATAGTATTAGGATATTAGGTGATGGATGCAGACACAAGCTGTTGTGGATGAAATAAAAAAAAATAAATCGGGCAATTTCTTTCTTTTTTGTTTAAAAATATATTCGAATGATTTAAACATTAAGAGAAAGACTGGGTGTTCTGCCAGCAAGACTCATATATGCAAAATTCTTCTAAAAGTCTGAGATCCTGGAGTTCTCCATTTGAGAATTTATTGTTCTTCTCTACTTATTCCTTGAAATGAAAATGGAAGGTTTTTTTTTTTTTTTCAGAAGTTGAGAATCTTTAAAATACAGAAAGTAATGGCTCGTAAAGGAGAGTCAAGTACTTCTACCTCTTTTGCTATGGTGTGTGTACTGACAGTTCACATCTGAAACATAAATTATTCTTCAGAATAATCAGAACCCGAGTTAGATCAGGAAGGAAATACCAGGACGTGGAAAAAAAATTTTGGTATATCACAGAAACAAAGTTTTCAACACTGCTGTAGGCTGCGAAAGAACAAAAAGAAATGTTCTTCTTTTACCCATCTCTCTTCTTATGATTTCTCTTAAATCCATGTGGTTCTGAGTATCTGAGCCCAACATCTACCAGTTGCCTTCCATGTATATCTTTGTTCCATCTTCTGATAACTTCCCTTGCATTGTGTATAAACCCCTTTAAATAGATTCTTGGCTCCTGCTGCCCTGTGTTGTTCTAAATGGACAATGCAGCTGCTCTCTCGTTATGTTCGCTTGAATCCTTTAGACTTTTCAGTTCTTCTTGGTGCCAAGATTTTGCCCATGTTGCTGGTCTAAGCCGCTGCAGGAAGCTAGAATCTTTATCCCATTGTATATTTGCTGATAATAAAGTTACTTTGTGGCCGAGTATACCACTTCCTTATTCTTAGTGGTTCTTTTTTTCTGGAGATGAGCTATATGCTTTAAGCTTTTAGAATAATTCCATGTTTCATTGCCATAAGCAGAGTCTTTTCTGTGGCAATAGAAGTTGACCTTTACAGAGCTTTTCTGCTCTTTCTTTCCCTTTCTCCTTCTTTGAATTAATTGCCTGTGTACTTCTTCTCCATGCCCACTGTGTATGTCTGCGTTCCAGTCTATGTTCCTAGTCTCAGGTATAAAAGCCAACTTGCAGTTTGTAAAATGCTGACTCTGCTGACTTACTGCATCCTGAAGGGCAGCTGTATCCTTAACAAGAACATAACTGTGTAAAATGCAGTGAGTGGTGAGCATGGGCCAAACCCAGTGCCATAAATGCATCTTTCTGTTGACTTTGGATGAAGTCCAAAGCTACCAGCTAAGCCATACTCAACATGACTTGGCCTTCTTGACATCTGCAGTAAAGTGATTCCTGGTGGCTACTGTAATCATTCCT
>NW_009260274.1:31298-37260 GCF_000687185.1 Egretta garzetta | reverse complement strand
AACACAATTTTCAAACAATTTACTATATATAAAAATATTTTTTCATGTAAATAGGACATGTGGTAATACAGGAGACTGCTGGGAATGCTGGTGGTATCTAAACCCTAGATGGGTGTTTGTAGTTCATGAAGTAGGAACAATTTGCTGTATGTTTTACTGCAGGGTTCGCTCCCACGTAACATTGGCTTCACTACTACTGCCACAGGTTGTCTCTTGTAGATGAGTAAGTTAGTAACGATATCTAGTTATTATTTTCAGAGTTACCTGAAGAAAATGAATAATTACAGTAATGTACTATGCTGCTATGGTTTGATTTTTTTTTTTATTTTTTTTTTAATAATGCTTACTGTTGTTAAAAGAAGCATATTTACATTTGTGTTGGCATTGAAGTAGAGGCCTGGCCAAGGACTCAGTAGGTGCATGGGTGTTATCAACTGACATGGCACAAGTACAAAAAGAACCTGATTATTTGCTGCGATCCTTTGTGAGTCCAGGACCACACCTTCATTTTGTCTCCCAGTTGGCCTTAGAGGTTGTACCAGCTGCTGGTCGTGGGCATGCACCAGGGGGTCAACCTTGTGTCTACGTTACACCTGGGGTACTCTGGTTGTTGTCCTGGTGCACAACTGCAGGGACGAATCTACAAGAGGACGAATGGTGTGCTCCAGACCTGTTGATGCAAGACAAGTTTTCACCTAAAAAGTACCCCTCGGCACATTAAATTACCAGTGCAAATGCACCTAGTGGGTTAAAATATGATCAGAAAGAATGTGGCCCACAACCCTCACAATGTACATGTGAAACAAAGATCAGCAAATGATCAGGGAAGTAGACTACAGAGTACAAGGAAAAATGAGGAAACTTTGGTCAGAGAGGAGGAGCAGATTTCTTTTGAAATCAAGACTTATGTTTCTTCTCAAAGTCCGACATTCTTACAAGGTCGGATGTCTGAAAAGTGACTTCAAAACTGCTAAGACTACCCATGGCTGGCATTGTGTCTTACAGATCTGTATCAGGTTATTAGGTAACAGGAGCCTACAAATGCTGGTGTCGCCTAACTTGTGAACATGGACTGCCACTGTCCAAACTCTGTATCTGGAAACCAGAAAGTCCCAAAACATCCCAAGGTTTCCAGCTCTGGACTCCGGGTTTGAGCTAGGATTTGTGGGGCTTCATGGTTCCCTGATGAGGAGCTGGGAGTTGGTTCCTGAAGAGTCCAGCCTCATAGAGGGTTGAATGCTGGTTCTGGTATTTTGTTAGGAAAGACATGGGTGACAAAGGGTGAGGATGAGGGGCAGTTTAGACTGTGTTCAGTGATCCCAAGAATGAAGTAGGACCAAGGATGACTGTTGGTTTTTTAAGCCAGGAAAGACTGTAATAGACCTGTATGGCAAGGAAGCAGGGGCAGCAGAAGGAACCCTGAGGAAGAGTAAGGCAGGTGAGAGGAGGGACGGGGAGATCAACACCATCTTGGCAGGTGAGAAGGAAGAAAATGGCCTTGTTGGATTTTGATTTACTTCCTCTTGGAAGAAAATGGTGAAGTTGTGTTCAGGAAGAGAACTGCAGGTTTGCAGGAATCGATCAATGGTAGAAAATACGTAACTGCAAAAGGATATTCCCTTAAGTTTGAAAAGCTGTGTTAGGAATGTGTCAGAATTAAAGGAATAAAAAAAAAAATTGCAGTGGAACAGTGTGTCAGGTCTTGAGATTTGTGATGCAGATGTTACGAAGTGTGAAAGCAGGAGTGGAGAAAGACACTGGGATCTGCAACAGCACATAATTCAGTGTGGGAGAAAACAAAGTTGTAAGAACTGGAGGAGAGCAAGTGTGGTATTAACAGATGTTAGAAATCTTTTATTTTAATGGGACCTGTTTTCAGGGGTGGAGACGCATCAAAGAAGGGATAAAATTTTTCATAGCTAGTTAAAAATATTTTTGATAAAAGCTAATGCCATAACTCATTGCTGTAGTATGCATTTAACATAAAGCAAATGATGGCAGTGGTCCCTGATGGATTTACTTCATAGAGTAATGAAAACATGTTTGGGTGTTTATTGTGCATTTTGTTGGCCGATTTGGGGTTTTGTGCTAGGGTGAAGGTTGGATAGGTTGGGATGTATCAATATGCAAGTTTATCTCTCCCTTGTCATGTAAAGGCTTTTCTAAAAGATATTTATAGCAATACTTGGATAAATGTTATGAGAGTCTGGATTAATCTCCTTAACATCTTCACGCGACAGTGGTATAGCTGTGGTAGGCTTAAGGATGGTAAGCGTGACAAGGTTTTCAGTCATGGGTGTCTCTTATGAGATTAACACGGGAAAAGAAGTCAGGCTTTTGGCAAGTAAACCCTATTGTCTGTACTGTGAATCTCTTCTTTTTCATGATGGCAGCATGGACTGCATATTTTTGAGTCAGATCCAAGTTAGCTGAAACATAACCTGGTTTGTTTAGTAGTAGCTGGATCAAACCTTAGCGAGACACGTAATAAATAGTTCTGCTGTGTTTCGCTGCAAACTTACATGATTAAATCTGTGTAAAGGTAACAGGTAAATTAACAAGAACTCTTGTTAGATCTAAAATACAACCTGTAGTTCCAGCAGGCACGGATTTATTGATGGCACCAAGAGGATCTAAGCATGGCATGGCCTGGCCCTCTTCCCTCCAGTCTCAGTATTTCAGAAGCAGAGCTCCTACGTGGCAGGATGAAATCACAGCTCTACAGCCGGGTGTCTGCACCCTCTTCCTATTCGGAGCAGTAGTGGATTTCTCTCTGCCTTCAGAAAATGTGCCCTTTTGTGGTTTTTACAGTGATATTACAAATGGTGAGCCCAGAAATCAACCAGTGAAACAATTTGGATTAAGACTGAAGGTCTTAATTTATTTCTTTGACTGTCTAATCTGTGGTGCAACTAAATACAGATTTCTGAGAGACTGCATCCGCTGCTTTGTAGACAAAGCTACTCGACATGGTGCTAATTTATTAAAAAGAAAGAACAGACTTCATTGCTAGATCTTTAAAAAATACAGCTCAAAAATCTTATTTCCTCTAGTGAAAGAAGCTTTCATCTGTGGAAAATCATATAACACCTGAGAGATTGGTGATGGTTGTGGCTAAGGTTACAAGGAGACAGACTGGGGTGACCAAGCAACACTGCGTGGGCTTTCCCCGGGGCTGTCCCGGGAAGCTCTGGCACCTCTGGCTAAAGGGATGGCACTACCCCCCCAAATGGGGGACCTGTGGGGGTCACAATTTGATTGTTAGTTGTGAGTGAGAGAAAATGCAACAACGAATGTGGTCTTGACCTGCTTTGATACTTATAATAATCCTTATTGGTTTAATGGCCTGAAAATAGCATGCTTGGCTTCAGTTTAAAATGAGTTGGCCAGTGGAGTAGCAGGCTAAGAGAAGTCTCCAGTGGTTAAAATGGAGCTACGCCAACACGGGCCTGCTGCGAAAAGTTGGACATGTACATATACCTGAGGTGTATCTATACTCCAGCTTCCTTATAGGCAGTTTTCTTAATGACTGAAATCTTTCACTACTTTTTGAATACCATTCTGGATGAAAAACGTATTTCTTCAAAAGCCTGAGCGCCTCATTAATGGCCTGTGATTGCTCTTCTAGAGGAACTCTTCTGCAGTTGGCGGTGGATGTTGCCACGTGCATTTGCAGTAGTCAACTTCTGGCTCACTTGTGTCTTACCTTTTGAGGGAAAAGCCCTTCATAATCTCTCAGCATTCATAAAAAGTAATGATTTTGTCAGACTGTATTAGAAATCACAGCTTTTGTTCAGGCTAGCTATATGGGATAAAACCTTTCTGAGAGGAGAGGAGTTTCAGTGAGTGAAATGTGGCAGTTAAATAAACTTAGAGATTTCTTCTTTGGCTGCGAGTATTTACCTGGGGATAAGACTAAATTATTTCTATCATAATTATTAATAATATATTGTCTGTTATGGAAATGGATAATTTGCACATTGGTATTTTAGGTATGTCTAGTTTTATAGGTTCTTTGTAACAGGTTATCATAATAATTATCAGTATGAGCACAGTTCATGAGGCTCTGTATTATAATACTCTAATTTCATGTCAGCTTTGCTCCCAACAAAATCAAAGAATATTTTGCTCTAGCTGCCATGCGGCAGTGTTGTAGAGGTTGACAATTAAGACTGGTGCCACTGACTAACCCACTGAAAGTAGCATTTTGAATTTTTTTGTGTTGTACTGGGATGAAGGCCAGTTGGCCTCTAAAGATAGTTTCCATAGCTACTGTCCTACAGAGAAAGAAAATGCTGCCACAGCATTTTTCCTTTGGACCTGTATAGTTTTTATGCAAGCTGTCAAGACAATTAATTTTCATCAGAGGTATCGGTTATTAGCTGTTGAAAGTAGGGGGGCATGGGTGGGTACATATGATTGAAAAAAAACATTAAACTAAGTAAAACATCAAGAGATTCCTTTATGTACACAGTATGAATGCATTTCAGATTTACAAAATCCCATTACTGCAGCATCTGATATGCTAGAATGCAATCCGTGCTCAAAAGACGAGGTCCTGAGACTGCTCAACTTTATTTCTGAGAATAAGCAAGGCAGGCACTGACTTTCACCATTGCTTCACGTTGGATGTTGTGATCTGGATTTTTAATTATTTTTAAAAATGAAGTGGAAAAAAACCCTCAACCTGTCAGAAAACCTCTTGAGCTTTTGCTGGTTTAAAATAAAACCATTTTTTTTTTTTGTGCCTCTTGTGTATAGAAGAGAATAAAAAGGGAAGTAAACACTACAGCAGTATGTTGTGTAAAAACAAGCATTGAGTATGAGATGATTTTTTGGGGTTAGCATGGGTAATGCCTTCATTTCACTCTGCAGTGAGGCTTCGGGGCACGCCGACATTGGGGCTGGTTCTGGGAGTCATTAACATGTGGTTGTATTACCAGCTCCAACTGCACATTTCCCGTAGATCGCTGAGGCAGAAATAAGTATTTGAGTACTCAGATTGTAATATTTGAGCAGTTTTGTGTAAATTTATGACACCTTTTCTCATTTTCTCTATGTAAAGTAATGGAAGGGGCTCTGTCTGCTCTCTAGTTATGGATCCAGCTGCTGTTGCTGCGCTTCCAAACAGCCTCCATGCTTTTACCTCTGCAGAGATTTTAATGTCGGCTCTCACTCTCCAGGTTTGTCCTCTTCTGTGATGTCTAGGGACAGTATGCAGACGTTACTAAAGGGCTTGGACCAGAATCGTGGACTTCAAACTGAATCTGCTTAGGAGAACTGTCACCAAAACACGTGTATTAGGATGGGTGAAAACTTGTTGGCTTCAGCCATGTGAAAATACCAGTAAAAAAGCTGGAGAAAGAGAGGATGCGGAGGAAATGCAATGTAGGCGTAGAGAGGGTGGGCATTAGGGAGCGTGGTTAAGCAGGTGAAAGCGTGGCCCCCTCCTTCAGCGCGGCCATTTGATGGCTGGCCAGTGAATTCTGGGAAAATCCTCTGACCGTTGAGGAGGGAGCAGGTTTACAACCTAAAAATGAAAAACTCCAGCTTGGGTGTGACGGTGGCTGGAGGCCTATACCGAAGAGGCGATAAATAAACCAGAAGTCTGAAGGGTCAGAGGGGTGTTTTGCTTTGTAGCAGTGAGAGCATTTTCTTCCCCTCCCTCTCTAGTAAAACTCTACCCCTCTGATTTTTGGCTGGCCAGCTAGGCGTTAGCAAAGAGATTTGATATGCCCGAGGCTACTGGAGCTCCAGCTGCCAGGATCACAGGCCTGCAAGGAGGCGGCGGGGTGTCAGCGTGGTCATTACGAGCCCAGCTGGAGGATGGTGGCCAAGGCTTCAGGAATGTCCCCACCAGCCCCGCTGAGCCCCTGGGGCCTCCAGCCGGTGCCCAAATCGTCCCGCTGGCCCGGGGAGCGGGGCCGAGCCCTGCTGCCTCCGGCCTGCCGAGGGCTGGGAC
>NW_009260274.1:27031-31229 GCF_000687185.1 Egretta garzetta | reverse complement strand
GAGGTGGTCGAGTCCTCCTCCCTGGAGGTATTTAAAAAAAGGATAGATGAGGTGCTTAGGGACAGGGTTTAGTGGTGGGATGGCAGGGCTAGGTTAAAGGTTGGAATCGATGATCTTAAAGGTCTTTTCCAACTAAAGTGATTCTATGATTCTATGATCTCCCGCCCTAGCTGTGCTGCTCCGTCGCTGCCCCTCTCTTAAGCATCTGGGTGAGTTACTTGTCTGGGGTAACTCAGCTGATTAAATACATGTCAGTGGAAACGGGCCGACCGAAACCAGCCATCTGGCTGCCTGCTTCAAGTAAGAAATTGCTGCTTGGTGTGGTGGGCTTAATTTTCTAGTGTTTTTAAATACTTTTCTTCGTTAACACCTTTGACACTGTGAGGTACTTGTGTGTGTTTACTTAGAAACGTTTTCCCATAAAAGGAAAGTTGATTGATGTTGTTGCAGGGAATGGTCTAAAAGATACCGCTGTTTTTAAAGAAAATACGTCTTTGGGAAACCTTGTAGACTATGACCTGTGTATAGGGGAAAATGGAAATTATTCAGTACCTATCTAGAAAATAAATAGTTTTCTCTGTCTGTCACTTGCAATTCTGAGAGATTGAGAGCTTTGGATTTTTAAGTAGAGCTGTAGGTTTTATAGGTGCATACAGGAGTTATTTCAGTGAAGTTTTTCATAGTGTTTTCACAAGACAGTACTGGGGGAAAGTACCTGTTGATAGACCTCATGTACCTTGAGAGTTTATCTTTTCCTGCATCTGAGATTGCAAAGAAAGCACGAGCGCGCTAACTAAAATAATTTAGAATTTAGCAAGTAGCTGTATAATCATCTAACGCACTGGGATGTTGTATTGGTGCCGAGTGAGGACTCTGTAGACTGAGGCCAGCGGAGAGCTGCTGGGGCAAAGCCTTGCCTTACTGCCAGAGCCAGCAGCAGGGCACAGCAACACCTCTTGTGTCTCCGTCGTGCGTTCTCACCGACAGTGCTTAATGAAGGGATGAATATGTGGGTATTTTGTGCAGAATAAAATCCTTTCATTTCGTTTCCACGCGAAATTAGGTGAGAACAGCTTTCAGCGTCAACTATGAAAACTATTTTTATAGGAAGTGCAGTAATGAGCAGTACTGGTTTTATAGTAAGAAATAATACGCGATCTAAAACCATATGGGTTTTTTTCTGCTTCACTAAAGAAATCCTTAACATGTCTTCTAGATAACCTCGAAATGATAGATGAAACTAATTAAGACAATATCTTGTTAAGAAAAATATGTCAACATGGAAATATCTTAGCGTAACAAAATCTGCTTGTTCTTGCAGCATGATGGGAAAGGAGAGGCTATTCTGTTCTGCTTTGGGGACCTTCAGAAAGGAAAGTGGACACAAACATCTCTTAGATACTGATTCCCCTGAGTTTGGAAAAGCTCTGAGCACCCTTATAGCAATTTAAACCATTAACAGCATATATTCTGTATATAAAAGCAGTTTCAGTTCTTTTTGTACTCTTGTAAAACACTGTTAAGAAGAGCCACTGTTACAATTTTTCTAATGAACCCTGTGTATCGAGGAGATTGCTTCTGTTGGCGGAAAGAGTTTCTTGGATAAACTAAGAAAATTCTGATTATTGGTGGTTGATGTTAAAGTAGGTGCTTACTGCAGCCTCATTCTGATCCTTTGAATTCAAGGTAAATGTGTACCTTAGCTTTAAGCACCAAAAATTCAAAATGCCTACGTATGTATTTTCTGGCAGCTGTTTTGATCTTGTATAAACTAAAGGCATGGCCGTGTAATGACGCAGGAGATTTATCTATAAAGTTTATCACTGATTTTATATATGGCTATTTTTCTTCCTACTCTATTAACAGGGGTACTTAAAGTGTAGTTCTAGTTTTATGGTCTGTAATATCAAAGTAACTTAAAATCAAGATTAGGCTCACTTACTTAATTGGCAAATGCCCTTTACTGGCTTTATTTTCATAGTATAGCATTTGACTGCAAAATGAGATTTCGAAATAATCAATACCTTGGCTTGAAACTGACTTTTGCCTGATTCTGTAAATGAGGTAGTACTTGTGGTGATGCTGCGTGAGCGTTGTGTGGGATTTTTATTTTGCTTCCTACTAAAGGTGTTGTAGCTGGCTGTGCTGATGACCGTAAGTTGTTTCAGAGCACAGTCCATTACCCAGATACAATATTGGAACCTTGCCACTGTGAAAAATGGCAAGGAGCTTTCTTGGAACATCAGATTGGTTTCAAAACATGTTGTGGGAACTGGAGAAATGCAGATTTGCCTAAGTATCTGGTTGACATTTGAACTGCTGAAAATCTTTGCATTTTAATACTTAGAATCATAGAATAGAATCATAGAATCGTTTAGGTTGGAAAAGACCTTTAAGATCATCAAGCCCAACCATTCCCCTAACCCTGCCCTCCCACCACTAAACCATGTCCCTAAGCACCTCATCTGCCCATCTTTTAAATACCTCCAGGGATAGGGACTCGACCCCTTCCCTTGGCAGCCCATTCCAGTGCCTGACAACCCCTTCTGTGAAGAAATTTTTCCTGATGTCTAACTCAGTTAATATTTTAAGTATTTCTTAATATACATTTAATATGTTTGGAAATGCCTGAATGCTAACACATCTTAATCTTTATTCACCCATATTTTTTCAATTACTTGTTTTGTTTGCTGAAGTTGAACTTCCATTAAAGTTGATGCTATTTGAGCTTTGAGAAGCTGGCCTCATTCACAAAGCAGATCTGGCTGATGTCTTTGGGGAAAATAATTTAAAATGCCCCAAGAGGGTTTAATTTGTCTGGGGTTTCTTGAAGGTGTTTGCTTCCCTGATTCAGGTTTTAAAGAGAAAGCTATTTTTATTTAGACTGTGTTTACTTGTAAGATGATGGCACTAAACTCTCTCCTAATAGGATTTTCAGTCGCATCACGAATAATTGGAAAAGTTTTAAGTAACAGTGCTGGCCCAACTTTGTCGGGCTGTACTAGCTAAAGGGATAGACAGTGCTCAGGTTTCATCTGATAATGTTTTTTTGTTTAATATTCAGAGAGCAGGTTTAAAAGATGTACTGAAGCAACTTCAGGTCACCACATGTGAGTTTTTTAACTGAGCTCAGTAAAACAACTTGAGGAATGCAGGTGGGTCGTGTGCCTGTTGCTATTCAGTCTTCTCTGTTTTCATTCCTAGGCAACCACTGAGGTTGTGATTTGACTGGATGTGAATTTAAATGGCTTCATAAATACACACAAAAATACTGTCATTGCTCCACTAATATTTCTGACCTGCTCTGGATTTCATTTGCAGTTTTGTTAAGTGCTAGACTGGTATATTATGTGGTAAAACTGTCATTGATGATAACTTAGTTTCTCCATGTCTGCTTGAACATGTTGGAAAGCGTTTTGCATATATTACCAGATGCTGTGGCCATTATTTAAAGTGACAGCTATAATTTCTATATTAAAATTAGCCTGTGTGCATGCCAGCCGCTGTTTGGTTCAGTACAAATAATGCTCTCTGAGTAGCTCGCTCAGTCTAGGCTGGGGTCCCTGTAGATCCGTGCCTTTTCAAAAGCAAGTCTTTTCTTCTCTTCTTTTAGGTCTACTGAGACAGCGAAGCTTGAGTTTGAGGTTCCAGTTAATCATCTAATTTGTCAAAACACATAATCAGCCAGAGGCCACTGCCTTTGACTTTATCTAGTTTTCTTTTATAGACAGAGTCATAGAAGAAACAATTATATCATTAGCATGGAACTGATTTTATTGCTGTAAGGCTGCATGAATATGAATTCATGTGTTGGGTTACTGGAGGATACTTCAAAGTGATTTTCAACGTGCTGTTTTTTTTTTCTTTCTGGCATAGTGAGCCGTGGTTTAGAGAACATTATTTTGGTTAAAGCATACTGAAGCATGTTCCCTAGCCAGGGGGAAGACTGAGGGAAGCCCAGCAGTTTATAACTTTTTCCAGTGAATTTTGGTACTAGCTTTCCTCCTTTTTTCTCTTCACTAAACTAGTAGGTTATTGAAGTTCACAGAGATATATAGAAAAGTCTGTACTACCTTCTCTCTCCAAATCTTCCCAGTCAATAAACAGGATCACTTTCCTGAATCTGAAAACTGAGTGGCAGTTATTGCCTATCGGTACATCCAAGATATATTTTACGTAGACATTTGAGAAATGCTCT
>NW_009260274.1:0-27009 GCF_000687185.1 Egretta garzetta | reverse complement strand
CGCTGGCTTTCCGGTCGGAAGGCCCCTCCAGGGTCTGCATTGATGCTAAGTGCCTGCCGTGAGCAATGTGTTCGTGCCGGTGGCTCTTTGCAAGTGGCCCGAGACCCAACTGTTGCACACCGTGAAATGACCTGCTGCTCTTCATGTGCAAATCACCCCCTTTACGTTTTTACCAGAAGTGGATAATTTTACAAAAGGTTATATTGACAGAGTTTATTTCAAATGGCCTTTAACTATGAAACATGCTTTTTACTTTCAGAATTACGAAAAGTAGGTAGATATCTGAAAATATTTACACAATTGGTTTAATATTTTTTCATTAGCACAGTATAAATTCAAATGATTGAATATATGGACTAATGCTTTTAATAATAGAGATAGTGGATATACACATGTAAAAACCAAATAGCCGATTTCACAGCAATGTCGTAAACATGGCAAATATTGTGTGTCTGTCACCATATATGCTCAGTATTGATCAATTATTAAATCGTATGCTGCAAACTGTATTTCTGTCATTTTAGTAGCCTTTTTTCCCCTCATTGGTTGCTGCTTCAAAGCATATTAAAAAAAAATACTTGTATGCATTCATTTAGTTTTTAACTTCACTCCCTTTACTACATTTTCTTGTTGGGCACCCACAGTGTGGTTTCTATGCACTGTATCATAGAATGGAAATTTAGAAGTACAAATACAGGAGCTATGTGGCTTATATATGGATGTTTTCCCTTGTATAGAGAGCATCCATCTATATATATACATACACACACACACACATATATATATATATGATAGGCTGGTTTGGCATATACTTTGACCCACTCTGATGATTTCCTGATTACAAAGTACTCTGTCTTACTGCTCTGTAATCCTCGTGCCCAATGCTCAGTCTAGAGGTGCTCAGGCAATGGCTGTGGAAGTCGGTGCTGCTGTTCTGCCAGACCCAAAGGTATATATGGCATCTCACTGTTCAGTTTATTTGATTTCCCATAAAATGATGTGAGAAGAAATTCTCTCATCCCTCAGGTGAATTGGTAGAGGAAAGGAAAGATGGGTTGCAGAACAAAATGCTATACTGGGGGCCTGATCCCAGTTCCAGCTGCCTCTGGCCTTGAAATGGAGACAGTCCCCAGTAGAAATGTGTCTGCCTGACTGAGTGGTATTTCTGGGTCTTAATAGAATAGTATTCTTATTCTCGAGGGTGCAAAGTGAAATTACAAGAAACAACAAAACCCCCCAATTTAAGCAGTAAAGAAAAGGACTCTTTCTGAACAACTTTGACTTTCTCCTGTATTTTCTCTTTGACTGGAAGGGCATGGCAGATGTGCTAGCAATTTCTGCCGGAATGCTTAAGTATCGAACAACTGTGTAAAGAAAAAGAGTCGAGAGAGAGAGAGAGTCCAGTGAGTGAAACAGAATGAAATCACTTTGATTTTGTTTCTTGTCCACACACAAAAAAAAAGAGAAGATGATTTTTCCAAGGTATTTTAATGTTCAGTTAGAACAGGACACGACTGACAACTGGAAGGTTACAGAGTGTGCAATAAATGTAGCTCAGAGACACATAAGACGTGGTAAGTGCAGCCTGTTAAGAAAATCAGAAGTCCTCATGCTGTGGGCTTTCTGGATAGATAAAAACACATCACACTGTGTAATACCCCCCAAAAAAAGAGATTACAAAGAATACCAGGAATGTGTTGTGATGGTCTGGGAACAAAGGAGTGGAAAACAGAGGTAAGAGGTCAACCAGTAATGAAGCAAAATCAGGTATCATTGAATTGCAAGACCAAAACTGAAAAGCTTTGTAGCGAACAGGGTGAAAAATCTTTCTAAAAGTTCTCACAAACAAACGAGAGCTGGATGTGTCACTCGGGCAGAGCAGAAGAAAGGCTAGTTACGAAGAAAGCAGTGGGACCTAAAGGGTTCGACTGAGCTTAGTGTCCAAAACAGCGTTGGGCTTAGCATCTGAAACAAGGTATTTGATTTTTGTGCCTTACACCCCATTTTTCTTCAGTTGTACATTTGGTCCTTTTTTTCTGAAGAAATGCACTTCTATTTTTTTTTTTTTTTCCCCCCTAGAAATTCAAGAGATGGCTTAGTGGTGTGTTTCTGGGGTCTCTGGTTTACAGACCCAGTTGTCTGTAGCCTTCATCACTCTTGCAAATTTAATGAGATTCAAAAACTGGTAATTTACTAACAGCGTGTGGAACCAGCTCTTTGCATGAATGTTAACCACAGAATTTAAGAGCAGTTAGGATTACAACTAAGCAAAGCTCTTCCAGTACTGGTAAAAGGTTTGCATGGACAAAATAGGCACTGTAAGAAGTAAAGTCAGTCTGCTGCCATTTCTCACTTTTAATGTATACCTGAGTAATTCCAGATATCAAGAAATGTTTCCACAATTTCCAGCCTACGTGAAACAAGGGTTCTGACTTCATTTTTACAGAGGACAACCATCTAAATTTCAGCTAGCACCCTCTTGGACAGCCTCGCGAGGGATAAGACTGAAGGAGTGAGAATTCTTTCACATGTTGATGCATTGGTTGGGAAGGTTACACTCCTGTTAAGCATGATGCATTTTATGTTAATAAACGAAGATCATTAACTGAAGACCGAAGTGCTGTCAATCCTGAATCTTTCATGAGCAACACATTCTCATCAGAAATCCTTTAGGGAAGTGCATATCCTTTCAAAAGAATTTCTGCAGCACATCATCTCCATGTGTCAAATCTCCAGAGAAAAAATGTATATGAGCAACCAGTGATTGGGGGGTTTGTTAGCTCAACTTCCAAGTCCTTTGCAAAAAGATAATCTTGTTTGCTTGTTTCTTCCTTGGTTTTTCATTTTTTCAAGGTCTTCATAAGTCCAGGGTTAGTGAAAGAATAATTCGCTTTTGCTAGAAATGGCTGAAGGGGTTCAGGATTCACGGCTAATCCTGTTTGGGCCGCAATCTGGAGGATTCTTCGTATATCAGGAGACATCTTCTGGATTCCAAATATTTATTTTTTAAAAAAACCTAACACAAGTAAACAATGTAGTAAAAATAGTATAAATCTGTATGCTGTGAGGCTCTAGTACTTCAAACCACACAGAATGCCCCAACCAGAAACAGAAGAACTGAGACTCCATCTAGTCTAGAGAAAGGCTTGACCCAGCTTAAAAATGAACAGCAGAACACCGAGAACTTAAGGCACTGACAAGCTGGAAGACGCTGCTAGGAGCAATTAAACCAAGGAGAAGCAGCCACAATTTCCTTAATGGTGATGCCGTGCACAACCTACAGCAGGAGGCTGGTTTTACATCTAGGGCAGAGTAGAAGCACTGAGTGATGTGCTGAAGAAAGGCGGGATGTGGGAAGTACCCTCTCATGTAGTGGTTTCTTTCTGGTCCCTGCTCTACCTCTTTCTTGAATGTGTGTTAAAAAGAGAAAAAAAAATCTTTTGATGGTTTTGCAGAGAGCTGTATTTACATCGCTGCTGTTATTTTTAATGTCACCAAGTCACAGAAATCAAAATCTTGACTCTTTCGAAAGCGTCATCTGCTTTAGCAACGTTTTGCTTGTGTTGAGGACTGATGTGTTGCCAGGCCCGTGTCAGCTCCGCCGAAAAGCCGAATGTCACTGGCTCCGGTACTTCCAGCAATGAGAGCAGGTGTATTTGGGGATCAGGACCAGAAAAACCTCTTGCGGGCATGTGAAATGAAGAGCAGCAAGTATGTGTGCTGGGAATAAGGGGGAGTAAAAGGTGGTGGCTTAAACTGTTGTCTTTCTCCCACGGGCCAAACGGTTGCGTAGCAATGATCCTGTGCCTCTTTCATTATTGACTTTGAACCCAGCCATGCTATGAAGCTAAACCTGGAGGTTTTCAGCACCCTGTCTTACTGTCCTATTTAAGGAAGTGGAGCTCCTGGACCATGTACTTCTACAGAAGGTGGATTAGTAGTGTAGAAGAAGGGAAGGGTGGTAGTGTAAAATTTGCATGGAGCAGGTCCTAAGAATGATACAGTGGCTCTAAGGATGCTGTCAAAAAGAGAATAAACACTACTGTTTTCTTTTATTTAGAAAAGTGCTAACTGTAGGCCTCGTACTGTGAAAGTTCTCAGAGAGAAATTTGGTACCATTTTTGAGCATTTTAGGGGTTTTGTTAAACAGATGCTTTCATTTCTATAAGATATTTTAAAATAGCACCTGAAGAGAAGAGCAAGCAGTCATTCTTGTAGTAAGGATGGGGATCTGTGTGCAACAGCTGTCTATATTATAATTTAAAGTTTCTTTTGCTGAATTAATATTCCAAACTGATTTCTATTACTCCTTTTCTTCTTTTTTTTTCCTGTTTGAACACTGAGGTTTTCCGTGATGATAAGTCTTTGAGAACTTGGCAGCTTGCCTAATCATACAAATTCCCACTGTATGCTTTTTTGATTGCAACTTACTGGCAGGAATAATACAGGATTAAATACAAATATTACTGTTAATGTAACATTAGAATTGATAAATCAGTCACTTATGTCAAGAAATTCCAAACTATAACACTGTGAATTTGTCACATTGCTTTTGCTTGGTATGTTATGGCGTGGATTGCAGAACAGAGACAGTAAGGTTTACGGTTAATGTACTGCTTTTAATAGTAATAAATTTTGTGGGACAGAACCTATGCTTTCTTTTTTGTAGTAGTGTGTTGTAGTAGTTTATGGGATATATTGAATCACAAGGTTTAAACGGGGAGCAGATCTGTGCAGAATGTGGCCCTGCTAAAACCTGAACTATGCTTTTCAGTAAATGCAAGATTTGCATAATGCATGGACTATTTAATTTATTATGTGAAAACCTGTACTTTACATGTATTTCAGAGTTCAGTACTGCACTGCTGTTGCCCAGGTGTTTCTTGGCGCTTAGGTGTTTGATGTTTCATACTTGATGTTGCATTGAAGTTGGTAGCCAGGTGTAACTCCCTTGTCTGCTGCTGTAATGTGTTTGGGCTGATTTTTAAAATAAATCCTTAAGTATCTCTCACTACTGCCCACAAACTTTAGAAATGATTAGGAAAATGTTAAATTTTTTCTTCCATTTTTGTGTTTCATAAAAAAATTCAGCTTCCCCTCCATTTTCTTCTTCCACTTGGAATCTCAGCCCAAAAGAATGGCTTCAGAGGAATGTGTCTGAAAAAAAAAAAAATTGCAACCGAATACATTATTTTGTGAATAACGGTCATAAGTGAGATGTTCCAGGAGATTTGTAAAATGATTGCTTGGTATAATTCATAATTATCCTGATGATTTGGCATTGTGTCATACAGACATTAATCTTTTATCCTACAACTGACTTTGTGCGTCATGGGGAAGGAATCGCGCTTTTTTTTGCCTGTTTTTTTTCTTTATCGAGAAACTGCATTGATTGTAATGGTTGGTACCATCTCCACGTCTTGTCAAGGAACTGAAAGAGGGGTTGGTGGCTCTATTTTTTATCATTCTAGTTACTTAGCAGCTACTAATGAATGTTATTTAAAGGTCTCTGTTTAAAAAGCTTTTGCTCTTCACTTGCTGGCTTTTCTACGTTACCAAGCTTAAAAAACATCTCAAAGCTTGAGAGGGATTAAAAACCCAACATTTGAGTTTTTATACAGAATTTGAGAGAATTTGAGAGGTGGGCTGTGTTGTGGAGTCAGCACTGATAATGGAAGGAGGCACCCCAACATTAAAAAATAGCTATATTTGAAATGTTGTCTGAAGTATCAGTGAATCATTAAAGTGTACAGGCTTGCACCCATAATTCCAGTGTTGAAAACAATAAATGTCAATGGAGTAATAAAGCTCGCCAATGTGAGGGAAGATGCTTCTGTTGAAAATGCATCGCCGTCCGTCCCCGTGCACGTGCTTAGGGCAGAGTTACCGTGCTCGGGTGGCCGGCTGACCCCAGCTGCCGTGCCGGTGCTGAGAGGGTCATTTGTCACGAAAACAATCCCGTCCTCATCTGCCACGGACTCCTGATAACCTTTCCTCTTCCTTCCTAGCCAAAGGCAACCTTTTTGCTTTTATAATGAAGGCTCTGCCCCCACTACGTTCCTCTCTCTCTTACGGCACTTTTTGCCGCCTCCTTTCTGACCGGGGACGTGACTCAGCTCTGTGTTACCCCGTGTTCTTCTCCCATGGTATTTCTTTTGTATTTGGTGTCTTGTTTGGATGCTTTTGGAAAGTAACTCGATGATCATCTTTGAACTTCTAATTCAGATTTCATACACATTAAAATCCCCTGGAAACTGGTGAGGATCCCCTGGGGAATGCTGACATATATTTTAGTTATAATTCCTGGGTGGGTTTTTTTCCCCTACTGTTAGTGTCGCCCAAAGAAAATACAGTTTAAATAAGTTACTACCTGTTTTGCTTGTCTGGATTTGGGAGTGTCGTGTCTTGTAGAAGAAAAGTTTAATGTAAATGATGTTTTCTGTATGTTTAGATATCATTCAGAAATGAATACAAATAAATAAGCATTGAATAGGAGCCTGTGCCTTGCTGGTGGCTCATTCTGCTTCTGCTTGACAGCATTAGTACTTCCCTTACTGTAACTCCTGCCTTTGCAATTATTGTAAAAATAATTAAATAAAGCTCGTACTTTGCTCAGCTTTAAATTTGCAATGAATATTGCTTTGCAACATGACTCTTTTATTGCCAGATCTAGTTAAACCGTTGTGACTCTAAAAGACCAGTTTCAAAATGTGCACGATGCTGACGTTTACAAAGCACCAAATGCCTTCGTGGTGCGTGATCTTCAGTAGGAGGGAAGGTTGCAGCATCGCTAACCGCTGCGACCGCAATAGGAGCTGAAAGAGCCGAATTAGTTCACTGCAGCCTTTCCACCCTTGGCTGTTCCGTTGTCAGATCTCATAGACTCGACGGGGTCAAGCCCGGTCAGCAATCGGATGGGAAGCTTCCCTGGAAAACCAGGAGTTGGAGGAAGCCGGGCTTGTGGCTCTCCACGCAGACTAGTGCCCTGCTGGAACATGAGTTTAATGGATTTTAGTGGTGTTTTTTCTGGTTTGTTTGAAAAACAATGCCATGGCGACAAGTGACGATATGGTGTGTGTGGGGGCAAGTTATAGAGAAATAATTTTGGTAGGTGATAAATAAGGAGTGGTTCCAAGGCACAGTGGTTAGGGATGCCTTGCAAGTTCAAATTCTGCATCTCTTATTTTTCTGACTGTTTTTTTCCCTGTGTGGACAGAGTATTCACTTTTTGAATCTCACAGCAAAAGCGTAGAGTGGGAAACTCAGTTTGAATTCCTCTGCTCCAAAATAGCCTGCAGGAGGTGCAGAAGGACTCACCGGCATATGGCTTGACCACTCCGCTTGGACACAATCAGCAAGAATAAAAAAAATGTTAAAACCATATTTTCAAAGCTTGACTTTTTCAATGGGTCAAGTGGAGATTTTCTGGCTTTACGAATAGTGGAAGCTATAAAATGAAAGGAAAAGCTGGGCTTCATTTTATGGTGCAGAACCGACCACTTCTACATGAAACCACTTTGGAGTGAAAGTTTCAAGGAAGGATGAAACATGAAGAAAATACTTTTCTGTTCATGAAAAAAAGGCAAGTAGAGAAACAAATGAGTAATTTGGGAGCTGTCATACCTATTAAATTTTGTCCGCGTTCATGCCCTGTGTAGGAAAGTAATAATTTACTTAGGAAAAAGGAAACAGGAGAAGTTTGAAATCTGCATGTGCCAATGCTGAAAACGCAACGCGTGCCATCAGTGCACGTTGGCAAGTGTAGGGCTGCTCTGTGCGGTCAGGACAGGAAAGGACAATGTCAGGGAGCCCTAGTCTTCCCCGTGGATCAGGGGAATTAAGGTTCACTGAAGCATTAACTTAAGTTTCAGATGGGGTTACTGGGACATTTTCCATTCTTTTGGAGTTTTGATTGTGTTCTTCATTAAAACTATAATATTACTTCATTAAAACTGTAAAACTGTTATTTACTGCTGAAAATATATTCTGATTCTGTATGGCTGAGATCTTGGCAAATGGATATAATTCAGCATGTTTTAAGGGAATCTTTATTTCATAACTTTATCCAGAAGCTATTTTAAGCAATACCTTTCTGTGTTAGATGAAGAAGCAAAGCCCTGTATCTAAGAGCTTTCAATATGAGATTTCAAAACAGAAATGAAAACCTTATTTCAAAACTTGGGAAGCTGAAGTTCATTGTTAGAGTTTTTTGTTTTGTTTTATCAATGTAAAATACCAATATAAAGAAGGAGAACTAAGAAAAAGGGAGTCTTTCACTCATCCAATGTAGCTTTTATTGTTTGTTTGATTTGAGGATATCTGTTACCAGACCAGGAACAGTATCGGCATTTGTTCAAAATTATGTGACGGGTGGGGGCTTGTGATTGCGTTGACGTATAACCTACCTTTCTCCCCGTGGGTGGGAGAAGTTCCAGCAGCATGGTTTTGTGGTGAAGCCCTGAGCCACGTGTGCGAGCTGTTGCTGCCATACGATACGTTTTTTTTTTTTCTCTGGTGGTTGAATGAGTCGAACTGATGGGAAGAGAGAGTGAAGGAGAAATTCTAGTTTAAGGAGAGTTGAGAATTTACAGGATTATTTAGCACATTTCTGTTTTTCTTGGACTAAATGGGCTTTCCTCAAACTGTTGTTTTTTAGAACAAGCTACTGCAATATCTACCAGCGATATGGAGACTTGAAATGTATCTTTCTTCCATCCACACAGTGACTATTTGTGTGCTTGGTTCCATCTGGAAAGGATATAATTGAATCCTTGTTTAGCTCCTTTAATTATCTCTTTGCAAAGTCCTTGGCTGGGAATTTTGCCGCTTACAATGCAAATATTCAAACTTAAGAGCATAAACTGCACTTTCAAAGAGCATTTTTGTAAACCTTTTATCATTTGGTGGTTTTTCAAAAGCGAACATGAGAACTTCTCAATGAACATGTTTTAATTTTTTAAATCCTCAGAGAAGATTTTGTTTTCTTGCAGGTTGGCTGTAGTTGCTAATTAACTTTGTTAATTAATCATGCTGTAGGGATGAAATATGCTTGATTAAAAATAAATAAAACCGTATAGCAACAAAGTAATGCTACTGATTTTTTCCTATTTAAAAGCAAAGATTAAAGAAAACAAGATTAACTTTGAAGCTGCATGTCAAATGTTCTTTGCATTTGAAACATCTGAAAGGCTAAAGCAGCTAAAAGCTTATTATTTTTGCAGCTCGGTCATACTAAAATGCTTATCCAATTGTAACACCGTGTTAAAAAAGGGGGCTGAGAATTGTCGCTGAAAGTGCTGTCTTAATCAAAACTGCCTGAGATGGTGGGGAGTAACCAACGGGTTTATTTGGTCGTGCTTAGACATGAAGGTCCTTGTTCTCTCTTGTCATATGAAAACTCCCAACACTGCAAATTGGTATTAAATGCTGTTGGCTCCTAGCAGGATTCTGACCACATTTCTCACCCATTTTACTGGCATACGTTTGAACAGAGGTGGTGGGAAATGGTTCGCTGCAGGCGGTGGGCCAAGTGCATCGCAAATGAAGCTCCCTGGAATGATCTTGGGGATGACAGCAGTCCAGAGCATGCTGAGCCGCTGCCGCACGCCCTGCCCAGATGAAGGTAACCATCTGCGCAGGTCTGGCTGCGAGTGCACAGCTCCTTCGCCCGGGGAATGCAGGCAGGCAGGAGAAGATGCTCTGGGACCTATTTGAAGTGAGAGCACAGAGTTTGCTTGCCGCAAAGTTATTTTTAGTTGTTTTTAGAGATCACTGGAACAGATGGCACTTCTGTATCCGCTATTACAGGTTTTTTTTCTCATACGTGATAGTCAGGTTTCTTTTTCATTTTCTTCTGTTGAAAAGTGGTTCTGTTCCTAATAGCAGCAATGTTATAAATACAGTATGAGAATGCCAGTCTTTGCTCTCCTTTGCTGGGAAAATAGTTACGGAAGCCCTTTCTGAACCTCAGCCAGGATGCTTACCCAGAGAGGGAAAAGTTAGGAGGAGCCCTCTTTGTGGATGGAGCTCTAATGGAATTTACTCTGATAAAATTCCAGGATTTCAAAAGTGTGGAACTGATTCCATGGTGGAGGTAACACAGGGAGAGGAAAGTAGGAGTGCTCCTCATGTGGGAGGAATAACTAAATAAATCTCTGCAGACCACTGGCAGGAAGTGTATGGAGGAGTGATTGGTGGAGGGGTTCATTTGTTTATTTTTTTTTTTTTCCCCTTGCATCCTTTCTTGTAAAATATCTTTAGGCATTTGTTTTGCAATTAAAAAGTCAAAGCCCCCTCAAAGAGTATACTCTCTTTTTCCACTGAAGCATATTAGGGTGATGAAGCGGTGCAAAAATGCAACGGGCTATTTCCAGCAGATGAACTAAATCCTTAAAATAGAATTAACCAATTTTGTAATGTGCCTGTGATAGTATCCGAGCAAGGAAGAGGGAGGGCGGTACGTGTCTTTCAGAAGCTGTTCTTAGGATACTTGCATTAAGGTTATCAGTGCTGTACTCATGCCACTTCTCAATTTTCAGTAATTTTTCAAATGAGCAAAAGAGGATCTTGATACCATGCTGGAGTAACACAAATGCCACTTCCACCAGCCTGTGGCTGTATCTTTAGGTTTTTGCCAACATTCAATGGTTTCGACGTTGTATACATTTACAATATTAGCAATGCCTAGTGTTAATCTGATGGCCGTGCTTGCAGGGTGCCAGCAGCCGGCTGCGCGGGGAGTGTTGGGGGGTTGCAGCTCGCGTATGGGGACAGGTGACTGTTGGGGAGACTTGAATACTGCGTCGTCTACTGAAATGGAGAGGGAGGGCTGGTTTGGTGACCCAAACCCATGTTGAGTTATGGCTGAGTGACACGAGTGCTGTCATTCCCACAGTAATGAGGAAGGCACATGTGGATCTTCCTTCCGCGGCAGAAGCAGTTCCTGAGAAATCGCTCGCATAAGTGGTTTAAAGGCTACCTTCATTGCAAGATCAGGAGTAAAATACCGTAGAGCATTTAGCTTTTCGTGCTGGATGAGAGTGACCCAGTCAATGACAGGAGTTGCTACAGAGCGTGGGGACATCATCGGCCGCCAGATCCTCCCCCAGACCTGGCTGGGCATCTTTGCAACTTTTTGGGGGACGGGAGTTTCCAGCCCCTGCTCTTCTCTGTGGCGAGAAAGCTGGGAGTTGCGTCTCCATGTTTTCAAGAGTTTGTATACTTCGCTGCAGTGCACAGCAGGAAAGTTTTCTCTCCTGAACTCAAAACGTCGCCGGAAAGCCGGGCAGCTTGGCGGGCGGACTCGTGGCTGGAGCCCTTTGCTGGCGGGATGAGGCCGGTCCTGCCGGCCCTCAAACAGCGTGGGCTGTGCAAGATGCAGACGCTGCCTGCCCGTTGCCGTGTCTCAGCAGGCCTGAGCCATTGCCACGCTTACGTTTGCCTTATGCTATGTAGTCAATGTGGCAGAGATATTAAATATCCCAGGTGGGTGTCAGGATGCTGTGCTGGGATGGTTCAAGTCTTTCTTTCCAATTAGACCGAGTAGAATTTCTGGGCAAAACATGAGTAAATGGAAAATGTCAAACCTGATAATGGATATATTCTGATTTAGAAATCCTTTCGCTGGAAGTTTTGAAAGCTGATCATCTTTTGTAAATAATGTATTCATCTTCAAATGTATGTTTCATTGTGTACTGATAAATTCTTCATGTGCTGATAAACTCCTCTGATGTTTCTGCAGGGTGCTTTTCTTTAAAGATAGATATTCTTCTTTGAAAATAGCCTACTTGAAAAAGTGTCTTTGTTTTTCTTAAATCCTTTTAAAATTATGGTAGGTTGCTTAAGTCCTGCTTGGTCTGTAAAGTATTTTCTGCTTTGCTGAGCTTCCAGAGCAAATTCTTCTCCTCCCGTACCCCTCCTGCCATGGTTGGTTCCTGCAGCACCTTCCACTGTCTACATTTGGCACTTCACGTACTGTAGGTGCTACGTTTTCCCAGTCCATACACTGAAGATCTCTTTCCGTTTCTATGCATACTAAAACCTTACTTTCATTCCTTTCGTACAACTCTTCAGGTGAAAGTGTGTTGTGATTGCCAAATCCTTAATTAACCAAGTTAATCGCTACTTGAGTCAAACCAAGCATTTGGGTAAGGATCTTATATGAAAAAAGGCTAATAAAAAAAAAAAAAGAGGTCTAATAATTTAGTAGTTACAAAATATAGCACGGTGTGTTTAGGAATAGAATAGATTTTCTAAATTTCATTGTTATGCATACATTTATTGATAATCTAACAGCCTTCCAACTTGTGTTAATACAGTGCAGAATAAAGCTGGCGTGCAAGTCTGTGGGAGAATAAATAATGCAATCTGATTTGCGCAGTCTGATTCCATATTGCCAGCGTGATGAGCTACTTTGTCATTTGAGTGGAGCAAATGATGTTTAGATTCAGCTGATTTATTGACAGTTCTGTCAAACTGCCACAAAATGAAACAATAACACAGCCGCTAAATATTGCAGAGAAAGATGGCGAAGAGAGCGGGGTCTGCTGGGAGGGTTCCCCGAGCGATGTGCAGGAAGGCCGCCCCGATGGGGAAGCAATGCGTTCTCTCCGCCGGTGAAAAATGAACTGCTATTCACATGCTTTTCTTTCCGTAGGGAGAAGCTGTCTGTGGCTCGGCTGCAGCGAGAAGTTGCACAAAGTAAGAGTGAAGGAGCGATGGTAAGCTGTGGCGACTCGCTGCTTTGCAATTCTTGTCTTACTACTTCAGGCCTTGGGTGCGTTTTGTCTTGCTGAAGGTGGTCACTGGAGCATTAGGGCTGCCTTGGACGTAGTCATGGGTTGCCCTTGATGCATTCATAAATCTGAGGAAACTCAAGGCTCTATCTTGGCTCCTTTGGAAGAGCTGCGGTAGAGAAAAGCTGTTTGCTTTTCCCTGCTGATGGTGCTTCCTGGAATTGGAAGCAAGGCAAGCATGGAAAGGCAATTTCAGATCAAAATGCAGTAGATCTACTTGCCTGTTAAATCTTAGCTAGCTGCAGAAAAATGGAAGAATACAGACATGGAAGCTGAAAGAAACCCTCAATCTGATAATTTTGTAAATCATGTAATGCTCCTTATATCTTCATTTTTTGTGTAGCAATTTATGAGATTAGGCTTGTGAGCAAAAGTTGAAATGGCAGCTTTTTGGTTAACCGCAAATTTCCATTTATAGAGTGCCTTATCTCTTCAAAACAATTTTCTTTAGGAGCCAACATGTGCTGAGTGTGCTTAATTACTTAATATCTAAGGAACTCTTCCCATCTGTTAAGGAGTTTGTTTGTCCTTGTCTTCAGATAAAATGTCTTAGGCTTCCATGGGATAAAGCAGACCCGTTCAAAAACCTTAAAACCCAAACCAGTCCCCTTGACCATACTTGTGAAACTGCTACTCATTTGAGTTGCATAGTTGGCTGTGAGAGAATTTGCTCTGAAGTTCATTAAACTTAGTGGAGAGAAGCTGTAGAGGGTCTCTGGGGAGCGGATGTTGTGTTAGCTGTATGCTGTAGGGTCCTTAAAATCCCACCTGCCTCCAGTGCACGTGTCTTACAAATCATGATTAGTGATTAATGCAGTGAGATGAGATTTGGAGGGACATAAGTGGCAGGTAAGAAAAACCTGCCGTGAATCTACCACTCTTGCTGTGGCCATATGCGGCTCTCGAAAAGCTGGTGATGCCTTGAGGGGAGCTCCACTGGGACAGGGAGCTTTTGGGGAGTCTGAATGCCTGGCAGTGCAGGGAAGGAGGCGGGTGGGGTTTGCTCAGGCAAATCGTGGCTGATTTGCCCCGAGCCCCCTCTGTGTGCCCAGCTCAGCTGTGGGAGCCACTGCCCTCTCCCATCCCAGCACCTCTGATGTCCTCACCCCTGCGTCTGCAGCGTGGCTGGGTTGGCCACCAGAAGACTTTGAGATGGGGTTGGCGTAGTTGGGAAGGCTGGCCACTGGGTAACGCTTTGTGTGTATTGGGGCAGAAGTCCTGTAGGAACTGAGAAACTTTTATCAGGTTCAGCCATAACCCAAGAATCTGTGACTGAGACAAAACTCCTGCTGCCTGCAGGAGGAATTTTGCCTGAGGAAGAATGGCAGAGATAGGGCATTGGATTTGGAGTTGCATTTTAGTTTTCAGTGTAAACAGTTTTCAAAATCTGGAGAGCTGTTTACTCTGTTTGAAGTGTTTCCTTTAATTTTTTTAAACTAGCTTTCCCTCGGAGGCATAGAAATAATGTAACATATTAAGTGTAAAACATACTTAGTGGAATAATTGAAGACACTATGAAACGAGCAATATTGATTAACCTTCTAGACCCGGTAATGCTTTTGGTATATGCACCCACCTTGTGGCTTCATCTCATGAGGGTCAGACACTTCTCGGGCCTTCTACTATGGGCTGGTGGGATTAATCACATAGCCCTGCTAACCAGAGTGTAATTTTGTATAATTTGTTGAGAGGCCGAGTGTTGTAACCCATTAGGAGCTGATAGGTAGCTCTCCAGGGGTGCAATCTTCCCCCAAGGTAAATAGTAGGTAGTTTTTCCCCTCTTCCCTGAGGGGTAATTTCCACAATTATCCCCGAGGACGAGTGCGCCTGTAGAGACAATTGCTTTGAAGCTGTTGATGTATGGAAACTTCTTTGTGTCTCGGAGCTCAGAACCGGTGATTTTAATATGAAACACAGCAGTCATTAATTAACATTAATGAACTTGCTTGGCTGTGAGCAGTAAGATTCCAGGAGATGGAGTATTTGAACACAGGGGAAGCCAGGGATGAAGTAACTTGTGCAGGCTGTGTTCTCGGGGCGTGCAGCAAGGAGCCTGCAGCACATACCAGTTTCTGGGCAAATACTTTAGAAAGATTCACAGCAAAGTTTCAGCGAGGGATTCTGAGCAAGCAAGCCTTTGGCAAACAACAAGGCTTTCTCTGGAGAAGTGCTGGCAGCCCGCAGCATGCCTGCAGGGTACCGAATCGCATGCGCTGCTCTTTGTGGTGTGATGGACATTCCCCCTGGAGATGGCACCGGGTCCTCTGGGGCTGCCAGCGAGGATGCCGGGCAGGGGTACTAGTCAGCCACAGGGTGCCCGAGGGGTTTTGCTGTGCTGTCACCAGCTGCGACTCTGGATAAAAGGGATGGCACCCCCCCTGCAGCCTCTGGGCCAATGCAGTCAAGTGACAGGCCACCGCTTTATTTAATCACTAATTAGCTAATCGCCTTTACTTGCTCCCATTTTCTTTTTTGTTTGTTGTGCTACTTAGATTGACGTGAAGGTTTTTGGTGAGCTAACCCTTTCGTTTGGGAAGGGTGCAGGGGACAGCACGTGCCACCTTTGCTGCCATGCGCAGTCCCCTGGAGAGCATTTCTCACGCCAGGCGTGAAGCGGGGCGGCGAGCACAAGGAAGGAGCCGTGCGGCCACGCTGCTGCCCAGCACCCCAGGAACCGCGCAAAACATCACGCGAGCCTTTCGCAGGACGGCACCTCGTTTACTACTGCACTAGCCTTTCTCGCTTCTTTTCAAAGAATACATTTTATTTGGGTTTTGCAGTCACAGATAGGTCATGAGGGGAAGAGGTGACCACGTTATGTCAACCCATGCCCCTTTTTAGGGTGAGCAGAGTGAGCAAGCGGGGAGCGCAAGCCCCGTCCTGATGCGTGCGGCCCTGCCACCGGCGTGCTGGAGGGACACATGGTGCGGTGGGTTTGTCCTGTCCTTCCCACTTCCCATTTGGCACCTTTTTGATCACAGTGTGAGAAAGCTGTGGATAGTCTTCCCTATTGCCTTCCCAACCCAAATCAAGGGGAGAATATGCTATTTAGGGTTTGCTTCCCTGCACGGGGGGTCATCAGTTGGCATTTGCCATAACCTGCAACCGGCTGTTGCCTTTTTGCACGTGGTCCTTGGAAGCAATGGGTGGGAAAAGCTCCTGGTGCTTGGGTTTGCCCAGCGTCACAGGAACTGCTGCAGCGAGGCAGACGCATATGTAAAATCAGTAATGAAAAATAGATAGGGAGCATGTGCTGTAGAAACTATTTACGCTGTGGTATCTTTGCTCAAAAATGGGTTTGCACATCTGGATAAATAGCATACGGTGAGTGATGACGAAATGAATGTTTATGAGGAGACGTTTTGCAGAGGAGACTTCAGCTGAGGTTGAAGATCAGGCAGTACGTACTGTATGCGATACCAGCCTGTCTGCCCCACAGCGCTCCCCATATGAAATGTGGTTTTTAATATGTCCCAGAGTTGCATTTCTCATGATGTGATTTATTATTGGAAGTAAATAATTACTGGAAGATGCTATAGAAGATTAAATGAAACTAGTGCATTTCAAGATAAATGTTTATCACCAGAAATAGATGAATAACCTTTAATATGTTTTTTCTGTGGGGTTATATGGAAAATCTGATATCCTATATGTAGGATTGAGTGAGTATGTATTTATAAATTACTTGAATTAGGAGAATTGAATAAATTCAGACTGTGAATACCTGACGTTCTTTATTTTATGAACCACCATTGGTAAATATTGATTATTCATTATCAACATGCACAATTACTCTCCTGCCAATCCATCTACTGACAGTTTCAGCAGCACTGAGCCCAGATTGCTGGGTGGCTCTTCGTGTTGCTTATGGTCTTTAATTTCTCAACGTGCATGTTTGCCATTTTTTTTAGTCATGTTTTTTCTGACTCATCAAGGATATTTTACCTTTTTGTAAAGGAAAAGATGATCACTTCATATGTGTACATTTCTTACAGCATTTGATGGAGACAGTGTCTGTGGTGACAGAGTTTCTATTATTAAAATGAGCAGCTTTCAAAATAGATCACAAGTTTATTTCAAAACATAGCAAAGACTGAAAATTGCTTCAGTCATCAAAGTGACTTTGGACCTTTGGGACACAGAATGAGACCAAGTGTTCATTTTTGTGACATTTTCTTAACAGCGAACAGTGCCAGGTTAGGAAAAATATGAGAAAAATGCTGCCACAGTTACATAGCAGAGTTTTCGTGGCAGAGTAGGTGTTGCATTAGCAGAAACCTAGATTAAAAACCTAAAATGAAAAGTATACACAATTCCATCATGTTTTAATAACTTGGATTAATTTAACAACTACCCAGAAAAAAAGGTTACATTGTTTTTTTGATACCTTTATTTACATTTACGTGACACTGTTTTGTTAGTTTGTACTTCTGCATCTGGGTCCTTTAATTCTATTCTATTTTCCAGTAGTTCGGTGGCCTGTAACCTACACAAAAGAAATTGTACCACTCTGGCAATTTAGCTGTGAAGGTTAAAGTGGGATGATACTGCCTTTTATATCTACATGGGTTTCGCTTAGGGTGGGCCCTTGGCTCTGATTGACCATGTGTCCTGCTGCGTCTTTAAGTGATGCAAAGTGATTATCATGGGCTCTTCCCGGTACCCGTCCATTCCACACCTGCACCCTTTTGTTAAAAACCCACCACGTTAAGTGAGTGTGAGGTCCCCGCTGAATAGGTTTCCACCCTCTGGTAATCCTTCTGCATTAGATTGATTTATGAATGTATCAGATTCTTTGTTAGCATGTAAGCCACTAATTAATTTAAAGCTCTCTGTGGAAAAATTAAAGCTCTGGTTAAGGCTTTCAACAGGCTCAGATGGCGCTAATAATGTAAAAACAAGTTATATTAATGAGTGTTGATGCGATCAGCACAATTCTTGCTTTACAAACAGTTTTTGCTATAAAACAGTAAAGACTGCAAGTTTTTAAATAAAGAGTGGAAGAAGTAAAAAGGAAAGGCAGAAAAAAAACCCCTGCAGCGTCAGTAAAATACCCCGTTATTGCTGGGAACTGCGTCGCTTCTGCTTCTTACAACTTTCTTAAATGCCATGTGTTCAGATACATGTAACAGCCTCTTACAAAACCACGGGCAGTGCAAACCAGTCTTTTTTCCAGATTGAAACTGAAGTTGTAACGTAATCAGCTTTGAAAAGATCTCTGCCTCTTCTCCTCATCACGCGCTGCCAAGCTGGAGCGTTCACATGGAGGCGGACGTGTTGAAGTGCAGAAAAGGTCTTGATTGAAATCGTATTAAAATCAGTAGAAAGCCTGACCATATTCTTTGCTTTTCCAAACTCCCGGGTGTTTTGTATGTAATTTTAGTTGTTTGCTCTTTCGCTCAAATTTAGACTTTTAATGTGGGTGCTATTTTTTGGTGAGAAGAAAGAGATCAGACCCCGGCTTGATGATGCTTTGTTGAGCTGAGTGAAATGAAGTTGAAAGTAGAACCCCAAATGCGGCCCATGGTTGTAGGGAATTGTGCTTTTCCTGCACCTCTCCCGGGAGCTGCGTTTACCTCTCCTGGCTCCCAGCACTGCCAGGGCACTCTCTCTCAGGCCACCGTCCTGTCTCTGTGGCCAGCACGGCAGCTGATACTAAAGTTGCCCCATTAATCAGCTAGCAGGGAGCCCTCTGAAAAGGAGCACGGTCAGCGTATTCAGAGGCCCAGCTCCTAACATCTGCACTACGTACCTTGTTTTTGTGGAGGAGGGGGAGTCCTGAGATTGCTCTTGCGCTGGGGTCTTGCAGACAGCAGCACGATGCACTGCCACGAGTGGGGAGGCGCTTTCTGTCACCGGCGTGATGAATCTCTGCCGTCGCCTCCAGCAGCTGGGAGGGCTGTTGTTGCAGAAGCACCCGGGTCATTCAAAAATAGATGATATTTAGTAATAAATGAAGTGTTAAAGATGAGGTACAAAAGGCTAAATTGTCCTTCCCAACTTCTGGCTGCTTAGCTCTATGAAAACATCTATCTGTGCTTTAATTAGAAAGTAGCACAGAGAGAGAGAGAGAGAGAGAGAGAGACAAAGTCACCGTTTTAAAATGTCTCTTTGAATATTAAACATCCTAAACAGGAAAGCAGCAGTCTGACCCTTGTGCTGTCTTCTCTGAGAAGCTGTGTATTTATACACAGCCAGCCGTGCTGCCTAGCTACTTTTTCTTAGAAACTTCATCATACAGCCCTCACGGAAACTCAGTGACATTAGTAGTAGTTAGCATCAATAATGATTATTGAATTTCTTTACAAGCCTAGTTTAATGCTCCTGGACCTCATTAATTGTTCATACTTCATTAGGCCAAATGTCCTCATTCACAACTTTGCAGTTTTATCTTCAGTGGTTTTAAAAGATTTTTTTTAGTTCTTCTTGTGTCCTGGGTATTTTTTGTTGTTTGCTTCAAATTTGCAAATATGTAGATATTTTCAGGTTTTGCATTTTAAGGCTTTTATGAATCTAGGGATTCCTTATGACTTAACATTGCTGAGAGCTTTCAACAGTTGTTTTCCAGTGAAAGAAAATCAACCCAGTTGCTCCTTCTTCCTGAAACAGAAGTACTGAGAGCCCGATGGCCTCTGCTCGGAATCAGCTGCCTTTCAAAGCCTGTGTTGCTCTTTCCCGGTTAATTAATTTCAGAGCCCGCTTTACTCTCCAAATTGCACAAGAAATTGTTAAAATCAATTTACTTGCATTCCGTTGCTCTTTAAAGGGTACCGGGAATGGTGCGAGTGTGCCTGAGAAGGTGCTGGGCGCTCCCCGGCTCCAGCTTTCCACCAGAAGAGGGAGCCGGCACCGTTGCAAACAGCACCCACCTCCCCAGCCTCGGTGGAAAACTAAAGATGCAGCAGGCTGGAAGCACAGTCCTTTCTGGCTTCACTGGGATTTAGGTTTTGTGGAGCTGGAAGGTATTAACCGCAGTATTTGAAAATGCACAGGACTTTGAAGGGGCTCTTGGTACTTGGCGTTGCAAAGGCAGCGAGGCTCCGGCCTTGGCGTCGGTGTTTTCTTGCGCTGCTTGCCCAGGATGTTGTCGTAGGTGCCGGTGCTGTGAGGAAGACCATTACTATATCCAAAGGAGCGGAAATAAGTTTTGCCCCTCAGCTGGAACTCACCGAAGTGTTCCGTCTCTCCAGGCAGTTCCTGCAACTATTTAGTTGACATAAAAAAAAAAGAGTCAAGTAGAATTATGTAAGTATCACTGAACACAGAAAAACATATATAAAAATGCATTTATATAAGGTCTGAAAGTAAAACAGAGGCAATCTGTAGAAAGTATGTCATATCAACTAAATTGCCCTCAAGTCAAAATTGCCATTTATACATTAGATGACAAAGGCAGGGGATGCTGAAGTACAGAAAGGGCACAGGCAGTCTCATAGCATCTATAGGTCTCTGTAACATCAGAGTGACAGTTGGCTTCAGCGTGAAGCAAGTCCTGCTTTATGACCAGAAACAGCTGTATCCCGCTCTAGGCAATACCTCACTGCCTAATAGGAATGATGCGCTCATGCACTAATAACAGTGAATTGCAACCATTTTCATACCAAAGGTTAAACTGTGCAATCCTGAGCTCCTCCAGGCCATGGCAGGAGTTGACTCAAGGAAGCCACACACTCGTTGGATTAATATTTTTGCAAGGCTGACCTGCATAGAGCCACCAATCTGCAGGCTGAAGAGGCAGAGCATTTACGGTTGGTTTTTATCTCATGCAAGAAAGGGATCTCAGCTAGGACAGAATTAGTTGCAACGTCTGAGGCTGTGAAGAGGAAAGGTGAATGCATGCACTGGGCCAACAGTTTGAATTTTATGCAAACTAGGAAGGTAAATTTGTACAGATTAATAGTAGTGAAACTGCTGTGGTATACTTGGCATTGCAACTTTTTTCTTGAAGTGGTTGGGCAAAGTAGCATATTACAAGTAAAAGAAATCACTAGCGGGTTTTGTTAGGTGGGTGGCTTTTTTTTTGGTTTTGTTTCTGGTGGTTTTTTTGTGGCCAGTAGTTAAACTCTTAGTGTAGAGTTTGTAATACTTACCAGCACTGTAACTTCCACCTAAAAGGTCTGTTTACGGTGTTAGTTCTGGGAACACAGAGGAATCCATTAATTTATCTTAAGACTGTTTATATTTATTTTTTTTTAAATAAACCTCTTATTTTCAGGTTTGTTGATAAATCTTATAGGCCCACTTGTAAGACCTAAGAAGAACTCTTGTCTTGCTGGCTTGACTCAGTTAATTCAAATCTGGTCCCAGTGTGCATCACAATTCCAGCCTTTTTCTGTCATTTCCATATTTGTATCAACTCTTCCGGAGGTTCTGTGGGGTGCATTATAGTCACCCTCATGGTGATTTGGGCTCATTACTGATTTCTCTTGTAAAGTGTGGCTAAAGCAAGGCAGAGAGGATGAGATGGTGCAGAAATACTGAGTCCCCAAATTTGCCTCAGTCTAACCAAGCCAGTCGGGGTAGGTGACCATTTTTACTGCTGGACAGGGAGTGCGGTCTTTAATTTCTTCATTGTTGTTGTCATCTAAAGGTGAACTTAAATATCGCTCTACTGATTTTTATTTTTGGTGGTATGTGGCACTAGGCCCTGCACAAACCGAGGGGTTTTTTTGTCTGGGCCCAGAAAAATGACCTTTTTTTTCCCCAAATGGGGAAGGAGGGAGGGAGAGAAAGTTTCCGTGTAAGGAAGGACAAAGTTTATGTACCAAGAGTATTGCTCAGTTGTGCTGCTTCCATTAAATGCCCATTTATTGAAATGAATGCAGTGCTCCTGGAGCTTGTACCGTGAAGTCGGTGCTGACCCTTGGAATGAGTCAGCTCAAGCAGTGCTTTAGATTGCCTCATCTTAGAGTAAAAACTCTTCACTGCAGCAAGTATTGCTCAACATTGAGTGCTGGAGCCCTGATCCGTAATGGAAGCTCCACGGCACCAAGATAGCATGATAAGGTACCGTTGTCTTGTCCAGTTCCCTTTGAAAGAAAGGAAAGTAGTCTGTTAGAGACGAACAAAAGAGATATGGCAGAAACTGGGAAAAACTGTTGGCCCGTTTCTGACCACAGAGCGCTTTGCGGGTAGACGTGAGAACTGGTCGCAGCTCATCTCAGCAAGACTTGAACTTGCCAATATTCTTTGTGCCATTATGCCCCATTTGCTTTGCTGGGTTTTTTTGCTCTTGGCATAGCATAATCACCCCCCTCTCTGCAACTTCTGTTCAAGATTTAAAAGAAATATTAAATCACAGGAAGGAAATCATGTCTTCCTATACTAAACTTACGTAGCTTTGTATAGATGCATACAGCTTGAGTTAGCAACTCTGATTCTTCCTTTCTTTCCCTCCCTACTCCAGTCTCATAAACTTCAATTCAGTTTTTGCTTTGTCAGGAATTTGCTTTTACATACTTTCTGTTTGTTTTGGCTCTGTGTCTGTTGCATTGTGATAAGGCATCTTTTGATATTGTACGGGATCTTTCATAATGAAGATCTCATGACATAGTTTTCCAAGTCTGGAACTGGAGATCAGACTTGCTTGCGTGTCCTGCGAGAGGAGACTGTCTAGACTGTGGGAATGACTGTGATGTTTGGATTGTGTTATTTCCATACCGCTTGGCATGATGCGCTCTGTAATTATTCTGGAAACTAATCAAAGTACCAGGCCTGATACAGGACCTTACCTGGCTGTGAAGTGGCTTTTGCTCATTCTCCAAACTGTACTGATAATTTGTGCTTTCTGTGTATTACCCTGTTGTGTGACTTCAAATAACTGGTAGCTTAAAAGCCCCGTTCACTGTACTCATTAAGGGTCATAGTCTTTAATTTTGGTGTCCTGCAATGCCTGTTACTACTTTTGCCACCTAATTCCTTTTATAATCTTGGAAAATATTTAATTTCTGATCTAAATTGCTCATTTGTAAACCAGGCTTTGTTCTGACTCTTCTGCTGTTTGTCTGATTGCCTGTGTAGGTAGTGAACTCTTTGGGAAGAGGCAGGGTCTTACTGGGCATCTAAATAGTGCTGAGAGCCACTTGGAGCCTGGGGCGCTGATGTGCCATGAATAATCACAGCCCAGCGACTTGGGATGAATACCGAGAGGGGATTTGGCTCAGTATGCGCAGTCCACACGACTGTCATTCTGTAATTACATCTTTACGCTGCACATTTATGATTGGCATCCATGGTGACACTGCTTATTTAGAAATGATTTCTGAGTGCTGGAGAAAAATTATTATCTCTTGGGAACATCCTGTTCCTGGTAGTACCTGTTAACAAGTGCCCTGCGGCAGTGACTAGCGGATTTTTCCATTTAAGAAACTTTTTCCATGGCTGTCGCTAGAGGAGTGGGTCAGAATTCCCAGGTTGTTGTTGGAAATCTTGCGTTACGTACAATTCCCCTGTCATTGGTAATGAACCACCTCAGAAGGGAAAACTCGTGATGTAGGAGATATCATAGGAAAATACATGCCTTAAATGAGAAGCTGAAAACTAATATAATACTAAAACTAGACTTTGAGAGTTGTCGGCTGTGAAAGTCTAAAGGCAGGTTTCCAGCGGTTGTATCTTCTATCATTTGATAAGGGAAACCTGTTCACAAACCAGAAAATGGAGGAGGAGGCAAGGGGAAGTCGGGGTGTGAAGAACGCGTGCAACCTAACACATTTCTAAAGGAAGGGCTTTAGAAGGCACATACACAGGTGAGCAGAAATACCCTTGTGAATCCCCAGGAAACAAGAATATCAGCTTCTGGAAATGTGTTTAATCTAACAGAGATGGGAAGGAGAAACTTTTCTTAGCTTTGTTCTTTTCATGTAGCTACTGCCTTACATCTTAGATGCCTGAGCAGGGGCAGGACCTGCGGTACTTAATGGGGTTTGTTCCCTACTCCCACAACAACTGAAGAGTTCAATTAAACACTTGAGCAACCTGATTCCCACAAACCCAGCCCTCCGTGTCTTCGCCTGCATGGTCAGTGCACCTAGGGTGTTTCTTTTCAGCCCCATTTAAACAAAGATTGTTTGTATTTCACCTGTATTGAATTTGATACCAAACTTGGTGTCTTGAGTGATAGGAAGTTGTTTGTTGTAGTAATATATTACAGGGGTCCACAGAAGCAGTAGTGAAGAGCAAATTTCCTGTTCTGCAGATGCACAGCAAAATTTCTTTCTTGACAAAGCTTAAAAACTATGTAATTACAAAGAGTTTGCTAACTCACTCTTCATCCTCCTTGTACCTGGTGGACAGACAACCTGTCATGGCTGTGATCCAGGAATTCTCTAAAGCTTTGCGGAGCTGTCCTGGTCCAGGGGGGGTGGTTCATTCTCTTGCTTTTACAGCAGATTTCTTTCTTTTAGTCGTGTCTTAAATGAGATGGGTATGTGACTACATGCAGTTAATGGAATGAACAGTTAGATACAATAAAACAGTTACATCTGATGTAAAAGATAAACATGGAAATGAAGACCAGAAATGTTAGAGTTTTCATATCTGTTTTTGATCTTCTGCTGTAGAAGTGTATCTAGCTTACCTGTTCTAGTAAGGAAAGGGGACTAAAGGAGCAGAGTCTGGGTGCTGCTTAGAGCTGAGCTGAATTTAATCTCTAGAAACATGAGCAGACATTCAAATGAACCTGTTACTGAAAAGTGATACTGCAAAATGGTATCAAGTGGAGACACAGTCTTTCAGTTACTCCAGTTTGACCAGTGGATAATTAAAAACAACATGCAAACTTGTTATGTTACTTTTTCAAGTTCTGCCAGGTACCAGGCTTGCAAACTCAATCTGGCCCCTGAAAGTTGAGCCAGTTCTTCTGCATGTGTGCATCACCAGCATTAATAATGATTTTGCAGTGGCAGCTCTGTTAAAAATACCACTGAAGATGCGCCAGCCAACAAAAATCCCACCGCATTTCCCTGTTGCCTATAGCAGTGCCTGCAGTGCTAAAGGAGTGAGTATGATAGAGAGGTACATTTGTCAGAAAACTAAAGCTATAGGACTCTGGAATACATGCAAGGAATAGCTGACTAAATAGGGTATCTTTTTTTTGCAGTTACTTACCAACCATAAATGGACTTTACGAGTGAACACAGAAAAAAATGTAATAAGATCTGACATGTTCATGAGCAATGCTGTAAAGAGCCTGGGAAAAAGAAATGCTGTATGGAAAGGTAGCTAGCAGCAAAGTAGTGATGCCGGAGGTGTTGAGTGTGTCAGCTGGGAAAGGCAAATAGGAGTGTGTGTGTGAAAACTTAAAATATTGGCACATTCCAGATCTGTGGGGGTCTGGTGGCACTGCAAACCGTTCTGAGCCACTTCTTGTGACTGGCATGGTTAGCTTCTACTTCTCCCATCCTCCTAATTTTTGTTTAGCCTTACATCTATTTCAGTTAACTTCTTGATAGCCTATTTATTAGCAGGAAATATAAATACATTCATGAGAAGTCCAGAAAGTGAAAAAGCCCCACCTCTCCCCATCATCAGGGCAAGAAACACATGCTACTTCTAGATTGTAGTAAATCCCAGAATTCCCTAGAGCAATGAAGCAGACTTCCACTGGCCGTTCTGTTAAAGCCAAATAAAACTCTTAGAAGTGTGGTTTTTTTCTAATGCTTATCCTGTGTATGTCCTGCTGCCTAACTCCTATCTCACTAATACAGATCCAAGTGGGAAACGCTTGATTCAGCCACATGCCCATTTGTTCTGTGAGCATCCAGCCCTTTAGAAAAGAAACCATTTATATCATCTAACGAACACGTTGGTCACTTACCGGGGAGAAAACCGATTCCCTTTGGGTGCAGGCACATAGGCATTGCAGATAAGGAAGAGTCATTTGGGATGTCACTGGCTCCCTGCTGGGGGATACTGTCACCGCAGCGGAGTGGGTGGGGGTTATGCTGGTGCTCCGTCTTCTGCTTCATTGCACAGCCTGCCAGGTTACTTCAAAGCACATCTGGTGGTGGGTTCAGTTAAACCAGCTGCCCTGTACCCCATCCTGAGCCTGCTGACTGGAAAGGCTGGTGACTTCCAGCTAGGGATCAGGAGTGATCGGACTGGGGCAGTGACCTCTTCTACCATTACAGCTGGATCTAGAAGAGACCTTGTGGCTGGGCCCTCCTTGTGGCTGGGTACTCTGGGACTGTCCCCCTTCATTGCATGCTTTGGAAAGCGTGGGAATAAATACTGCAGGTACCGTATTGCTTCATACGAATTCTGTAGGTTAAAATCAATACCAGGTATAAACAGTGTAGCTTGAGTGACATGTCACCTTTCACTGAGTTTTCACCTGTTCCTTGCGTTGCTGGAACATGTCCAGAGGAGAGCAACGAAGCTGGTGAGGGGTCTGGAGCACAAGCTTGATGGGGAGCAGCTGAGGGAACTGGGGGTGTTCAGCCTGGAGAAGAGGAGGCTGAGAGGAGCCCTCATCGCCCTCTGCAACTGTCTGAAAAGAGGGGGGAGCTGGGGTTGGTTGGTCTATGCTCCCAAGTAACAAGCGCTAGGACGAGGGAAAATGGCCTCAAGTTGTGCTAGGGGAGGTTTAGATTGGACATTAGGAAAAATTTCTTCACCAAAAGCGTTGTCAAGCACTGGAATGGGCTGCCTAGGGAAGTGGTGGAGTCTTCATCCCTGGAGGTATTTAAAAGCCGGGCAGACGAGGTGCTTAGGGCCAGGGTTTAGTGGTGGTATGGCAGGGGTTGGTTAACGGTTGGACTTGGGGATCTTAAAGGTCTTTTCCAACCTAAACAATTGTATGATTCTGTGCTTCTCTTGTAACCTTTCTGCAGACTGTGCTTTGTTTCTGGTGGGGCACTGTTCCACCGTAGTGAGTCCCTTAAATGGATAGGCATTAATGTTTCAGAAATCAAAGTCCAGCATGACTACCAGTTCGTGGCTTCTATCTCCCTGCTCTGTCTAGACTTCGCAGCCATTTGCAAGTATGCCAAAAATACTGGTTTGCAGTAATGTTCACATAGTGGCTTATCAAAATATTGTTACCTGGTTAAAAGGAACTGGAAAAAATCTTCTGAGTCTGAACTGACCCTGGCTGCAGTAGTTCACAGGATTATCTTTTATAGACACTCCAAACAATGCAGACAAGATCTGGAAACTGCCTGCTTTTTAAAACTCCCTTTGAAAATTTTTCTTAAATTTTGAAAGAGTATCAGCT
>NW_009260273.1:0-837 GCF_000687185.1 Egretta garzetta | reverse complement strand
GTGTGGGGACGTTGAGTTGGGGACGTTGGGTTGAGGACATTGGGTTGGGTGTGAGGACGTTGGGTTGAGGACATTGGGTTGGGGACACTGGGTTGGGTTGAGGACGTTGGGCTGGGTTGGGGACGTTGGGTTGAGGACGTTGGGTTGAGGACATTTGGTTGGGGACGTTGGGTTGGGTTGGGGACGTTGGGTTGGGTTGGGTGTGCGGATGTTGGGTTGGGGACGTTGGACTGGGGACATGGGGTTGGGTTGAGGACGTTGGTTAGGGACGTTGGGTTGGGTTGAGGACGTTGGGTTGGGGACATTTGGTGTGTGGATGTTGGGTTGGGGACGTTGGGTTGGGTTGGGGATGTTGGGTTGGGTTGGGTACGTTGGGTTGGGTGCACGGATGTTGGGTTGGGGCCGTTGGGTTGGGTTGGGTGTGGGGATGTTGGGTTGGATTGGGGACATTGGGTTGGGGACGTTGGGTTGGGTTGGCGATGTTGGGTTGGCGATGTTGGGTTGAGGACGTTGGGTTGGGTTGGGGACGTTGGGTTGGGGATGTTGGGTTGAGGAGGTTGGGTTGGGGACGTTGGGTTGGGTTGGGGACGTTGGGTTGGGGATGTTGGGTTGGGTTGGGGACATTGGACTGGGGACATTGGGTTGGGTTGAGGACGTTGGGTTGGGTTGCGTGTGTGGACGTTGGGTTGGGTTGGGGATGTTGGATTGGGTTGGGGGCGTTGGGTTGGGGACGTTGGGTTGGGTTGGGTGTGTGGATGTTGGGTTGGGGACGTTGGGTTGGGTTGGATTGGGGACGTTGGGTTGGGTTGGGTGTGGGGATGTTGGGTTGGGTTGGGG
>NW_009260272.1:1684114-1699377 GCF_000687185.1 Egretta garzetta | reverse complement strand
CCTAGCTGTGTTTTCCTTGAAGTTAAGAGAATTGAATACTTACAAATGCACCTCTTGCATGGCAGCTGTTATCTATTAATAGAGTAAGAAAAGATATTTCTGTTATTTGGAGTGGTACAGGACTAAGAAATACTAGTACATGCAGTTACTGAAGCAAAAGACAGAAGAGGATCAAAACACAAAATAGAAGGGCTTAGAGAAAATCTGGCTCAAATATTTAATCAGAACAAAAGAGGGGTAGAATAATACAACAATCTTGCACTTTTCATAAACCTCTCCCTCCTATGAATATCAGAACAAGGCAGTTAAGATACCTCAGGTGACAAAACAGCCTAGTTAATAATCTAGACTTGAAAGTTAGGAAGCCTGGGCATCTCCAAGCTGTGGTCAACATGTGTAGCAGAGCTCTTCTGAAGTCATGCACTCCATGATGTTGCTCTTCCAACTGTTGTACCTGGAGGAATGTCATGCAGCTTCCCAAGGCCACGTTTCAGAGAAGTTCATAAAACTGACACTACTTTTCACTAGAACAATTTGGGTTTTGCAAAAGGTATTTTTTGCACAAAGAATGTTATGGGTTGGGGGTTTTTTTTGAAACTTCCTGACCAAATCTAGGTGTCATTTTCAGATATAAATGTTTCTCTGAATTTCAGAGACCTAAGAATTACCAGAGATCCACCTTGTCCCTTGTAATTTATCTATTAGGGACCAAGATCACATCCTTCAGCAGAACACCAGAAAGGATAGCTATTAGTTCTGATTATGTCTGACCACAACAATACAGTGTTTATTAAGGTTAAGTCTGATAACTGAATATTATTAATATCTGTACAATCATCCAATCCAATCTAACAACATTCATGACTTCTCTAGTTTCCTGGGAAGAGGTAACAAAACATGCTTCCATTTTGAGTTAAAAATGTTTCTTTTACTGGCTTTGCATTTTACTCCTTTTAATTTTAGTATGCCCTGTTGTTGTATTACAAGCTAGGGAATTCAGTAGCACCTGAAACAGCTCTCTAAACTGTATGTCTGTTTCTCTTGTTAACTTCTTCGTTACCAATACCAAATATAAAAGAAGTATGTGTAACAAATTTGTCATTCTGTATTGCTAAGTACTTACAATAAACATGGGATTTACCTGAAATTATGGTAAAAGATACTACAGCAGATTATATGTCTTTTTTTTTTTTTAAGAAATGGTCTTTTCCATTTTGAAAGGAGTGGTAATTATTATTCTCAAAAGTCTGTGTTGATACGTATCACTTCATGTCACAAAGAAACATAATTTTTTCTTTGAACAGCTTGGTACAAGGCCCTGGGAGACTAAACCCGTATGATACTACAAAGCTAGAAAACCACGATTCAGAGAAGCAAACCTAATTCAGCTGGAGTAGTTCAAGTTTTATGCTTTTAGCTATGATGCTGAACTGAGCCAAAATGCTATCATGTCCCATAGAAATCACATGCTTATATGTGAATTTTTAATATCAATTATTGCCATGCAAGTTCAGAACCACTTCTAAGGGGTCTTGTTTACTGATGAGAACTCTGATATTTACAGTGACGAATATAGAGTTTGTATACTGAACACTAAATTAAAATAGCAAATGCATCTATAAGCAAATAGATATATTTTGAAGTATAAAAGTTGTTATTAAAACAAACAGAAGAGAAACAAGTAAAACAAAAGTGTAAGGAAAAAGGTTATAAAACTACATTGGAATCATAAAAACCAGATTCAATATTATACCAAATGTGTTAGGAAGGGATTTCCATTTCTTTCACAGCATTTCCAATTGAAGATTTACCAGGAAGAAAATCCTTGACATTAATCAGTTCTTCTAAAAGAAAGATAATCTCCAATAATTAAAGGGTTAGAATTAATCCCTTTTAAAGACAGAACATCCGCCTTGCTCACATTAAATTACTCTTTTGAACACCTTTCAAAGGAAAGAAATTATTTAACAGGGACATGTTCTGTTGAAAATCGTCAAATCAAGGAACTTCTAAATTTAATGTTATTTGCAATGATTTGAAATACATTATATCAGGTTATCTTTAATGTTATTTACCATACCATGCAGTGTAATCAGGCTGTATTTATACTCATGGCTATTGTAAAATTGCTGTGCTGTTGTGTTGGCACTTAGAAATGTCAATTCTGTAATGTCAGTAAATAGAATTTCATACAGGAAATACAATCTGCATTTTAGACAAATACCACAGGAGGTTAATAAAGTTTTTCAGTAAGCCTTTTTTTCTTCAGTTTTCCGGTGCCACCCTCTCAATACCGTGAACTTACCTTGGTGTGCAATGCAAGAAATGAAACAGAACTCATGTAGAAACCTGTGAATTTAGCAGTTACACACTTGCTTACAAATTATTTCAGCTTATATACTTTCAGTACTGCACTGCAGTCTTCCAGTTCCCTTTCAGAAGCTTCCATCAACTCCTAAGTCAGCTGCTAAATTTAAAGAAAAGATATCAAAGTTTGGAAATACAACTGTTACAAATGCGTGTGGTGAAAAATGAGTTTGAATAAGTTCACTTCAGCAGCAAAATGCCAGAACATGCATTGAAATGAATTAGGATGACGAGCAGCCTCACTGCTGGACACAGATTTCCACAGATCGGTAACACAGCAACCAGAGAGCAAGCAAACATATGCGACAGCAAACTAAGCTTTGGCAAAAGCCTATAAGGGAAAACAATATTAGCATTGGGAAGGTACGTATTGCTGAGGATAATCAAACACCCCTCATAGGCTGGAGATAGAAGTTTCTTCTAGAAAAATTTTATTATCAAAATCTAAAATGACTGAATTACTAGATACTGTAAAGATGATGACGTACTACAATGTCAAGGGGCAGATATTTGAAATTTATGGTAGAGGATATTATCCCTCTGTTTTGAAGAGTAATAGTGATTTGGGGTAATTTGCTGGAGGGTGTGTGTGGTATTTGGGTTTTTTGTTTTCTTTTCTTTTCTCTCTTTTCCCTTGACTCCAAATTCTAGGTACAACATATCTAAATTAATGTAATTCATATGTGGTAATGGACACAAATTCTTTTCAAGCCAAATGAAAGCTTAACTAGACTTTGGACCAGGCCCCACATTTCATTTCCTACTATATTTATTAGATTTGGATGAGTTGTTGGTAATTAATCAGTCAGCAAGCAAACTCAGCCCATCCCTCTATTTACATCTTACTTCAGAAGATATCCTGTTGATTTAACTTGAATACCTCATGGGTCTATAGTGGTCCAGTCTGAATGTGCATCAATTAGGAAGATAAAATTCTGATTCCCAGAACCCTCGTTATATAGGTTATATACTCATTACATAATCTTTCCTGCTTCTTCATTTAGCCACAGCTCAAGCATATTTACCTAAGCTCACAGGCAAACTCTAAACTCCTGACAGTCCCACTGGAATGTGCTCGAGTACCCCGGGTGAACTAGACTCCTCTTCTTTCCCTCCTGAAAATTAAGCCAGCAATGCATGCTTGAAAGCTTCTGAATTCAAGCCTCAAATAGTAGATTTTTGCACTTAAAACATGGCTTGTTGCTTCATCTTGCTTTTGATTTCTGCATCCTTTCCTGGTAGACATTAATCTTCCGCTCTAGTATAAAATACTGAAGGAAAGAAGAGGCACCAATTAAGCCTCTGTTATCTCGGTAAAGGGAGGCAATTTCTTCACTAATTGAATTAAGGATTGTGGAGGGCAGCCATTTCACTATAATCCAAATTTACTCTTGTAATTAATAAAATATGCCTCTGATGCTGACCAGTTAAAATCAGAATCTTAACTAATATTTGACCTTAAAGAAAGATCATTAATTCTAATGCATGGACAAACGCATTTTCAGCAGAGCTTATTCAGTAATATCAGCTACTGGTTGGTTTTTTTGCTTTTTTTTAATGTGTAAGACAATATTTTCTTTAAAAGAATGAAGATTACACTAGATGGTAGTATAAACCCTCATAAATGGATAACTTTCTCACAGAGAGAAACAGTGAACGTAATGCCTAAAGGGCACCACTGGATAAATAATGAAGCATTAAAAATGCGAATGTATGCTTTGATACAAATTTTACTTTGTGTTTGGATGCTGGCCCATATGAGGTAGTTGAAGGCATCATTTTCTTTCATATGCTACAGCCGTATCAGAATGAAAATAAAAATCTTCCCTTTTTATTGTTCTACTTTTTTCTTTATGTATGTAAGACTAGAAACTCAACTAAGCATATTTACTAGCACCTCCATCCTCCCACACATTTTTAGTTGCCCGTATGGAGGTGTCAGATATAATTTAAAAGATGGCAATAGTATTAACATTCACAGTTGTTACTATTGTGGTAACTGTTTCGTGGAAAATACAGCACACCTCACCATGCACTAGTATGTTACTGTCACACAAGGTGCAGAACACAATATGGTTATGCAGCTTCTAAGGTGACACTTTTAACTGTGGGATGGCATTGCCAGCAATGCTTAAGGAATAAAATAGTCTCCTATCCAGTCAGCTATCCTGTTTTCTTAACATTTTACTGATTTTTTTCATCCATTGCCTGAGATCTAGATCATTAAATCTATAGAGAAGCACAACTTGATCTTTGTCAGAAACGGTCATTTACAAAGTAATTCTTATCACTTTTCAGTTCTGTTGACTCTAAGTCAACAAGATTTTCATTTTATGCCCAAGATTCTTATTTTTAATGTTAACTTTGTGATTTAGGTTTAAAAAGTATTAAAAAAATCATAACTTATTTTTATGAAAACATAATCAAGTAGCTTACATGATGCACATTTATTTCAGCAGAGACTGGACTGGACTTAAAGTGATGGATTTCTACACATATTAATTTAGAAATACCAATTCAATTAATATTTAATTAAATGAGGAACATATGTTTAAAAATAGGTAGATGACTTTAAATGAAAACTTTACAGATTAGCATACAGATTGTTGATACTTTAAATTGTCTTCATGCATATTCAGTTAAATGACACAATGTTAGCAAGTTCACAGTATCCTTGCTTTCCAAAGGTGTCTAAAAGTAAAAGACTTAATCTGCTACATGACAGCTAGAGGTTTATTTTGGAGTAATACTAAAGATGCCAACAGAATTACACCTATATTATATTGGAGTAAAGTCATGGTGATTTAAGCCTGAAGAATTAGAAAGCCTATTAAACTTGCATCACTAAGCAAAAGGCCTAAACATCTGAAGAAATAACTTTAATATATTGCCTCAAGACACAGAGAGACACACACATGAGCCGTCACAGCTCACTTGGAAGTTTTGTCTCCCTACGAAGTACACCACTATCCTTTCTCATGAAGGAATGAAGGGTGACATTAACAGTACAATTAATAAAACTACAATGGCCAGCATTTGCCGTATAAAACCAGTTTGTTCAGGGAAAGAACAAAAATTAATGCAGAAATGTAAACTAAAGGGGGGAAAAAGGAAGAAAAGGAAAAAAATCTACCCACGGAATACAGTTACTGGAAAACAGAGGTTTAATTTCTCAGCCAGTATAAATCAGCATAGCTTCCCTGGCATGAGCAGAGTATTGCCAGTAAACCCAATAGTTGTGAATCTGGATGCATAAAGAAAAAAGGTTGTTATGGAGGAGATTCAGAAACACCCTTTATTTTACTGCAAACAGATCTGTGCTTCTTAAATAAATGGGTGTGCATTTGAAACCAGATGTAATGTTTAGATGTTCTATTTTTTAAAACTTTTTAGTATTTGGATAACTTAAAAACACATGGTCCAGGTGGAGAACTATCAATGTTCCTGAAAATGTGGAAAATGCTTGAAGAAAAACACACTTTCTTCTCAGAAAAAGGCAAAGTGAAATAAAAGTGCTGTAATGAATACCCTATCTCTGCTCTGACAAAACAAATAAATCAAAACATGATCATATGTTGGCAAAAAAGACACTGTCATATCATTTCCAACTGCTGCAAACATGATCTGAATTCTGGATACAAAACCACAGTAGCCTTGCTATTCTGGCAGAATATTCCTGTTACGTGTCTCAGTGTTCAACAGGAAACTATGACAAAAATCAAAGACCAGGGGGTTGAGGAGAGCATGAAATAAAGGGTTTCGTACTGTGAAAGGTTTACTGTTCTCATTGCAAGGAAGAAAACTTGGATAAAATAGGCAAGCAGTTATTACTTGGTTAATAAAGGTAATGTCAGATTACATCCCGTAATTCTAGAATTAATTTTCTTTCTTCCTAGGATTTAATAAATATCCAGCAAATGTCTTTTTTCCCAGGTACATGCATACACACCTACAAGTCATGTATTAAATAACAAACAATGAAGATAGAAGAAGCCTCTTCAGGTGACTACAGTGCCCCTTATATTTCTTACCTGGTCTGATTCCAGTTATTCCACTTACCCTAAAATCTCTCACTTAATTAGAAATTATGCTTTTCATTTTCTGAGGTAATGTACATGCAAATGTATATGCACAATTTTGTCTTCAATACTGTTTCTTCCCTACAGCCACTGAGGTACATTTGGCATGCCAGCTCTGTGGTGTCTGTGGGTTGGTGGTACCAGCAATAGCTACATCTATGAATATACATGCTTCTGTTCTCTGCATCTTCAGGATTTAAACATGTTCTTGTTGGGAAGCAGGGCTCTGAGGAAAGAAATAGCAGACCTTGCACAGTTTACATTGTGCTCTTATTTATTCTCATACAAACTATTACTATTATTATATTTGTAGTTCCTTTCTTCTGTTTACTTCTGGTCTGAAAAAAAACTTCCTAGGTTGATCTGTCTTTTATAATAGTAATAATCCCAGGACCAAGGCAGAAACTGAGACCAAATGCCACCCAGCTGACTGCTCTAGCTAGCAGCCCCTGCATGCCATGCTCAGTGCTCCATCACTCTTCATGGTCTTGGCTTTGGTATTCCTGGATCCACACTCACTCAGATACAAAAAGAGATGTGAAATATCCTCATTCAGACTAGTCTATAGCCAAGCAGTTAAAATATATTCTCAGGAAGTGAGACGTAAGGGGTGAAACCATTCAGGCTAAGGAAAAAATGAAAAACAAGACTCCTGCTAACACGGTGAATTTTTTTTTCTGTATGTTGTTATGCAAAGATGCGAGGCTATAGTTGTGATGCACTGTATTGGATTCAGATTATAGATCTTCAGAACACTTGTAAGGATATTAAACAGGTTGAGGTTAATCTGCCAATGACAATAAACAACCTGTTAAAGCAGAAACTTTATTCCCAGACAGTATGCATTGCTTGTACTCAGTACCCAAGACTGGTATACCTTATAAATACAGATATTGCAGATTAATCTCTTAGTTTTAAGCAATTAAATTTCACAAAAATCCCATTTTAGGAAACAAAAGTAGGAATCCCAAATATAATCTCTGTCCCCTGTTCCCTGTTCAGCCACTGACCTGCTAGGTATCTCCAAACAAGTAATTGTGGCCTCTGCTCCATTTTGTTATTGTTTATACAAAGTTTTAAAGCGGGAATGATTCAGTGCTGTTGTTTGTGAAACATTCAGTTTAAATTATCTCCAACATAGACGCTACTGTGATAAAAGTCTTTGTTGCTTTTTCTGTGGTTTTTGCTTAGAACATGATGCTCCCACATTTAGTGAGGTACTGCCAAAGCCATGTATGTCTGTTGGCGAGTTGGTCAGTAGTAAATAGAAAGAAAGATCTATCAATCAAAACAGTGAAGAAAAAAATATTTATATTGAAGATTTTCAAATTGTTTCCATTTCCATTTTGATCTGACTCACATAAGTGTGGTGTTCTGCCCACTGGATGCTGTTTGATCACTTGGACCACAGCCAATATATTTTTGGTGTATTCTTGAAGCTTTGCCTGTTTACTATGTATCACTATAGCCTCTTAGACCTTGTACTTAGGCTAGGCACAGCAAAGTGACCTGACAATGACTGTCACGTTTGATGGGTGCAATATAAGTCCAGCACAATTTTTTAAATTTATGTATTTATTATTTATTGTTTCTTACTTTTCTTTTTTCTAATACATTCCTTTACACCTCAATGGAAACATATGTCCAACCTATAGCAGCAGTTACAAGAAATCAAGAGATGCAAGGCTGTATTTTTGAATAATAAAGGATATGAAAACAATGCCATAAACACATTATACAAATCAGTGGCTCATCAGTATCTTGAATATATTGTTCTCTATAGCTTTTATGTCTCTGAATGTAGTGGTCAAGTTGCTTACATTTGACATGCTTTTGTTCTCTCTGTCATCTCTGTTTATTATATACACCCATGATTAAGAACTAGGCATAACTGGTTATTTTTTCTAAATGTGCTGGTTTTGGCTGGAGCAGTGTTAATTTTCTTCACAGTAGCTAGTATGGGGCTATGTTTTGTGTTGATAACACAGGGATGGTTTAATTACTGCTGAGCAGGGCTTACACAGAGCCAAGGCCTTTTCTGCTTCTCACCGGTGAGTAGGTTGGGGGTGCAGAAGAAGCTGTGAGAGGACACAGCTGGGACACCTGACCCCAACTGACCAAAGGGATATTCAGTCTACTCTCAACAAGTTTGCAGATGACACTAAGCTGGGTGCAGGTGTTGATCTGCTTGAGGGTAGGAAGGCTCTCCAGAGGGACCTGGACAGGCTGGATCAATGGGCTGCAGAAAATTATACAAGGTTCAACAAGGCCAAGTGCACTTCGGTCACAACAACCCTATGCTACAAGCTTGGGGATAAGTGGCTGGAAAGCTGCTTGGCAGAGAGGGATCTGGGGGTACTGGTTGACAGCTGACTGAGTATGAGCCAGCAGTGTGCCCAGGTGGCCAAGAAGGCCAATGGCATCCTGGCAAGTATAGTGTAGCCAGCAGGACGAGGGAAGTCATCCTTCCCCTATACTTGGCATTGGTGAGGTTGCACCTCAAACACTGTGTTTGGTTTTGGGGCTCTCGCTCCAAGAAAGACATTGAGGTGCTAGAGAGTGTCCGAAGAAGGGCAACAAGGCTGGTGAGGGGTCTGGAGCACAAGTTTGATGAGGAGCAGCTGAGGGAACTGGGGTTGTTTATCCTGGTGAAGAGGAGGCTGAGGGGAGACCATATCACCCTCCACAACTACCTGAAAGGAGACTGTAGTGAGGTGGGAGTTGGTCTCTTCTCCCAAGTTAACAAGCAATAGGACAAGAGTTGTGCCAGGGGAGGTTTAGATTGGATATTAGGAAAAATTTCTTCACCGAAAGAATTGTCAGGCATTGGAACAGGCTGCCCAGAGAGGTGGTGGAGTCATCATCTCTGGAGGTATTTAAAAGACTTGTAGACAAGGTGCTTTGAGACATGGTTTACTAGTGGACAGGTATGGTTGGGGTTGATGATCTTAAAGGTCGTTTCCAACCAAATGATTCTATGGTTCTATGATTCTATGATTCTATATGATGTCATGCTCAGCATATAAAGCTGGGAGAAGAAGACAGAAGGGGGGGGGGACATTCGGAGTGATGGTGTTTTGTCTTCCCAAGTAACCATTATGTGTGATGGAGCCCTGCTTTCCTGGAGATGGCTGAACACATGGGTGTCAATGGGAAGTAGTGAATGAATTCCTTGTTTTACTTTGCTTGGTGAACGGCTTTTGCTTTACCTATTAAATTGTCTTTATCTCAATCCACAAGTTTTCTCATTTTTACTCTTCTGATTTTCTCTCCACCATACTACTGGGGGTGGGAGTGAGTGAGTGGCTGTGTGGTGTTTAGTTCCTGGCTGGGGTTAAACAACAACATCAAATGAAGCAAAAATATGGAAGAAAATGGTATTTTCAGTCTTAAAACAGTGAAAGTTTTCAGCTACAGCTATGAAGAAAGGGCATGACTAAGAAAAACACTAGCAATGGCTGTGAAAACATATATGAGCAAAGCTGAGATTCAGTTCTTCCTAAATTAATTCAGTTTCTACTTTTATATGGCCAAAAATATCAAAGATCTGATGCAATCACTGAAAGCATAATACTCTCTTATGTCATCCTAAAAGCACAGCTGGCTTTTGCATTCATGCACCCATAAACCAAGCTGCAAAACATCTCAAACACAGGAATAAAACACAATCCCTGCCCCAATTAACTTGTGTTTCATGCATAAAACTGGTGGTAAGACGTGGATAAATACAAAACCAATGAGACAATATTGGCTAAAACTATATACAGTAGGAATGGGTACATCAACAGCCAAAGTGATACTGGCATTTTTCATAAGCATCATGATGCAGAATTTTAAGGGGAGAGATGAAATATGGTAACAGTTAGCTGCTCTGAAAATATTCTGAGAAACTCCTCCCATGTCTGAGAGGCAGAATGAAGCTTATTTGAAAATATAAGAAGTAGTGGTGCATCCATCCAAGGTGTGAGCTAACATTTTATCATAAATAAGATATGATAGCTAGGTGTTTCAAGGTTGTGAAGGTCCTTGAAAACAAAGGAAAGTGGATTATGCTTGATTGTAAAGAGGTGATGAAGTAGCTGATGGAAGAATTTTAAAAAGCAGGGAAAAAGCAATGAAGAAAGTATAGTGGATGAATATAAGTAAGTCAGCACTTACTAGTGGATGTCAAATCAGAGAGAAAACATTGCATTAATTGAAAAGCTAGACAAGAGTTTTAGCTGTGTAATTTGAAAGAAAATACACCTTAAACAGGTGCAAATAAAATTAGGCTCTGAAGAGACAGATTAAAATCAAAGCACCTAAAGCAGGCTGCTATCATGGAAAAAGGGCATTATACTAACAGTTCCACTTTAGAACCTCTACCGGTACTGTTACCTTGAGATGATGTAATGGGAACGATTTTCATTTGTCAGATAAGAAAATTTTACTGAAACAATAGGCAATGAAAGGCTTATCTGACTGTGAATTCTGCTTGTGCATTACATTTTCTGCAGGAAAAAGCCCTGCAAGAAGAGGAGTAAGCAATTGGAAACGGAGGGTAAGAAGAAAGAGAAGGACGTTTCCTGTTCTTTGAAAGACTAACTGTATTACATAGGCAAAGGGTGATCAGAAAAGGACAGAGCCAAGAAAACAAAATCATGCAAGTTTTCAGGAACCCTTTGACCTTGGTTAATAGCACTGAAGGCAGTTGACCAGTCCAGGAGTGTAAAAGTGACATAATTGTACTGAATTTGACTACGTTTCAAAACTGTAGGAAGAATAGTCTTGTGTCAGGCTGATGAATGATTAGAGAACTTTAATCCCTCTTAGATTCTGTTGCTTTTAGTTTTTTTCATAACTGAACTCGATAAAATAACTAAAAGGAAATACAGTTGCCATACAGAGTTTATAAAAGTCATTATTAGTAGACTCTTTTTGTTTACTTTTCCATATCTAACACATGATAAATCCAGAACCTTCTTCCTCTCTCTCTCTCTTTTTTTTTTTTTTACTGCTTTTAATATGTATTTGGAAATAGGGAGTTGAATATCAGTTTCCTGATTCCAGGAAAAGGATTTCTATGAAAAGTGGATAAAGCATGAAATTCAAATTTTAAAACTGCAGAATAATACCAAAAAATGACATAAAAGAGATGGAAATTCTGTTTGGATTCCTGCTTTTGGAGTGGCAGGTCCATAGCAGGACCACTAACAACCTTACCATTGCTTCTGTCTTGTAAGCCAACAAACTTTTCATCTTTAGAAAAGGCTCTGGAGGGTAGGCATATAAAACTAGCTAACTGAATATTCACCAACTTTTTCATCAGAACTCTTATGAAATGACATTTGTTTGGACAAGCAGACCCCTTAGAAAAATACACTACTTTGGATATGTCAGTTACTATTTCATGTACAGGACAATAAGCACCCAGAAACAGCCAAAAATCTTTAGAAACAACAAAATAGAGATTTAGCGTACTGCTGAAATACTAGAAACACAGGGATACTTGCAAAGTAGCAGATTCTAGAGGTTTGGGTGGTTTTATTTATTTTTTTTTTACCTTATCAGCAAAACAAGTAAAGATACAGATTTCCTGAAGCTTTTTCTGTGTCTAGAATATATGTTCAATAGAATTCGCAGTAGGACTGACAACCCGAGCTTCAGTGACAGTCTCACACTCCAGCTACTGAAGTACTTTTATTAATCTCATTCAACAGAACTTCTATACTTTTAGCCACTTAATTATCTTTTGAAATCTGGTCCAAGGTATTTTTCATTAGATACAGCTCTCACAACTGCTGTCTTTGTCATCTCAAAATCAAAATACTGTAAATTTTCATGCATCTTTCATTTCTGTATATCAACACTATTTAAATATAGTAGCTAGTCACAAATGCATACACACATTTGTTATTTTAACAATTCTTGCCAGAAAATACATTCTATATGCTGCTGCACCTGTTGCCTTTTAATTTTCAGGTAAACCCAAACATGCGGTGTTTAAATATTCAAGTCCTATGTGCCTTGATAATCAGTAATCTCAGACATTGCAGCAGTAACGATGGGTTTAATTTTCCATCATGCTTTAAGTTTTTTCTTTGGATCTGAAAACTGGATTATAAAATGGCTGGCATTGACCAATTTTGTATTTTACTGTATAGAACTTAAATAATTTTTTCCCCAAAACAGATTGGAAAATTACAACTTTCAATAGTTTTCCATGTATCTATCAATATATTTTTCAGCAGTCTCTCAAACTAGCAATTACTTCTCTTCTGTGCCCCTGGGAACTGTAAATTGTCAATGTTAAAAAGTGACTACAAATGCACTTCTCAAACAGCAGCTGCCCTCTTCTTGGCTAAAGTTCATTTGTGAGCAGACTGTCATGTTAAGCTCTAAAACAGAAATCACAGTTGATGAGAAAAAATGCTAAATTGACTAATTGCAGCTTAATGCTTGCTGGATGCCAACTCTATCAAACAGTTTCTGTGACCTAGGAAGTCTGTGGCTGAGCAAAACCAAAGTACATCAGCATAGGTATAACCTGTTAAGGTGATGATTTCATGTGAGATTCCAGAGAGCTGTTACAGAAAGAATACTGGATGTAGCTAAGGGTTAAGCTTCACTGCCTGGTAGCGGTATGAAATGTATTATATTGGAGCCATAGAACATTTGCAATAACATGAAATACTACATAAGATTAAGAGAAAGGGCTCTAGGTAAACCTCTACTCTTATTATGCCAAATGCTTTGTCAGGTTTTGAAAGCACTCTCAAGAACTGTAATTTTCCTGTACATGGGACTTTTTAGTTTCTCTCTTAATCTCATGAGTCTTTGACATTTCTGCAGCTATTGATAACTGGAGATGCTGATCTGGACTATATGGTTTTGCCTAATTTCTCAATTTTCAGGTTTTTTCTGTAATAACATCTAGTTTACATGTGTTTTCTTTCTTTTCTGTCTGTGTTAGTTGCCCTGTACTGGACAGATTGTACTGAAGTGGCTGAGGAATAGAAACAATGAGAGATTTCCTGTCAATCAGCTCTTTTTTTTCTTTAATTACCATCTTTTTTTAAACATTGTTTACTAATACAGTATGGCAACTGAACTAAATGGAAGTACAATACTAGAGAAACAGTCCAGCAGCAATTTACTGAAAGGGCAACTGTAAAGGTGAATTATCTGAACAACAATCCTCAGTTAAATATTATGGCTCATGAATGTCAAAACATGGCTACTTTTCCAAATTAAACAAGAATAAGTACCTCAAGTTTCGGTATTTCCTTTTTTGTTCCTCAGTTTGAGATAAAAATGCTGAAATCTTCCTTATATGATAGGATTGTCAGGAATCAGTGTAGAGTAGGTGTGAGAGAGTGTAAGAATCCTTCTCTGTGTGTCCTCTCATTATGGTGCATGACGTTGTTAAAGCTACTCTGTAAATTACCAGTCATGTCCTAGTATCACCAAAAATTTAAAGTACAGAGAACAGCTGCCTTTTTAGTATGGGGGAATGCTTCCTATGAGGGCAGTGCAACTCTATGGCTCTTTAAAGACAGGATACATTTGTGTCTATTTTTCAGGCTTAGTTCTTTTTGAGGACCTTTGGGACAGCACTACCATGCTGTGATTAACCCTTCATCCTGCTTGTGCCCTATCCGGCATCCTAAATAACCCATGGAGAGGTTATCACTGTCTTGATTAGAAGGTAAGATAAGAAAATATGTGTATAACAGTGGGACCAATATCTGGTACAATTAAGCACACCATAAATTGGCATCTCAGTTAGAATTCCTCAGTTGTACTTGTTATCTGAATAATACTCTCCTCAAATAGTCTTTAAAAAGCTAGTTCCCATAGTTACTTCATGTTCCATTATTAAAATTCAACCCAAATGAATTCACTGCCTCTGTGTGTGTATATATATATAAATACATAGAATATTTTTGAAATGTCATGTTAATTTCTTTGACATTTTGAAGTCTGCACAACTTCAGTCCTGACTAGAAGCATTTTATTAATATTGATTCAGAATTAAACACAGATGAAAGCTAACTCACAACTGTGTTACTGTTGCAATAGGTTAGTCCAGCTCCACTGAAATAACTGTTTTAGCAACAGGTTAAAATAAGAGAAAATCCTAATTGCAGCCAAAGAAAATTCTGTAAAATTAGTTATTTAATCTTCCCTGTTCAAGAAGATCAACATTTTTAAAAATGTATGTTTACTTTAACCTTCATTTTCTGTTTTGTTTTGGTTTTTGCTTGTTTGTTCTGTGTTTTGTTTTTAGTTCTGTAGATTCTCCTCTACCAGGTACTCTATCTTCCAATTTTAACTAAAAATCTTAGCTTTTGTCAATATTCAGCAAAAAATGACCGCATATATCAATGGGCATATCTTTACTGTATGCTTCCATTTCATTGGCTAAACAGTGATAAAAATTATTATTGTTATTCTTTTGTTTACAGTCATAGATAGAATTATAAAGATCAGATATTGATGCTGTAGATGTTATGAGTGTGTTTACACAAAAAAAAGAGAATTTTCCTGACCAAAGATAGCAAGATCAAAAGAAGTTTGCATTTTTCCAACTGGATACATTGAGCTGACAAAGTCAGTAACTGAGCAATGTTCAAAACTGAGACACCAATAGGATGCAGATTAAATGAAACCTGGTGAACCATTTTTTCCTTTGGTGCCTTGATTCCCAAAGCATCTTTATTCCTGAAAGTTCTTGCAGAAACATTCAGTCCTTTACCTATAACTCTACTCACTATTAGCATTAATATTCACTGACTTGATAGTCTTGAATACTTCAAATCAGATAGCAGTATGTTT
>NW_009260272.1:1682331-1684104 GCF_000687185.1 Egretta garzetta | reverse complement strand
CAATACTCTAAGTACGATGAAGTACCAATTTTTAAGTGACAGTGTAAGAGAAAATATTTGGATTGTCTATCAATCTGCTCTCTTAAAGAAAGGATGGTTGTGCTACTTCATAAACTTAGAGAACAGAAAAAACTCTTGTTAAAGGCACGCACACACACACACAGAGTATTGTGTACTTCCCCTGTGAACTATTTACTGGCATTTACTTATAGTTTCTTCCTCGGCTAGGAAAATAAAGAATTAAATTCATAACACTTGTTGTGACCCTTCTGTAAGTGATTTTACCTTAATTTTGAGAGGTTTACTTCAAGAAATATTATAATCATCTCATTGTTTGAAATCCTCTGCATAGCTTCCCCAATTTTTTTTCTTTTGGACCTTAAACTGCACATAACAAAACAAAACAAAAAAGAAATAAAGAAGAAGAAAGAGTCTGCATATCTCTATGTAAAGGGCTATACAAATATCCTGGCAGGTAACAGAATTGAAAGTAAAACTGAAAAATTATGAAATGATGGAATTAAAGGAAGGTCAAACAAACTGTTGCAGTCTTAGGTGGCGCAAAAATGAATCACCAGAAAGTTTGGGTTTGTAGTTAAGCTGTATTTTACCTTAGAACACTGTACTATATACATTTTAATGCTAAAATATTGTCTTAGTTGGCCCAGAATATAAATCCTGAAGTTAACCTGTGTGATAAAGAGCTGCCAATGATATTATGTATGTACATGTTGAAGGCTGTTCAAATGTTTCACTACCAGGGCGGTCTTTTTCTCAGCAGAATTTAGGTAATATTAATAGAGCAGGATGAATACTTCAGTGCTCTATAACATGCTCTGGTGAAGTTCTTCTGGCTGCCAAACCAATGCCAAATATGTGGGAAATATGTGTTTTTAAAACCAATACAAAAAAATAATTAAGAAAAAACAATGCTTTTAGTCAGAAGCAATTGGGGAGTCTGCTCAGAATAGCATGAACATTCCACAAGAACAAGGAATCATAGAATCATAGAATCATAGAATCATAGAATGTTTTGTGTTGGAAGGGACCCCTAGAGGTCATCTATTCAACCCCCCAATATTTACAACAGAGCAATAAGCTAGAGACAACAGTTTTAAAAACAAAACAAAAGAAAAGAAAAAACAAACCAGAAAACAAAAGCTGTTTCGTGGAGGAAAGGAAGTCTCCATGCTCAGGGACTGTAGACTAAGCCACGAGTTGAGAACTGTTTCACGTATTTCTGCCAATATTCTGCTGATACTTCACGTTTGAAAAAGGAAATAACCACCATGAGTCTAAGCATCTGCCTACTTTTTTGGCTGTCCTACCACAGTCCAAAGGAACACAGACTCCCCGCACACTGCAAAGGCAAACTGAGCACCTTGGAATATAATGCATAAAACCAGTATCCAAATCAACAACAGAGGAGACACTGAAACTTCACTGAACAAGCCCAACTCTCTCAGCCTGTCCTCATAGGAGAGGTGCTCCAGCCCTCGGATCATTTTTGTGGCCCTCCTCTGGACCCGCTCCAACAGTTCCATGTCCTTCTTGTGCTGAGGGCTCCAGAGCTGGACGCAGTACTCCAGGTGAGGCCTCACCAGAGCAGAGTAGAGGGGCAGAATCACCTCCCTCGACCTGCTGGCCACGCTTCTTTTGATGCAGCCCAGAGTACGGTTGGCAAAAGTCTTTGGTTAATGGATAGCTGATTTCCTAACTGACAGGGCATCCCTGAAGGTGGAAGCAAGGCCGCTCCGCCCCCACTGGGGTGCA
>NW_009260272.1:1677228-1677760 GCF_000687185.1 Egretta garzetta | reverse complement strand
CGCTTGCGGGCATTTTGAGCATTATCACCCAGCTCCTCATTGTAGTCTGTGTTTTTCTTAATCTCATCTCATTTTGCAACTAAACGGGGTTTAAGAATTGCCAGGGCTCCTCTGATCAGTGGTTTTAACATTGCGAAATGTACTGTAGCTGATAGTGGAACATCGTGGGGCTCCCGTTTGTGCATGGCTTGTATGCAAGCGGCTTCCGTGACGGCTGTAGAGAGGTCACTTAGAGATTTAATGGGGATTATAGAGCGTTCACCTCGCTCCATGATGTCTATTCCTCCAGCCCAATAAGCTACTCGGCTGGTGATTGAGTGGGGTGTATTTGTCGGGTCGGGTCCTAAATTTAAGAAAACTCCCAGACCCCAGTAGCCACTTGCTTCGTCCTCACTCAACATTATTCGGTTGCCGCTGCTTAGGCATACTCGCCACAAGTATTTGGTTTCAGTTTCACCTGATTTTCTGCTATATCTATCTTGCAAATTTGTTAATTGCAATGGATCCCAGGGGATGGTTCGTGTTGTATGTC
>NW_009260272.1:1675545-1676875 GCF_000687185.1 Egretta garzetta | reverse complement strand
AATTTGGGCACTGATCAACCAAATAAGGCCTAAAGTATTGAACTTAACATGCACTGAAGAGCATTGACTGAGAAACTGTATAACATCATAAAATTGTCAAGAATAAAAGCAATTAATAGCAACTAATCTAGAATGACCCTGTTTTTTAAGGACAAATATTCCTAAAAAAAACAAAATAAAGAAAAAAAAATCTACAAAGAGATACTATTATTCATGCTGTCCGGGAAAATTTAAATGAAAGAATAAAGAAAACACAAGAAGCACAAATTTTTGTATAGTTTGATTGTGTCAAAACTTCTCTAATAAAGTAGAAGTTAGAAAAAAAAGCCTTTAATATCATTTAGCATACATACTTACTGTTAAACCCCTTGCATTTATAAAAGTCTGTGCTTTGTAAACAAACAATCCTCTCCATCTTCATACCAGATTTTCTGCTTACTTCATCTGGAGAGGAAAGTACCATTTTCCCCATAAGTTTGATTGACCCCTTAGGCTTCAATCTCTTTGAGACACTCTTCAATTTTAGCAGCACAAACAGAATAACATGAAGCAATTTAGAAAAAAAGACATCAGTGATACTACTTGCATAAGGAAGTGTTGTAAAAGAAAATTGTTCTAAAGATATCGAGAAGAGTTTGCATTTACCCAGCAAGAATGAAAGCTATGACTGTGCATATGCGCAAACATCTTGCCATCCACACAACACTGAAGTCCACAGTCCCAAATGAAATCAGTGTCAGCTGTCAGATCACAAACTATGTTCCTGAAGGAAAACTATGTAGTATAAATTGTCATTGTTTCACTTAATGATAATTGTTTTCTGAGTTTCACTTTTTTAATTCTCTCAGTCTTTATTCACATAAGGAGTATATGGAAAACAGATTTGTGGACCATATTAATTTCCTCAAACTCTATCCTATCCATGTCTTCACTATTTATGGGGGTAAGACAATTGGCTGATAGTAATCTTTGCATACTGACCACTGTGCTTAGGTGGGCACATTCCCCAATAGCCCTTGGCTATCTGTCTCCCCCCACATCCAGTGGGTGCATCCTTCATGACCAAACACAGACCAGATGCATCTATCGCCACAGCCACAGGTTGTTATCACTTGAAAGAGGTCAAAGGAGGGGGAGTCAGAGATGAGGGGGGGACTACACCGCCACAAGGAGGCGTTTTGCCCTCCCGGTCCCCCTCATGCCATCCATCAACTTGTGAGTGGTGAAGAGAAAGGTTGCCAGTGAAGACTGAGGAAAAACAGTTGTTGAATACCTCAGCCTTCTCCACATCTGCTGTTACCAGCTTGCCAGTCTCGCTCATCAGCAGGGG
>NW_009260272.1:1674457-1674956 GCF_000687185.1 Egretta garzetta | reverse complement strand
AAGACCGCTTCATCAGCCGGCTCCTCTTGATCTGGCAGCCTGTAGTAGACACCAACCACCAGGTTCCCTTTGTTGCCTCTCCCTCTGATTCTTACCCATAAGCTTTTGACCTGCTCGTGGCTATTCTTCAGGGTCAGCTCTTTGCACTGTAATGATTTCTTGATGTAAAGGGCAACACCTCCGCCCCTCCTTCCTCGCCTGTCCCTTCTGAACAGCCTGTAGCCATCAATAGCTGCATTCCAGCCGTGGGATTCATCCCACCAAGTTTCTGTAATGGAGAAGTCTCTTATTTCACTACTTCTACCACATCATTGCCTGGGTGGACTGTGCATCAGATTGTCAGATGGCATAAAGTATTACAGCTTCAGCAATGTCAAAGTTCATAAGAAGGATACTTCACCAGCCCAATCAAGCAGATGGCTTCTTTGATGATCAGGAAAATAGATGTCCCATAAAATGACTTCCAAGGGTTAGCATTATTGGTAAAGGGAAGAAGTGG
>NW_009260272.1:1658923-1674424 GCF_000687185.1 Egretta garzetta | reverse complement strand
CCCTTTCATTCTAGCTTAGAAAAGAATTGTTTACAAATATACTTTTCTCTTGAAGTGTATACTGAAGGTCTTGTTCTTATAAAAGAAAGAAAGATGCAAACACTCCTTTTCTCAAGGCTTGGCTGGAATATGTTTGGGGTTAAGATAATAGCTGCTTTGCGGGGCTCAGCTAAAAGACTTATTGAATTTTTATTAAGTTTATTCCCTATATGCATATATGTATATATACATATACAAAGTATTTAGTGGATTAGAATAACCTGAGCTGGAAATAGCGCAGTTTAGAATTAAATCAATGCATGCTTATTTTCATCCTATAGGTCAATTCATTAATTGAGTTCAGGGGATTAGATCATTTTGACTCCATAAAAAGGAGAAAATATTTCTATTTCACACAGAAAAATCCATCCATTTTGAAAATGCTGTAAAGAAACCAAACATATGTTACCAGGTATATGGACATGACAGTTATGCCTATTTGGTATTATGAATAAAAATATGACATTAAAGACCCAATTCTCCTTTTAAACAGATGAGTTTACTGACTTTACACACTGTCGGAATATAGCCTATTGCTCTATGCTTGAAGTTGGTATAATATTTTTTTAGTCTAAAGAATAGAAGATTATGAGAAAGAACTGAAAAGAAATTAAAAACAATGGGCCAGGCTTAAAGCCTATTTATTGTGTAACACTTTTTACATTTACATTTATGTTTATTGTATAACACTTTAAAGGGGCAAGTGGATGTATTCCTCAATGAACCAATTATTAGAAGATCACTTTTTTATGAAAGAACAAGATACTCTATCTGAGAAAAAGCAATGCTATACTCAGTCTAAAATGAAGTTCACAACAAAATAAGGTGTGAGAATGCTTCCAACAGCCAGGCTTTTGAACACTTTACCTCTCTGCTGAACTCACTTGATATTTTGTAAATTTGGGATTTTGCCTCATAGCATGAACACCAAGACCAAAAGCATAAACTACTGAAATCACAACCAGAAAAAAAAAGTTCTTAGAAAAACTCATGGAGAAAAGAAGGAATGGAAGAGTGTGATAACGACACTGGCCCTGTTGAGCTACCCAATGTCCAGAAAACCTGTCTTTATGTTTTTCTATTAAGGGTGAGAGAATGATTGCCATTATATTAGAAGGATGGATTAATCAATAGGTATATCAGATTTTCTCTGATCCTCCTTAAATTAGTAAGGAAAATGTGTACAAGCATCTATTTGTATATCCAAAACTACAGATTTGCATGATAGAAATAATTTAAAGAACATGTTTTTTGGGGGAGCATGTATGGTAAATCACTTCACATCAGTCTAATAAAGCATATTATTTATTTTTTATTTGTAACTGGCCAGCCAACATTCAGCTCCTTAAAACATCACACCTTTTTATTTTGCCATCTTCCCTGTCACAAGTGCATTTTCCTGAGGTAACTGTATCATAAATACGTATATACATATATGTGTGTGTGTGTGTGTAATGATATAATATTTTAGGAAGCTATAAAAATATAATAAGTATGTCAGATTTTTAAATCACATCTTTCATCACAATAGGAAGAACCAAAATTAAATATGTCTGACCAAATCCATAAACAACTTAGTTGCCTGTAAGTTTTCAGTGTTTTCAATTTGCAGCTATCAGTAATAGTGTCTGTCTTATTTAGCATACATAAAAATAGCTTAGAAAGAGAAATCAAAAGTTAACAGTTACATTTACAAATGATAATAACTTGGAAGAATTTGTGAATACCAGTGAAAATGCAGCAATACATCAAATAAATGAGAACAGATGAGATTCATTGGCTAAAGCATTATAAAATGAGACTGTCCCTAGAAAAAATTCAGCTCAGTACAAAATCTGGCATATGATGATCTGAAAACCAGATAATACTTAATGATATAAGTACCCAGGAAACCGTAATACTAGAACAGACCATAATGTAAATGTAAAACAAATTGAACACAAATTTATAATTTATAATACAGTGGAAAAAACCAGTGCAATAAGGATGCTTCATTCAACAGAGTAGGAGGACTATAAGTGAAATGACTACACAAGGAAAAAGGGAGAAGTCCTTGTACTAGTAAATCTTGATGAAAATGAAGCAACACCAAGGTAAATACAACTTTTGGTATTTGACATCAGGATTAGTGCCACCCAGTCTTACATGCACTGTTGCAGAATGTATCTTTCTGAGGTACAGTATAAAAGGTGTGCTGGTATTTAAGAAAATGCATTTGACAAATACTAGTTTCTGGACAGTCTCCATGTTAGAGGATATAGAAGGTACACAGTAAGAGTTCCTCTTGAACATTAAAAATTAATGATAAGGGAAAGAAGGAAAAAAAATGTAAAAAGGAGATTCAAACATTCTTTGGCATTGGATGGAGATTTTAGCCAGGTAAAATGTTCCTTAGGTTTGTGTGGTGAGACCTTTCTCTTTGGCAATGAAAACCCTTCTCTGTCTGAACTTAAATGACATAACTGCATTGCTTCTGCAATAGGCACAGAAGCCTCAGAGCCTGCATTTTGGAGTCCATTAAAATGTTGAAATATTTCACTCTGAAAACGTCTGTATTAATTTTCCTCCTCCCCTCTCCCTTCTTCCCAATTGCATTAAAAATTCAAGCAGTTCAAAAGCAGTATTCTTGTGGCTGTGCAAAAGCTTTTATTGGCAGCTTTTGCATTTTATCTTTAGCAAATGGATTTTTTTCAATCTTAATGAACTCTGGATTTGCAACCCACCCCTTTCTGCTAAAGAAACAAATCATCTGGACAACACTTCTGCACACTGATTTGTATTTATTTAAATTAACAGCAATGTATGTAATTTTCAACCATCACCAACTCTTTCCATTCAGGTGAATTCTCTGACGTCTTTAAACTTTACGGCTTGAAGTACTAAAGCTATAGTGAGCACATTGAAACAATTACACTGAGGTAAAGGTGGTCATAAAACCAAGGCTGTGTGCTCCTCAAAAGCATGTAAAAGGCACTCATGGAAACAGGAGAAGACAGGGCAAGATTGAGGGGAACCAAAATCTACTACTACATGCAATTGAGAGGAATACATTTTGGGAATACTTTGACTACTTTTCAAGGGATACTGTCATAGAATTAAGAACTGGTAAGATAGTCCAGAAAGTACTTTTTTAATCTTCAGTTGTGCCACATTCTGAAAGTTTTTCATATTTTAAGTACAGGGGATTTAGCATCCCCTGTCATGTGCCAGGTCATTAATGCAGGCCTGTTAGGATCCAATTTTTTTTGTGAGAGGAAGGCCCCTATGCTTTTTAGCCGACCTCAGATGAGTCTGAGAGGCTAGGGGTGGCTGGACCAACCTCTTTCAGGTTCGATCCCTTTGATCGAGATTAAGACACAAACATTAAAGCACAAACGAGTTCAGATGTCCTAAGTCCACCTGTTTATTAACTCTTCAGGGGAAAGAGAGAAAGCAGCAATAGGAAAGGAAGGAAGGAAAGGTAAGAAATTAAGCAAGACATCTGGATAGAAGAGCACAGACAAACACCACCATGGATCCGCAGCGTCTTGGGGGTCCGTGCTTCTGGGGTCTTCAGTGGTGGGTGATCACACATGCAGGGTTGGTGATCACGCCCAGAGTCTTCGGTGGTCTCACACAGTCTTCAATGATCTCCCACACAATCTTCCACGGTCTCCTACGCAATCTTCAGTGATCGCCCACCCAATCTTTGGTGATCACACATGGAGTTTTCAGTGGTCTCCCTTGTGGTCTGAGATGGTGGCCTTTTTTATATAGCACAGTCCAGCACATGCACATGTTTCACATGCTTTACTTTTGGCAGGCTCTGTTCATTCACTTTCTTGTTGCTGGACAGGAGTAAGGTTCTGTTTGCATGCTTTAAGTGGCAGCAAACTGCAAGTCTTGGTGGGCAGGTGGCCCCGCCTGGGTGTCCGTTGCTTCAGCAAGCCTTCAAGCCACCTGTCCTGTGGCAATGCTGATCTTTGCAGATTGCCACACAAAGGAGCAAGCTTTGAGCGAGTTAGATGGCTATTTAGTCTCCAGTTAGCTGGCTATTCAGTCTCCCACAAAGCCTAGCACAACTGAGTGACCATATAGAAGTGACCTCAATTATTGAAATGCTACTTTAAGATAATCCACTTTTTTCAGATCTTTTCTTGGTCTCTGCTTTTTATCTTTCTGCTTTCCTTTCCCACCTACTCAGAATAAATTATAACCAATATTCTTGTATTCAGTTATTGGAAGAAATATCTTTCTGCTGCACATAGCGCCGTGCTCTAGCAGTCTTAATGCCAAAGCTCACAGACATTTTTCCACTACAATATTCTCTGCCTCAGGAATTTCACCTTCATCTCCAGAATGTCTGAGAGAAATACTTTTCTCTTATGTCTCCTTATACATTCATACACACACATAAAGGCTTTTTAATTACACTAGAAATGGGCATAAACTACAAGGCTTTACTGAAAGGTGTGAGCATATCTGTGTAAAATGTTCAGAAGATAAACTTCAGTTCAGTCCTGCTAAAACCATATACAAAACCTTCAGTGACAATTGGTCATGAACTCGGGAATTGATACTGAATACAAATTGTTGTGGGATTTTTTTTTTCACCACCCATAATGACATTTTCACACATGCTTTATACATTCATTTTATGTGCAGAATGTATGTCATCATTCCATGCTGGCACTTTGAAAGAGAAAAAAAGAGAACTTGCTAGCTCTACTGCCTTCCGGAAGGTGTTAAGCCACTCTGGGTAGTTTGATGACTAAAATGACAGGGTTGCCTTAACCTCCCTTGCTGCCATATTAACTACTCTCCTGCGATGATAACATAGAGGACTGGAAGTGGAGTGGAGCACACCCCAGGTGGGAATTCCTCAAATTTTTCTGTAGAGCAATATTCTTCTGTTTTTCCTGCCTAATAATGGAGATTGTTCTGAAGTACTACATGTGCAATCAGAGGGATGACAAGTTAGAAAGACTTTCCATTTCCACATGCAGAGAATAGACTCAAACAAGCAAAGTGTCCTGGTTTCAGGTGGGATAGAGTTAATTTTCTTCATAGAAGCTAGCATAGTGCTGTGTTTTGGATTTAGTACTACAAGAATGTTGATAACACACTGATGTTTTTAGTTGTTGCCAAGTAGTGCTCAGACTACTCAAGGACTTTTTGAGCTTCTCCTGCTCGGCCAGGTGCATAACAAGCTGGGAGTACAGCACAGCTAGCACAGCTGACCCAAACTGACCAAAGAGCTATTCCATACCATATAACGTCATGCTTGGGGGGAGTTTGTTAGTCGGTTGGTCGGTTGCGGGGAGAGTGATCGCTGCTTGGGGACTGATCGTGGCTCAGGACGGGCTGGGCATCGGTCGGCGGGTGGTGAGCGATTGCATTGTGCATCATTCGTTTTGTATATTCTGTATATTCTGTTATCATTCTCATTATTACTATTATTATTATTTTCTCTTATTAAACTGTCTTTATCTCAGCCCACGGCTCTAACCTTTTTTCTCCTTCCCGATTTTCTCCCCCATCCCACTGAGGGAGAGGGGAGTGAGCGAGCGGCTGCGTGGTGCTTAGTTACCAGCCAGGTTAAACCATGACACAAAGAAAATCATGGCAAATGGCCAAAGAAAGTGTGGATAAGGATCCTAAAATAGTAAGAATTTTTTCCAAAATTTATATGGAAAAAATCCCAACACAATGTCTATTGTTTATCATAAGTTTTTTCTCCTTCTGACCTCAGTGAAGAATCAGAAATAAGGAGCAAAATACCATGATTTTTTTGTTTCTTTTAGGCCCTTTTTTAGGAGAGTGATGTACCCCATCTATAGGAGTAGTTATTCTTAAAAGGGAGTATGACATCTACCAACTTTGCAACATGTTAGGGTTAAACTCAACTCCGGTATAGATGAGCAGCAGCCAAACCAACACAGTGGAATTAGCTCCACAAACACAAAGGCTGAGTTTGACTCCAAGAGACCAGTTTGTTTAAACAGGCTACAGAAAATTCAGATGACTCTGCTACAGCCAGAATTTCACTCTTTCAGTCTTTATGTTTATTTACTCCACACCTCTGAAAAGTTCACCTATTATTCATCAAATCATGTTTCCAAAATAGACAGGATTCAAATGTTGATCTGCTTTCACAATTCAAGTTATTTCCTAGGCTGTCTGATGCATTCTGTGGCTAGATTTCACCATCAAAGGCCATTGTAGAAAATAAGAGTTACATTGCAGAGGCAACAAGTTTCTTTAAAAAAAATAGTATTTAGGTACTGAGATTCCTGAGTTTCCAAAGGCAAGGCTTCATTTAACAGGTTGGTCTCTATTCTCAGTTCTGCATTCTGGTGACTTGACAGCTTAACAGCTGTTGCCGAAAACTTCCATAAATTCTGTTTTGAAAAAGGAAGATGAAAATACTCTACTTTCCTCTTCAATTCCAATAAAAAACAAGGCCATTCAAAACCATTTTTGCTCTATAGGAGGTGAAGTTAATCACAGAAAAAGAATAATTAGATGCTTTGAACCATCTGCCTCACATATTTCAGTGGCTTTCTCAGTAGTCTCCACCAAAGGAGTAGGGGCAATCCTTCTACCATTTTTTCTAGAAAAGGGATAGATTAGAAAGGGCAATTCAAGGCTATTAATTCTAGGTGCTTGAAAGTTTCTTTCTTTGAGCTTGAAGTGGAGTACGTCAACTTCTCACCAGCATTCCAGTGTACACTCATTCCTTTTACTATTTTTTGTAGAGGCATTTGTTAGCTAACTTGGATGGCACCACATGTAAGGAGGCTGAATTGTTAGCTGCTGTGAATTTCTACTCTTGGTGCTCAGATCTGCTCTATGGCATAAGTCAAAACTGTGAATTTCATACTAGGTACAGACACCTAGAAATTAAACATTGCACTGAGCATTGGAAGTGAATTTTTAGATTTTATATATTTTTTTCCTCTGTAGCCATATTTTATATTTAATAAATAAAAATTATTGTGAGCAGAAGTACTCTGTTGCTTTGGTAATGAAGTTTATAGCAGTGTCTTCAGGATTACCAAATATATATGATGAATTTATATAAATAAATGAAACCACCATATGCACAAAGCTAACATTTCTTGCTGTATTCCCCAGTGTAGTCACTACTTCATGCTTCAAACTAACAGCTCTTCACACAGCTACTGCCAATATGCTCAAGGGTTTAAAATTAAAAGATATTTGTAAACATGGAAACCAGCAGAAATGCTAAGTCCCAAGGTAACAACAGATTAAAAAGAAAGCACTGTATCATAAAATCATGCCTGTGACTGTCACTTTTTGTGGTTTTAATTACTTGACTTTAATTGAGCTTGTTCTTGCACAGAAAATTTAATGAAATAAATAAATAAAAGAGTCTTAATGGCCAGACTGGATTTTAGCTAACTACATCCTACTGTGTATTCCCATAGGCAATTCACTTAAGACTTTAGGGCTTGCACATAAATCCATGATCTGTTTTCCTATCCCATGTGAATTCATATTATAAGCCTTCGTCCTGGGAAGATGGGATGTTGAATGATCTGCAAGATGCAGTGGGTGAATGGAAAAAGATGAGGAAGGCATGCCAGTCTTTTAAGACTACAGCCAGACTTGGAAAGAGCAGAATGAGACATACACAAAAAGAGAAGTATGAGACTTTGGATGTTTAGAGTCTTCCTTTAGGGAGAAGCCATCATAGACTAAATAAATGTAAGCAAGCAAGTATGTATAAGAAATACGAAACTTGATATACTCAAGTTCAGTTGTTTATCCTTAAAAAACCCTGAATAATCTTCATTACTTTAGTAAAATATACGCTTTAAATAATTCTGACTCCTTGTGAGCACAACTTAAAACTGTTACAGCATTTCTGACATTTGAAATAGTATTAAAAAAAAAAAAAGATATTTTATATATTATTTGTAACTCAAGCATTATTTTGCTGTATGTTTTCTCCAAATTGAGCAAGGGTGAGAAAGTACACTGGAGCTGCTGCTTCACATACCTTGTTGCACTAATATATTTAGTGACTTCAGAAATAAACACCAGAGTATTACCTGGATGTCTTCAGGATTTTCTAGAGGGGCAGAACATGTAGAGTCCTGCTTACTTTGTTGCTCAGGATGGGGCCTCAAAGGTAAAACTCTGAGGCTAGATGTGCTTCCTGGTCTCTACCTAGGCTTCTGAACTAATGAACTTTCAGAAGAGAGTATACATTTTTTTAATAACTCAAAGTAGATATGGGCTGAAAACAGCATCAGACCAAACTAGGATGATAAGCTGCCTTATGATCTTACTTAGTTCTAAATTGAAATAGGAGTTAGTGAAGAGAAATGAGAGCTTCCAAGGTATTACCAATCTAATCTAAACATGTTATGTTTTATGTATGTATATGTATGTTATACATTCTACCTTAAAATACACTGGGTTGCAACATAGAAAGCATATTTTTAGTGAAAGGAAGGAAAGAAATATTAGGGTGGTTAATCCAGTTGCAGAAACCATCACTGCTTTCTGGCTAAGATGTTTGGGCCACACCTATAGTGAGTTGATAATGAAGTTTCAAAAGAACCAAGACTCTTGGTTTCTCTCTTTTAACATTCTTCTCTGATAAAAACTTCTGATTAAGAATTTGACTTAACCTTTTTTACCCATATATAAGACATGAGTATTTCAAGATAAACACTCATCCAGTAGGAAAGACCATAACTTGTCTAGGTCACTAGCACCTTGTGCCAAACACAATCATACACAGACATGGAGATAGAGCTTAAAAGCTTGTGTGTCCTGAGAATTGTAACCTTTTTGTGAAGTGGTGAGGCTGTCAGCAAGCTATAACCCAACACATACCCTCAAATGTCTGTGCCTTGTCTTTTCTTCATTGCTGACTTCCATCAGCTGAAACATTAAGTGCTTGCCCGAAATATTGCTGCAGTTATGTAAAGCTTTTTAGGAAACATCACTTCAGGCAGATGTTTAACCTCCAAGCCCTGAAGGGATAGCTCTGCCGGTTGCCAGGCTTGTCAATTAATTTTACATTGACAGTCTTGCTAATGTAGTTTGACACAGAGGAGAGCTTTTGCAGCCAACCAGCTACATTAGATAAACAAGGTAGATGAGTGAAATTCACTGCAAAATTCATTTGAACACAAAACACATCACAGTTTATGTCTCATAAATAGCACTGCTCAACTTTGTCTCAACTACCAACCCAGATGATCACCAAAACTAGTGAAAATCACTCTTTTCCTCACCTGTGAACTGTTTTTTTCCCCTTTCTTTTGTTGTCATAACTTATCACAAATGTATGTAAGAAATATGAGCATCTAATGTAACTGTAGCTTACAATATCAGCTGCCAAGCAAGATATGTACAGCGGAGATGTCTGTGAGATAAGTGCTTTCAACTTGAGGCATCTCATTCAAATCAAGTCAACAAATTGGAAGCAACTCAGAGAAGATTAACAAAGAATACTAAGGGGTTGGAAGGAATGATTTATGAGAATACTTTAAATAATGTGCATCTTTTCTCTGTAATGAGGAAGGAGTGATGAGGGTATAATTGTCCAGGATTACCTAACAAGTAAAGGCAAGGACAACAGTAGTTGCAATATGAGAGAATAGAAGTAGATATTAGATTAAAATAATAGAAAGGGTCATCTACACAAGATTCCAAAAAATATTTTAAACCAAAGAGAAAGTGTGACCGAGCTGACCCAAGATAAATAAAGTGACATCAACTAGAACATTTAGAGTAAGACTGAATACAGATGCGATCTGGGATCAAACAGGTATTGGTTAATGAGTAGCTTTAAAGATGGGTGTCTTGTCTCTAACTTTTAATTCTGTGAGTCTTATAACTGTGAATTACTATTTTTAGATTTGAAAGTGATAAAAAACTGAAGGATTAAGAGAACTTTTGGGGTTTTCCAGTTTTCTGTTTTCCCTTTTTCTTTTCGACACAATTCATTCTAAGCCAAAGTCTCACTTTTAAAAATGATTTGAACATGCGCAAAGGTTTAATTCCATTTAAGATGTTCAATAGCTATGAGAGTAAGGAAATGAGAAATATTTTTCTTTCATGAGCCTGCAGAAAAATATCTGAAATTCTAAAACTGAATATTGCGATAAATATAAATGAGCCTAGTATAAGACATATGGATTCAAACATTAGTCCTTGACACTTCCCATCAACAGGACACCTTTATGAGCTTGACTGTGAGACTGATTGTGTCCTGTTTTTTCATGGTCATGGAATGCAGCTGAGGGTGTACTCCTTTTGGTGTGTTCACCTGGCTGGATGCCAGGTGCCCACCAAAGCCACCCTATCACCCCACCCTCCTCAGCTGGACAGGAGAGAGAAAATATAATTAACAGTCTGTGGGTCGAGATAAGGTCAGGGAGAGGTCACTCACTAATTACTGTCACGGGCAAAACAGACTCAACTTGGGAAAATCAGTTTCATTTATTACCAATCAAATCAGAGTAGGATAATGAGAAATAAAAACTAAATCTTAAAACACCTTCCCCCCACCACTCCCTTCTTCCCAGGCTTAACTTTACTCCTGATTTTCTCTACTTTACTCCTGATTTTCTCTACCTCCTCCCACCCAGTGGCACAGGCGGATGGGGAATGGGGGTTGGGGTCAGTTCACCACACATTGTTTCCGCCACTCCTTCCTCCTCAGAGGCAGGACTTGTCACACTCTTCCCCTGCTCCAGCGTGAGGTGCCACTCATGGGAGACAGTCCTCCATGAGCTTCTCCAACCTGTGCCCTTCTCACAGGCTACAGTTCATGAACTGCTCCAATGTGGGTCCTTTCCGTGGGGTGCAGTCCTTCAGGAACAGACTGCTCCAGCATGGGGTCCTCCCCAGGCTGCAGGTGGAGATCTGCTCCATTGATAACCTACCAGGATTGCAGGGGGACAGCCTGCCTCACCATGGGTTGCACCAGGGGCTGCAGGGGAATCTCTGCTCCGGCGCCTGGAGCACCTCCTCCCCCTCCTTCTGCACTGATCTTGGTGTCTGCAGAGTTGTTCCTCTCACATCCTCTCACTCCTCTCTTTGGCTGCAATTGCGCACCTTTTTTTCCCCCTTTCTTAAATATGTTATCCCAGAGGTGTTAACACCATTGCTGATTGGCTTGGCCTTGGAGCTGGCTGGCATTGGCTTTATTGGACATAGGGGAAGCTTCTAGCAGCTTCTCACAGAAGCCACCCCTGTAGCCCTGCTGCTACCAAAACCTTGCCATGCAAACCCAATACACCCTCTACCTTTATATGTACATGCTGTTAAAAAAAAAAAAAAAAAAGATAAAAATGTTGCCAGGATAGCATAAAAGCTGGGAAAGTATTGCAGGTTTTGTATGCAAGCAAAACTTCTTTTTCTCTCCAGGCAGACTGTTTTAACCCTTAACCATGGAGAAAATCACTCCCTAAGTGTCTTTAAACATATCTCTCTCATGCTGTAAACCAGAAAGACTTGATCGTTGTTTTTCATCATTTTCTGGCAAGTAGGAAAGGCAGAATCGTAGTACAAACAAGTGGCCCCTTAGCCAGGGACTGATTAACAATTAACAACACAGTGCCTGACGCACAATGACAATGATGGCAAGGAACAGGCAGCTGCTTACAAAAAGATACTGTAAACTAACCCATAGATGTTTCTAATTAAAATACTTTCCTGACTATATCTGCAGAGATATTGTTTCCCCTTCGTTGCATCTTAGAGCATGGAATCTCAAGACAGAAACTGTATTTTTGTTCAGTTCTTATGCACCATCTAAGCCAGCGGATCAGGGCTTTGTTAGCCTGTGGTCAACAATATTGGGCAAACTACAAAACTGCAGGAAAAAATTACTGCCTCTATTGATCTCAGTCGTAACAATGGCATCCCCATTTTAAACTTTTTAATTACCCATGGTCATGAACAATTTCAAGACCCTCATCTACAACATGTTCATGAACTGCTGGTTGGGGCCATTTATCTATCACAGTGCAGCTCCGGTCTGCCTCAGCCATGCATATAATAATAATAATTACCAATTTAAAAAAAAATGTTCCTTTTTGTTATTCTGTTGTAAAAATAATTATTTTAGTAAAACTGTTATGCAGATTTGGCTGATTGAAAAGCTGGACAATATATCAAAACATGCTAGGCAGCTATCAGAAAAATTAGAGATAGAGCTGAAATTATCCACAAGCTTTCTTGGAAGTCCTAATTCATTAATTAGGAAGTATTCACAAATTGTATTGAAATAGATCATTCTTGGTCTGAGCATTGTTTGTAAACCACTCTGTATAAATATTATGCATTTTTACTAAGTTTGTGGTTAGGCAGCATTGTAGGTGAGGGGAGTGGGAGCAAAAGAAGACAAATTCACAAAAAAAAAAATTGTTGTCTTTAGAAAAGAAGCCATGAAATTTTGTGAAGAGGTAACAGTGATGTTTGGAGAAAATCTAAAGCTTTTCCATTATTTTAATAAAGAAGTCAGAGGGACAGCTGTAACTATTGCAGATCTCAAGAGACGTAGATATTCCTGCCATACAAGGGCAGCAAAAAGAGGAGAGGTTTACTGATCAGAAGTGATAGGTGAGCTTGGAGAAGAGATACAGTGCTATAGTTTTGTGACAGACTGTTTAGAAGAGGTAGGAGGATGTAAAAATCAAAATTACCTGGAAAAGAATAGATGGCTGGAGGTGAGGCTGGAGGTGAGGAAACTGGAATGGGCCAGGTATTACAACCAGTGTGTCTGGAAGAGAAAGCAAAATAGTTACGTCACTATGGGACATAGTTAATTTGTTTATTGATCAATTAAATTTGAATATTATCAACGCCAATTATATACTATTCTTTCTGCTGCCTGAATTGCTTGCTTATATTCTTAAACAGTCAGGGAGAATGTGCTCTGATTTGCATATTCAAAAGGCAAAGTAAACTATAAAGGCAGAATCTGCATTTTTGTTGATTAGTTGAGTAACTTTCAAGCATTTGTGATGGAATGTATTATTCAAGAGTATTCATCCTGGTAGAATGTGTTTGCCAGCATAAATATAACACATAAAAAGTTATATCCAGACAATTAAAGTAAATACATTTGGAGTACAAATGCACCAGAGGGTGTTATTTTCTCACCGAGACTCCCCCAACCATCCATTTGGGGGTCCGTTTTAATATTCAGTCTTGTGGCTCAGAAAAAAGGCCAAATCTTCATAGTACAAAGCCTCAGATAACCCATAGTATTTCCATGCACTAAGTGGTAGTGAGCTCTGAGCTCAAAAATTCTCTGTCCTTTGTAAATGAAGGCAGAATTTGTTGTAAACTTGTGGATTTCTGCCATCTTTTTCAGAGGAGGTAGGAATTAACTGATGAGAAGGAAGTAATAAAAGCAAAACTTTTGTTGAAGAAACTCACTTCTCCATTTTTGCTTCTGTTTTTAGGAGTAGGCTTTTTACCATTACTTAGAAACCAAACATTTAAATTCAAAACTTTCCCTCCTGGGTTCATTTCCCTACTCTTCTTTATTCTTCCCCTCATACTGGCAATGACTTTGCAAACCTCTGCCAGACAGATCTCTAAAATCCTCATCATTCTTAAAAAGAAATCTAGTGCTGGCAAGTTCTGAGACTGGACAAACATGTCAACAAACATTGAGAGAGTGCTGCCTCCAAGCAGCAGAGCACACTAGGGCTGTGCTTACTCAAACTTGCCACTACCAGGCTTCATTAAGAGTGATGACATTTTTAAACACCATCTCTGTGGTACTATGTGATACAAATCAAATCCAGCAGCCACACAAAGCCCTTTGTCCCTGCTCAAGATATGTATCAATGGCTGAGGTTAAAGATATGACCACATTTTCTGGCTGAAGGAAAAGAACTGCAAGGAACTGATCCTAAACTGAAAAAAAAAGTGAATAGAAACATTCTCCTTTGATAGCAGTGTGTTTAGATTTTCAAAAGTTAAAATACAGAAGGCACAAAGAGCAAGTATAAATTCTAAAGTATGGATGTGACCACTGAAACCAAATTAAATAGTTCACACAGTTACGGAGGAGCTTACTTTCTGAACTTGAGCCTGCCTTTGCAAAATAGAGAAACCCACCTTTGACCTGTAAAGCCATCTTCCATGTTTTTCTTCAGTATGAGCATTGCTCCACGTTTGTCCTGTCAACTCATTGAAAGAAGTTCTTATATGTGAAGGTAGATATGAAGGTCCACACTAATTCCATTCAACTTTAGGCAAATAAATGCCCAATACTATGACATTGAAATGTCTAATGTGTGCATATATTTTGAGCAGCAAGTTGCTAGACTCCTCCATTCAATGTGGGGAGAGAGACACTTTCAAATAGTAACTATACTGTAAGAGGATGGAGATGACTCACTTTGTCTCTCGAGAAGGGGACTTGACTTCAAGATGATGTTGGTACCAAGGCGAAATTAATACAAGTCTACAATATAATTATAAAGAGTCTTAAAAGGAGGGCCTTTTTCTTTTTATGTTCACCTATGGTATTTTTGTTTTTTCACAGTCATGGGAGGGAAGTTTCTTATAACACTGTTACATATCACCTTCCTTGAATATGCAAGCAAGGACAGAACTCCACTGCAGCAAGGGTTACAGTCCCGGGAAGCACCCCATTAATTTAGATGTATACCTACACTATGTGTACTGTTCAAATACCTACTACCTGTTACTAAATTATCTCCAAGAAAACAATATGCAGGCTTCCATTTACTAGGCATTGTGGGTAGAATCATTAAAAAATGTAGAGGCCTCTTTCTGAGTGCTTTTATTATTAGCAGTTCAAAAAAATGTTTTCAAGTGACATATTTAAAATAGCTTGAAAAGTTGGGAAAACACTTTTTAAATGTGAACTACAGAATTTATTACAAACCCAGAGAAAACAAGTACATTTACAATGTGGAAATGACATAAGCTGCTGTTTTCACACATATGTGCTTCTGGATAACAACCTTAATTCCTATTTAGGCACCAAACCAGAACAAGCATGTTTTCAATAGTACCAAATATCTGCAAGGCAATTATATCAGAAATTACACTGAGATAAAATCTCTCCAGCAAGCATACATTACATAAAAATAAAAATAGCAGCCAAGGGCATCTGGATTGGTATGTACTGATTCCCTTCAAAAATGTAAGCCCACACCTAAATCACTATCTTTAGAATTCAGGTATGATTCAGCCAAATAATAACACATGCCTTTAACTTCAAGAATATACTTGACTAAATCTTTATTCAGAAAAGCATAAACCTACATGCTTCTCATTTTCAAAGTGATATATTTTATATGCTATGTTACTGACTGGTGACCAAAGCGCTTAAGCTAAGATATTTGTAATGGAAAATCTAGTATCAATTCACAGTTACAGGAAGGAACATATTTCCTATACAAATACTCCTTCCTAAAGCATGCAGATTGCTTTCTAACAGTAGGG
>NW_009260272.1:1583247-1658771 GCF_000687185.1 Egretta garzetta | reverse complement strand
AGGGAAAGAATTTGAAAAACAACACCTTATGTAATTTTGTAAACCATTTGTCTCTGCACAGATTTTAGTAAGGCCAACATTTGTTTATTGATGATGTTTATTGATACTATTTTGGTAAGTGAACAGGATTTAGTTTTATAAGTTTATCATTCATTTATGGGATTTTCTGCAGTTCTACATTGGCAGTTGCTTTCATTGTTTGCTTGTTTTTTTCTTTCTATACAAAATTAACAGTAGCCAAAATGTACCGATTTCTAAGAATGCACTGGAAAGAAACAGCAGGGGAATCAAAGAAAATCTCCATACATTTAGGGACAGAGTAACACTATCACTGACAATGAAAACTTTATAGGATTGTACTTTCTTAACTCTGTCCATTTCAAGCTACTAATAATTAGCTCAGCACAAAATGATCATTTACCATTCAGAAGAGAAGGTAGCATTTCTCCAGAAGGGACTTTTTTATTGGAGACTGTTTTTATAAATGCACAGTTTCCTTAATTCCTGTATAATGATATTTCCTGACTTAGTTATTGTTGTTTTAAGTGGCTAAAATAAACACTCTTGTTCATGTACTTTCAAATGAAAACACGAGTGTTCATGGCTTCATATTACTGAAGCTTTCCCTTATTGCCCCTGCACACACACACACACACACACACACATTTTCTTTTTTTTCAGACTACAGTCTTTAGGTATTTTGATAGTTTATACTTTGTTCTCATAGTGAGGAGGTGTAGTAAAAAGGCTTCTTTGGCAAAAAGCTACCAAAACTGTCACATTGACGGTAACCTTTTCAAAAGGAAATGCTGCAAGGAGCTTTGATTGTGTAAACAGTGCATTCTGTCCTGAAAATGGGGGGCAATGGAGAAGAAGAAATGACATGAAAGAATATGTATTCTTTCTAACTTCATTTTAATACTTAAAGGTGCCTCTTTAAGACTACTGTGCTGTACACTCATATTGCTAAGACAAATATTACTTTTTCTGTGTGTAATGTTATTATGAGCAGTTGTGTTAGAGACATTGGTTATTGTTTGGAATGCAATCATTTCCTATGTTGGCCTAAGCCGAAGCAGAGCAGCTATTCTGCGGGGCCTGCAGGGAAATGGAGGTCCAGAATAGTGCAAACACACCATTGCCATCAGGTGAGGACAAGGGAATCTGAACAGAAGGGAGTGAGGCACACATCAAGCACGTTTCATTTATATTCAGTGTTTTCTAAGATTTGGGTTACTTCTGTGAAAAACACGCATATCATAACTAAGAGATGATCATGTTGGGGAAATCCTGTGCAGCAAAGCTGTTGGTCACTCCAGCTTAATTCTGGAGCTTAAATCTTGGGATATAAATTTTGGATCAAATTTGCATGGAAAAGCATTTTGTTATATTAGAGAGTGGTTTGATTTAAGGAAACACTCCTGGGTTTTTTTGTGGAAAAGATACTGCATTATCTCTGAAGATATGAAGTCACCACAAGGTGGGAGGATGGAACAGACACCTGCAAAACCCAGCTAGTGCTTGGTTCTTCCAGGTCATCTTTTATTTAGCAGAGACTTCCCTACCCAACAGCCTGTTCTAAGATCAGTGCTAGAGCCTGGGAAATTCAAGGTTCTTTCAGGCTAATTAACATCAAGGGTATTGTGGCTGGGTGCAGGTTAGCAGTTAAGTAACCCATCAATAACCCTCTGGGAAGATACGGGCTTACGCTCTTATTTATGTATCCTGTGGAGTGATAGTTTGTCTTTAGTGGACTATTGTTGTCAGTTATTGCATTTCCCCTTTCTTCCTTCCTTCACCCTTTTACATTCCATGGTGAAGTGCTTTTTGTGGAAGCCTTATTTAATTTGGTGCTTGTAAGTGGATAATTATACTTACACAAGAAGCTAGATCATCTAATTTAAATTCTGAAGTTTCAGCTCTAAGAAACAAGTTAGCATTTTTTTAGAATTTTTCAAAGATCTGCTTGATATTAAAACCAGACAACAGTGGAGAAGGGGCCCATGCATATCTAACCCCACTATTATAATGTAAAATTTTTCTCCCCTATATTTTACACAGTGGCATTTAAGAATTATTTGGGAGCTAGGTAAGGAAAGTGACATATGGACTCATGAATATGCTTTGATATAAAAAGAAAACTTTCCATAGTTTGAAAACATTTTGATTGAAAACTAACCTATGAAAACTCAACTTCAAATCAACTTTTTTACTTTATTTTATTTTCCTGTGAATATATCTCTGAAAACTGGATGTTATCCATGATTTTCACACTTCTTGATAAAACATCACTGACAACAGCCACTCCCTTTGTATTGTCATAAAAATACAGCTTTCTATTGATGTATGCACTTTGTCAGAAAGTTTTTGATCAGCCCTATTTTCAGTGCAGCTTGTTTGGCAACCAGTTACGGTCACAATATATCTTGTATGCATTACAGATAATAAAAATAACATGAAAAAAACACTTTATTCCTTAAGTCTAAGATTAAAATATCTTCAACCAATCAGTTAGAGAGCCATTACGGTGCTGCTTAGGTGTCTGTCAATACTAGCTTGACAAAAGCTTTCTTCTTATAATGCCTGACGTGCAGTTCATGATCACTACATATTAGGTGCGACACAATCCCTAAAGAATTAATAAGCGTTCTAGTATCCTTAAAAGGTCTTAAAGATACTATTTCCAGCCAAACAACAGCAAACAGAACAATCAATAGTACAGAACATTAACACAAAGAATCAATTCACTATCAATATGTAATTAATTTCTGCTCTCACTGTGTGTAATATACTCAGATTTTCAAAAAGCTTACCTGAATATGAGGTCTTTCCTTAGAGGTCCTTAATAAAGAAGGGTACCAGGAGATAATAGGAAAGATCTTTGTGAATTAAGTATTGGTTGAAAGGAAGTAAAGTGTAGCATTAAATAATAATGTTTTACAATGGAAGAATATTAGGAATAGGATCTCAGGACAGTTCAGTGCTCAGAGAGTTCAGAAGTGGCCCATACAAAAAGGTTAACAGAGAACCAAGAAAACCCCATGATATAGGTCTACAAAAGCACAAGTGCTGTGGAGTCGAAAAGTTTATTCTTCATTTCACAGTAATAAAGAAATGAATTTAGTCTCAGAAAAATTATGATCTAGCAGCTTAAAATCAAACCAAAAGGAAATAGCTTCCCTCCTCCCCACCCCCCTGAATCAAATATATAGTACTTAATAATCACTGGATCTTGTGAAAACCAGAAAGGTTTTAGGGATTGGGTAGACAGTCTTAATGCTGGTTTTCTCTCCTTCTGGTATGTCTGTTGTAGGAAAGTATTCAACATCTGCCATACCTTGCCAAATTTCTTTCATTTTAGTAGTGGGCAACATCACACTCTTTACAAATTTTGTTTCTTCTAGTTGTATATGTATATGTAAAATGAAATCCCTTGCTTTCTGCTCCCATGATCAATGACTGTGCAGTGAATACATCCAGATTCTCTTCCCTCAATTGCAGAGCAAAATGGAGGTCTTCTGACTTGAAATAGAGTAGCTGTCTTCGCTATTTAAAAGTGTCTTTCTTTTGATAATTCACTTTTGTTTTTTAACTGCCAAAGTATCAGGGGGCCCAAATTGAGTAAATCTGCTAGAGGAAATCAAGATCTTCATATCAGTCTTCAAATAGTATTGGGAATAGTTCTTCCAGTGGTAGAGTAATGAATTCTATATTTCCTAATTCATTTTCCCCCCTACATTTAGTTCTTACAACTCTTACATTAGGAATAACCTTTTCCTTTAATATCTGAATTCTGTATACTTCTGCCTTTGGCTTTTCACATGTGGGTACCATCACTATTTTTGTCATTACATAGGCTTACATAACTATCTTGATCTTAAAATTAGCATTCTTTTTGTTCATGGCTACTAATTCCTTCATCTTCCACTGCAAAATCATTTGCTGTTTTACAAGTTTTTCTGTGGACTAGCAGTGTGGTTATGATCCTCTTTGCTAAGTTCTATATTTGTATGTCTTTGAAATGGAACTATTCCACTGCAGTTCCTGTATCTTTGTCCCTGAACCAGGCATTGATCCAGGTTGCATTTAACACAGTATACGTAATCACATATATGATGGTTTGCGGACTCTGATTTTGCGCTCTATATGCCTTTCTTAATTAGAAGGGAAGACTTCTGTAGCTCAGCTAGAATACCTTTTATTACTTTTGACAACTGTAACTGCTAAAGCAACAGATCAAAGACAAGGGTGCTGAGGTGGGTTGGGAGATCAAGAACTGTTAGGATGGAGAGTTCAAAGAAAATTATTGAGTGTTATTATAGATAGCTCAGTGTGCATTTTCCACTGAACTTAATGAGGTATATATATTTTAAAAAAATTAGTTTCATGCTTGTATTTTGAGGCTGTTGATCAACTGTTGATCAAGCTGGTTATAGTCTTTCTTTCCATGTCTACGTATCAACTTCATATCTCAGAAAGGGCTAATAAAAAACCACATTGTACATTCTCTAGAAGTAAATTGTCTAACTTCTCAGTTACAACAAAGTCAGAAGTTTGCACTGATTCTCTTTATTTCATATCTGATGTAGAGTTGAAGAGAGGACTTAGATGTGCCAGACTATTTGCCGAACAATTTGCTCTATCCCTTTCAAGATGTTTCAGTTCTTGAAGAGGTTAAAATGTGTCTTTCACAAGATCTCTAACTGTTGCACATTCCAGAAAAAAAGAATGAAAAACTGAAAAGGCAGAACACAAATTTCTAAGGAAATTTTTTCTCACCAGGGTTGTGAATAGGCTTATGGAGCTTAGAGTTTTATTACTTAGGTAAAAAGGTTGTACAGCACTCAGTAACACTGGTTTTATGCACTTCCTTAAATAGTATAATTAAACTTTCTAAAATAACAGGCCCCAATATTTCTCCCATCTAGCATTTCCTTAGCGTGTTTGAGGACTATATCGACAACTGCTAAAAATTATTAAAAACTGACCTTTTTAGACTAAAATGGAAACACTGGGCTGAGCTGCTTCCAGCCTGTCAAAATGAACAAGGTTTCAGCCTTTGTGAATGTAGAAAAAAATTCAGATTTCACTTTTTGCAAATTATTTCATTTAGTCAGCTAGATTAAACCATGATGATGTACATGTAATACAAATGGACCTCCATCACCTCCATAGTTTAATCTCCCTGAAAAAATATAAATTTAAAAGGTCACAATCTCAGACAGTCTTCTTGTTTCTAACTGAATATTACTTCTGAATATTCTAATGGCCATTATTAACAACAACAGCAGTAGCTGGTTGGACTGTTACCTACTCTCAGAGATGGAAAAGAGGGACTGTATAGATTTTACTACATCTAGTGTTCACAAAGACAGATGAAATCTGGATGTTTGATACTGCCTTCAGGGTTTTCCTAAGAGATATTAGATAACTATGTCACACAGAAACAAAGGTAACTGGAGTACATCATAAACAAAAAGTTTAATTTTCCTATGATGTTCTGTGGCAGAGAGTCAAGTGAATAAAAAACACATCGTGGCATTTACGCTCCTCCTCCAGGCTGTTCTCATGCAGGTCTTCCAAAGAACATGTATCATTGACAGACTATAGGTGAAATAACTGTAAAACTAAAAAACAGTAGAAAAACCATAAAATCTCAAACCAGATGCAGCCTGTTTCTTTGTAAAGAAAATGGAATATAAAACATGTTGTGTGTAACATACAGCATTTATAATGAGAGTGCCTCAACACATAAACTTGTGCTTTTTTTTGACTAGCAGAACGTAAAAAAAAATATCCAGAATATCTTGGGATATAAACTACGTTCTGTTTCCTTCTACTTTTATTTAGACTGGAAGATACCTGAGATACTACTCTTCCAGTGATACAGTCTTTTGGTTTTCTAGTGTAAGAAAGAGGAAGGGTAGAACAAAATCTTTTTTTTTTTTCATGCTTGAAAAAACTCTTGGGTTTTTTGAAGGATGTAGAGTTTCTTTCATTCAAAACACAATTCTCCATTCCCAGCATTAACTCTTCAAAAGTGTTAGATTATAAACAAGGATATGAGAGATGGGAGAAAATCTGAACTTTCTTCTGTCTTATATCTTTCTTTCTTTCTTTCTTTTTTCCTGCCTTATTCCTCTTAATTTAGCTGTTTCTTTTTAATATTTTTCTCCCCAAGTATGGTAAATATCTTTTGAACCTACAATATCTTTTTTTCTTTTTAGTCTTTTGCTTTAATAGGAGCTATTCTAGATTTGAAGAACCACTTGAGCTACTTAATTTTTCAAAACTTACCGATAATTCAAAATGTTCTGCAAAGCTTTTCAAAATCTTATATATCTTCAGAGAATAACTCATTTAACCTCAGGATTTTAACCCTTCATTGAAAACAGTCACGTTCCCTGCGTTGTCTCAGTTTTGTTCTTCCTTGAAATTTTGTCGTCTTTCCATTGCATTTACAATTGTGTTAGACTGAATATACTATCTCCTTGTGCACAGAAAGAATATTAATATCCCAGACACCCTCTTCCCCTGACACTTTGGTCACAAACATTTCCTCCCCTACCTGACAAACACTGAATAAAGAGGAAGGTGAACCCTGTTTGGAGAAGCATAAGTTGTGTTAGAAAGAGCAACCTTCATTCCCATAACTGGCAAGCAACTTCCCAGGTCAACCATTTCTAAATTAATGATCTTATGGGAATGGACTGGTGAAACAATTGAGTATATTGGCAAAAGAATTCATGTACAGCAAAATCATAAAATAATTTAGGTTGGAAGTGACCCCTGAACATCATCTATTCCAAACCCCCACTAAATCAGAACCAACTTCAAAGTTACATTAGGCTGGTCAGGTCTTCATCCAGTTGGATTTCTACATGGAGATTCTGATTCCTCTTAGAAAGCTTTCCCAATGACCACTGATTATGAAGATTTTTTTTCCCCTTATATTCAGAAAAACTATATCCGCATACTGGGGTTGAGGAAGTTTAAAATAAAGGGGTACAAAATATTGAGCAAGGGGGAAAATGAGGGATTAAGACCAAATCTACGGAAGCCAATAGCATCATATTTAAATTAAAAGAAAAAAAAGTTCTAAATTATGTAAATAATAAGAGTTGCACCTCTTCAAAGATTTTTCAGCTGAGCTGGAAAAGATATACAAAAGATCAATGACCAAAACTATTACCACTTTATTAGAAAGTAAATGAAATACAGACAAATTGCATAATTTGGTCAATGTCATATAGAGAGTCTATGGCAGAACCTACATTTCTAAATTAACTATTCTGACACTGTGAGTTAAGTCTGTTTTGAAGTTTTAAAGAAAGCAACTGAGATTGCACCATTCAGTAATGAATCAGTTCAAAGTGGGGATATATCTCAGCCATGAATCTTTAGACACATAATTTAGGCAAAAACAATTGAAGATGACTGGAAGTGAGAGGAAAAAATATCCATCTTGAAAAACATTTTAGAATGCTTTCAATTCAATAAAGTAGTGGTGTGGGGAAAGGGATCAATAGATATTTTCCAATCACGTGTGATGTAATTTTTTTCTCCAACGTTGTGCCTTATCAGTACACTGTGGCGGTGGTAGGAGGGTATCAGTTACTGTCTTTTCTTATACTTACTTGTAATGCAAAGAAGCAAACTAGGACTATTTTCTAGGAAAAACAAAGGTCAGGTTTGACCACGTGTCCCAAAAGTCTTAAACCCATGTATTGTCAGATGTAAGTTTTCCACTTTGAATATGGGGTTGAGTTTAAAGCAGATCACCAAAAAAATCTGAATTTGGATTGGTTTTCATTTTGGAATTTGGAGCTGTCTCTATAGCTTACAATCCTAGAAACCACTAGACTAAACTCCAGTTCTTATTAATACATTCCTAGTCTGCAGACTCATCTTTGGTTTCTGTGATTTATACAATAAATCAGCTACCATTTTAACCCACTTTCAGCATGTTAGTTTTCCTATCATCTCCTTGGTTGTCTTCAGAACTCACACCCATTCACTATTTACCAAACATGACTTACAGTTTCCAGCAGTTCTCTACCTTTTTCATGAAATTTTTATCACTGGATCACAGCTGAACCCAGGGGAGGAAGTTGTTATGTACTACTGAAATAGGTACCAGCTCTGCATTTTCAAAGAACAATGTTACACAAATGAAAGTTCTGCCCTACAAAGTAGTGACTAAAAAATCCCAAACCAACCAAAAAACAATCCCAAAACAACCCTCATACAGGAAAAGTCTTTACAATTCAGAAGGGATCTGAACCATTGTACATAGTTAACCTATGTGGAGCATAACATTAGCAGTATGTTTTGTTAATCAACACAGTGCAATTGCTTTCAGAATGAAGGAATCATTATTACTGCCAACAAAGAATTTCATTCCTTTAGGTTTATTGTGAATACTGTCAGTGACCTTAAGATGTATTCACCTGAATAAGATGTGCACATGCATAAAACATGATTTCATTTTCTTTATATTGCTTAAAGGATTTCCCAGTGGCCAGGTAAATGAGTATACGTATTTTGAAAAGCATATACAAGAAGTGACCAACGACCTCTGGCTCTCTCATGTCTATTAACTGAGTTCTCTAAGCAGTTTTCATCTGTTTATTAATAAAGACTCATATACGGTCTATGCGATTAGGCAGTGTTGTTAGTTTTTCTTTATACCAAGGACCTGACACTCAATGAAAAGGAAGCATAAGAGGTTTCAGTTGAATATGAGGAAAACTTCTTTATCTTGAGGGTGACAGAGCACTGGAATAGGCTGCCCAGGGGGGTTGTGGAGTCGCCTTCTCTGGAGATATTAAAAACCTACCTGGATGATGTCCTGTGCAACCTGCTCTAGGTGAACCTGCTTTAACAGGAGGGTTGGACTGGATGATCTCCCGAGATCCCTTCCAACCTTTGCCATTCTGTGATTCTCTGAAAGTACAAGGAAAGTATTTTTTAATTTACTAATACCACATTAAAACAAGGAACTACCTGAACCAACCACACCATTTCCTTTCTATTTTGGCTTCATAATAAGCAACCAACCCATTCTACATAATTTGCTAAGTTCTATGTTCACATTTTCTTAAGAAAGAAAAGAATACAATGACCCAGGTTATAGCCCTGAACTGTTGGAATTGGGGAAGGGGAAGAAGGGAATGGCTATGAGCTGTGTTTGTGATGTGTGAACAAAAAAAGGCCACAATTATTATTAGCGAAGTAGGGGAGGAAAAGAAGTCAGTCTACATCTTCCACATACCTTCTAAATCCATCCTGGCTGGAGCAGACTGTAAGACCAAAAAGCTGGAAGAGAACTATTTACAGGAATTCATTGCTATTCAATACCCTTCACTTTCCAAAGCAGGAAGAACCTGGAACACACAAAGAATTTGAAAAGCTCTTGAATTTTAGGAACATAATATGTTGTTTTGATATTTCTGGCCGAAGTTTAATGACAACTCCCAGAATATTTTTTTATGGTTTTATTTTATTTTTTTCCACTTTTCTCAAAACTAATCAGATTCATGAAAGTCTATGCCTCTGTCTCAGAAATGTTTAATATTTAATTATCAGTGCAAGGGGTTCAAGATTAAAATGTCACCAAAATGTGGAATTGAAGCTGAATTATTTTGTCCAGCTTTACCACTCTCCTGCTCATATTCTCACAAGGAATTTTCCTTTCCTTTCCTTGAGCAGTGGTTCCTAAGCCATTTGAGGTTCTTTTTTTTAAAAAAAAAACCTTTCAGAAGCATTAAATATCTTTTGAAAGTTCTGATTGGAAAAATGAATCTAAAAGTTTTCCACAGCTGTAGAATTTTAGCAACATACTATTCATCTGCCTATTACCCTGGAAATTCCATCTAGTGCCTGAAAATATATTTTTTTTTCCTCATTGCTTTTCAGATGTAAGAACAAGCAGCTTTTAAAACGTATTTCTTTGTTCTGAGTCCCCTAGAACTTTTTTTCAGAATTTAACAGTTTCAGTTCAGGAAATATGGGATTAAGACTTTCTGGGGTTCTCCTGTCCCCTAATTTCCATGCTTCCTTCCCTCTCCAACCCTGTCTGCAGCTAATCTATAATAAAGGTTAATTTTGAAAAGCCAGCTCCATAATATTTACACAATGAAGTCAAACGCTGAATGAAACACACTTGTAAAAACAACAGCGGCCTTTTCCTTGTGCAATGTAGGATGTGGTCAATCATTTGGCAATTCAGTTTTGGCACATCATGAACTATTTATTTGTTAAGTCCAGTTCTTGAGACTGCAAAAACTCTGGGAGATTTTTTTCTTTCTTTTCTTTTTTTGTCCCTTTCTATTCCCTCCACGGGAAACTATTAAATTTGCAGAGCCTGATGTTTATTTCACACTGAAACATGCACTATTGTATTGATAAATATTTAATGGTGCTGGAGTTCAGTGGATATAGCCTCATATGTTTCTTTTAAAAGGTGTTTTATTACCTGGTGAGTGCACTGTGGTAAATTGAGCAAGAAAAAAACAAACCCAAGACAAAAACTTTCCACTAAAAGATGACACAGGGTTCAGTTTCAGTTTGAAGAGGGTGTGGAGGAAACAAGTAACCATATATTTTTCTGAGTCTCTCAGTCTTGGCACCACACAGACAATTCCATTTGGAATAAACATCAGGGGCATTACATAGATCATAAAAGCATTTGAGCTGAGAAAGACAAGTGCTAAAAAAGATAAAGTACTAAAAAGGAGCTCTCAGGAACAGCCCACAAAAAAAAAAAAAAAAGAAAAAAGAAAAAAGAGGAATGAAAGGTAAATTCACTTTTCCTTGATACTGTGCACCTTCTGTGATAGATTTGCTGTGGCACATCCATGTTCAGACTCTAAGACTGGTTTAAACGTTCATGCAAAGTGATTTCAAGTCTTTCTGGAGAAACATTTGTTGAAATGAAATTTTAAACATGATGTTAAATGATTTAAACAGATCTGCAAAACTGTTAACATGCATATTACCTAACATAGCACTTGAAACTATCTGGAATAACTTGGGCAGAGGAGGACCAAACTACAGCAAAACAAACCGAAAAAAATTTATAGACAATAATGAAAATGACATTACTGATATTCTCTTCCTTACATTTGATTCATATTCTAAACATCTACAGTTCCATTAACTATTTAAACAGGTTTGGAAACTAAATTTTGCCTTATCTAATTTTAAGCATTAACATAAAATATCTGAGTAAAGTATAATTTCTAGCAAGAACATTAAAGATTTCTTAAGTGGTTATCTATTCTTAAATTCAGCTCTAAGTCATACTTAGGTGTAATTTGACAAATCTGAAAAGTTGTTCATGTTTCTTAAGAAATCTCATATGAATTACTAAGCAAAAAACATCTTTACAGAGAATTAGGACAAAATTAATGAAAAATTAGTAATTCAGAAAGGACATCAGAAATCTCTGTCAAACATGATGAATTAGATCAGTGCATGATACCTTGCAGGCAGTGTTGCTTTCTTATTTATAGTTAAGACACAGATGCTATTAAGCTTATTCAATAACTTAGTTATAAACTAAATGTTTTAAGAGTAATTGAGGAATCTTTGAGACTGTTGCCTCAGCCTCAGTGGATTTGTTTGGCAAAAACCCCACATACTGCTGTGCTTTAGAGGTGCTTAGTTCAACTTACATAGAAAGAATAAAAATAGCAAGAGGTCAAACAACCTGCTGCTCTGATGGGAAATGATAGAGTTGAAAAATAAAGGTTAGATAAGAATAATAAAAAGGATGCATAAAAATGTGCCAACATGAAGGAAAACCAATCATCTTGTGATGAATCTTCTGAGCTCTTGTCTCTTTACTTCATAGAGTTTTTAACTGTAGGACAATGAAAATAGCCTGAACTCAAGTTTCTACTATCCAGTCAAAGGCTAGACTTCTGTATCAGTAATCAGGGATGACAAATATCAAAAAAAATGCACACATTCACAATTAGGACCAGCATTCTCCCAATAACAAGTACAGATTGAGTATACTGTGTTAAATATGGGGCAAACCTCATTCACAAGCATGTCATGGGTTAATCAGTCTAACATATCTGAGTTCTAACATCTTCACAGATTTTAGTTAAATACATAATTTAGATGTTGAAAGCTCTACAAATAGAGCTTTGGGACATTAAACTCCTCCTAGGCACTAGAAATATTGTCCAGAAAATGACCTCTAAAAAAAGGAAGCGGCTTCCCTATGTCTATGTTCATACTTTGCTCAAATCCTCAATTCACCATCCCAAGCAAAGACCTGGCTTTTTCTTCCAGCGTTAGTCAAGTGCAAACTTGAACTCGACAGCCAAATGAAGCTGAGTAATTTGCAGTGTCGAATAGTGTCTTTTTGTTTCTCTTTGGAAAACAAAAAAGAAAAATTAAAAAAAAGGAGAAAATTGATGGATATCTGCATTTCTTATTTTACCTGTAATTTCAGGAGATTTCTTGTCATATTTTTAGAATAATTGTGTCATTTATTCAATTTTTATTGTAGAAATCTGCTCTATCTTGCTATCACTAGCAAATAGTAACTCACTCCTGCAACTTTAAGTCATAAGATTTTTCTAAAGAGATATGTGAATATTGCTTTGTCTCCCTTTTACTTTGGTTCCAAGAATGGAATCAGGATCCCTTGTGACTGTGTAAAACTACACTGAAGAAGCCCAAACATGGTTGTTAAATGTCAGTCAACAGGTCAATGTGCGCTATAGAAATGAAGCTGGAGAAAAAAGTTCCCATTAGTATTTGCAGACTGAAATTATTGAGTTAAACATCCACAGGTCAGAAGGTGCTTTAGAAATTGTGCTGTACATTCCACTGCTGTGAAAAGTACTTATATGTAATTTTCATATATGAAAAGTACTACTTTCATGGAGGTTGAAAAGTGGGGTTCACCTGAGAAATGACCATTTTCTTCCCAGAATGTGTTGGTTTTATCACAGAAAGTATACTGCTTCAGCTTCTGTTCAGAACTATGGCTTTCAGTAACTTGACCCAAAGAAGACTTTGCCTGGTTGTAACTGACTTTTACCTTCTTTAATTTGAAATTGTTGGAATTCAAAATCAGATGAACTCACTTCAAGTTCTCTGGTTCCCGCTGACTACACCGAGGGAATGCTGTATCTCACAGGAAGTCATCAGAGCCAGTACCTCACACGATTGAACTCTGTGACTGCTATGGTTTTCACAGAAAGATTTATCCAGTTTTTCTGGCTTTGTTTTTAGCTGAAAGTAAATGCTGCTCTCTTCAGTGTATTTCTGAACAGAGTGAAAATGTGAAATACTGTAAATCATTCAAGGCGACTTTTACCCACAGGATTGCTAGAAACTTTAAACCAGAAGCTTGGGTCTGTTTTGGTAAGCACCTGCACTGAACCTCTGTACCTTCCGAGATTAACCTGTTGCAATGAAGGATTGAAGGATGTGTGTGTTTACATGATAGGAAGAGAGAGAAAAAGAGATTCTCTTAAATGTCTGCCTCACCGAGCAGATAAAGTACCTATTACTTTCTTCTGAGAAGGGTACCCCGTAGATCAAAGGTTAAAAGAGTAAAACTTTGAAGCTTAGCGAGCAGACTAGTTCCAGTTCTGTGTGCATGTAATTTTAAAGTTATTTCTGATGTATATGTTAGTTCTCTCTTTTGATTGTACTACAGTTCTTTTTTTATTGTCATTAATTTTAGCCCTTATTGTAATTACACATTTTTCATTGGGAAGTGCTTTAGAATGTAACTGATAAGAAAAGAGGTAGGAAGAGCTTCTGCAGTGGTGGTGGCAGGAAATCTCTGCCTGGACTGGTGGCATTGAAAACATCTAAGTTGTATTTCAAGTGAAGGATAAATTACATGGACTTTTTGCAGTGCAATAGAAGCATGAAGTGAGAAAAAAATATAGGTAGTTGAGAACAGAAAGGAGATCTGGAAATTATATGGAGATAGCAGTGCTGAGACCTCAACATACTGTGTTTGCTGTATATATTGACAGAGAGAGGAGAATGCAGCAAAACATGACTGAGCATCATATTTCATTCCTGTCTGACCTAACAATGTGGGATACAGCAATCCCACACTGGCAAGTGATCTGTTTTTCCCTTCTGATGAGCAGGCCACATCTGTGTCTTTCTTTACTTTCTAATTACATAGAAACTTTGGTTTGCACATTTGTATTTTTACTCTAGATAAGTTTTCTACAATCCCTTTTCTCAAGCTAGCTTTCTCCTCCAGCTCTCTCACAGGCACTGAAAGTACAGCATACAGCTGCTACATTTTTATGTATCCCTCTTGGCTTAGTGAATAAATCATCTTTAATTCTCAACATTGAATTAATCTCTCCAATGTCATATTTGTTTTGCAAAACTTGAGTTTGAACTTGAAGTCTTTTCCACAGATTTTGCCCTTGGACACAGCCTGATCTAATTACCCTGGTTATTTTTTGTCCCTATTTGTTTAGCTGTCATTTCCATAAACTAAAATGTTTAGATTAAGTGATACATAAATCTCATAGAAAATCACAGACAAGAATACAATTTACCAGATCATACTATTACCAGAACTGTCACTGGAATATCCAAACTTTTAGTGGATGGGGTAAGTTTCTGCCAAAAATTTTGTCTTTTATCAAAATTTATTTGAAATCAAATGAGACACAAGGAGCTAAGACGACCTGATTTAAAGTCATGTAATAATTCCATAAGAGCAGGATTTCTTCAGTCCTTGCTGTTCCAACCCAAACCACACACTGTATGAATAAGGAAAACTCTGTAACAGGAGGATGAGGAGAAAGAAACAACTAGAAGGAATAATCATTTCCAAAGCCATATGGTCATGCTTTAGTTACAATTGGAAGAAATGTCTTGCTCTTACTTGTAATAGACAGCACCAGTCAGTTCTTGACTTCAGCAATGAAGATTTCTTCTTTATTTTCTATAACACTATGTTTCAAGAGAGAGAAAACACTGAAAAAGCCCAGACATAAAGCAAAAGTCACTTTTCAAACTGGTACTCAGAAAGACACTTTAATTTAGAAAGTTTCAGGTCTCAGTTTGAAACTATTCTCAATTTCTTGTTTTTCATTAACTTAGAAGCAGGGCTATTTGGGGGTTTTTTTTTGATAATGCTCTGAGCAATTTGGCTTAAGTCAGTTCCTCAGTCTTTGTTTCATCCATCAGCTGATAGTATGCAAAATAGCAGTCATATCTGCTGGTAATCAATACAGTGATGAATAATTTCCTGTCAAATGAGGCTTTTCCAAACATTTTGTGTCAAAGAAGCTCAGTAACATACCTTGCATAAGCTGATTGCTCTTCACAGAAATGAATCACCTTAGATAACCCAATTATTGTCAAAGATTTTGTCTTTAATGTTACCTAGTTTTATTGATTCCTGTATAGAAGATTCTTAACATCTGTGAAAAAGTAACTTAGAGGTGAACAGCATCTTGGCTTTTTTCAATGTTAAGATATAGTTGGTTCATGAATGTCTATGAAGTTGTCTAGGATTTGGAGCATATGGTAGATCTTACACTACTTTGATGATGATGATGATCCCTAGCATCTGGAATCTGAGAACTTGCCCTGTGCTCCGAAGCTATGCACCTGGAAAGCAAAGATCTTCAGATCTCATGCTGCATCACTGCATGACAGATGCTGCCATCACTACTGTTGTGGTTTTCTGGGGGGAGTGGAGGGAGGGCAGGAGAAGGGTTGAAATGAGTGAAAAATGGGCCTGTTCCTTAGGGTGGCTGAATAGATCTCAAATGGGCCATGGAGCTGCCTGTGTCTTCTTTATCTTATTAGAAAGAATGTGTGTGGGCAGGAAGAGATGAGACTGGGATTTCTTGCAACACCACTCTCTGGAGGATCACAAATCTGGTCACTTAAAACTGATTTATTTGGTTTTATTGCCCTTGTATTCTACAGTTCCAATTTGTCTTTGCTCCTTTCATATTATTCTTGACCCCTTGGTGAAACACCCACATAAGTCCAGATAGTTCTCTTTAACAATTCAAGTAAGCCTTCTTTATTCATTTAAGAATTCTGTTGTTCCTTTTCTTTTTTTTTAATGTTTATTTGCCTAGAACTTTTTCTCATACCCTTTCCCTTTCAGCTATTGATTTATAATTTCTCCAGAGACATCAGTAATGATGGAGGAAATTACAGTCATTTTAAAGAAGAACATTTTACATCTTGGTGTGGATCTCAAAGCACTTTACTAACAAGTGGACTAAGCATTATAGTTCCCCTATGCATCCAGGCAATATTACTCTCTCCATCGTACAGATAAAGCAGAGGCAGAAAGTGACCTAGCCAGGGTAACCCTACAAGCCAGATAAAACATTTGGGATATTAGCAAAGAATCCAGACAGCTGGTCTCAGAAGCTAGCCAGGAGATCATACTCTTTCTATTTAAACTGCCACATCACTGTGGCAAAACATTTCAGCGGAAACCAATCATTTATTGCTTTGCATCTGAAAGAAAAAAACAAACCAAACCAAACCAAAACAAAACAAAACCCAAGACAGACAGACATGGAAATAGAGCACTGAACAAAGCAGTACAAAATCTAACCATTTCATTTGTAGCCAAAAGTAGGCCTGGGAGAAAAAGTTCATTCTGTTTCCTGCTTACTGTGTTTTCCCTGATTTATGTTTTCTCAGTGTTGGTAAGGAAGGTGGTGCATTATCATTGTCCAAAGCAGGCATAGAAATTACATCTACAAATTGTGCATACATGTGGAAATGACATCTTTGCAGATGTGGGTTTGCCATGGCAACAATAGAGTTTAGCCCTTGCCTCCCATTAGCATCATCAGGTGCAGCGTTGCTGTCATGTGCTGTCGTGGATGCTGGCAGCTCAGCTGTCTTATTTCTTCTGTCCACCCCTCATTTGTGTGAATGTTGAATCAGTGACCTACCTCAGGCTTAAGGGACATAGATTAAACAAATTGGCTGAAGATTATACAATAGTTATGATTTGTCCTTTGTGTTAAGCACATTCCTTAATACTTACTGTCCTTGTTGGATTTCCAAATCATCTGCGGAGATCCTTCAGCAGGTGCTCCATTACTCTGCATAACACCAACTCTGCTAAAAATGCAAAGGTGACAGGAGGGATGGAAAAAATTGTGCTGTTGAGGGTTAAGCCTAAGAGCTAGAAAGAAAAATTACAGAAATGTTTGAAGGAAGAGACCAATCCAGCAAGAAGACAGATATGAAGTATTGTAAATATGTTCAGCCCACCACTTTCCTGGCCAGGAGAAGACATTTTCTTGTCCTTTGACACTAAAAGTTAATGTTTGCATTTGATTTAGGGCCAGAAGTCTCTATTCATTTTAGGTAGGCACCAGTTGCCAAAGGACTCCCACTCTTTATATTTTACTTCTGGCTCAGAAATGAATTTTATTAGTCCATAAATTAAGCTTATAGATGATCTTCAAGCTTCAAATTCACTGAGGGGGAAGGGTAGAAATTTTGAGCTGGATCACAGACCTTTTTTCTACTATGATTCAGAATGCTGCAGCCACTTGTAGGGGGTAAAGAATGGAAAGCAGTTTACTTTTTCATGCAATTTTAGTAGCACAGCTGCATTTTGTAAAGAAAGCAGCAGTCATTAGAAACATAAACATAAACTGTCTGAAGAAATTGCCACATTCCAAGCTTAGGAGCATGTGAGTCTTTCTATATTTTCTAGTCTTTTTCTACAATAACACAATTATTAGTTAAGCACTCAAAATCTTATCCTTAATTTTAAAAAAAATCAGAATGTTTTCTTGCTTTTCTTTTTTATTTTTTGTTGGTTTTTAAAATTAATTTATCAATTTATTTTTATTGATCAGCTTCTTAATTTTGTTACTTTTAGAATACCTGTTTCCAACCTTTTCTTCACACCAGTTGGGGCTTGGAAACAGGCCACCTTCAAAATGAAGGGTTTGACTACCATGAAATACAGCTGGGAATTTTACAGAGAAGTGCCTGACCACATGTAAATAACTTGACAAAGATTACACGGGAAACCTGAGATGGTTCAGGTATAAGCCCTCAGCCAGTTACCCAAGACAAAACCATTGGTGCCACTCTCAGCTAGGATTTAGTTGTACAAGCTTTGTGCATGTCTAGGCTACACGTATCAAATAAGTCATTATTTTAGACCAACACAATATGCTTTAATTGTAAGCTTTTGTGAATAGTTTTTAATTTTGCGTTTGGACCACAAGTGCCACAGCATCCCACTGCAGTTTAGGGGTAGGGACATTTGTGCCACTGCAGTATCACAATTATTACAGCCATGGCTGGGTTATTGAACCATATCAGCTGAAACAGGTAGCATTTCATTGCATTGCCATCTAGTGGCAACCACTGTGAATTCTTTAACTCCAGCTTCCAAGGTCTATTTTTGCACTGTTTCCATCTGACTTCTGTGAAACCTATCATTGCTCTTTGCTAACAGAGGAAAACAACCCAGATAATTAAGTTGAGTTAGAACTGTGGTCTGACTCATTCCAGCTGACTTCCTTTACTAAATTACATTTTGACTACATTTCTGTAGAGTGTGTAATATTGGTTCCAGTGGTTCTTCAAACCATTTCCAATACAATTTATGAAACAGATAACAAATAATACAGGAAACAGGCACCAGTGGTAAAAGCAAAGCTCTGGGATTCAGTGACTTTGGTTCTCTTCCTGCTTTGATAAACTGTATGACCGTGGGTAAATCACATAAACTGTTTGATCCTAGTTATTCCTTTCTCAAATTTGGCTCAGTTTACTTATTAGTTTAGGAGGAGTTTCTGAGTTTTAATTAAAGGATGTCATGCTAAGCACTTTTAAAACCTGAAAATTAAAGAGGTGAGAGAAATATGGAGTATTGCTACCCTTAGCATTATTTGTTTGCTGGTGTGATGCATTTCCCATTTTATTGATGGACTGTAATTGCACACCTCCCTCAGATACTACTCAGAATAAATCCTTCCAACATAGCTGGGAGGAACACAGAGCATTTATGTTTTCCAGTCATGAAACTTCTCCCATTGCAGTAAGGTCAGGACATTCATTTCTTAGTGCTGCCAGTTCCTGAGGGCAGTTTATGCTGCTAGTTCATTTTGCTTCTCTGTCAGAGACCTGTCTCCCCATGACTGTCAAACATTTGGAGCAGAGTCTCTTTTTGCTTTTTTCTCAGGCCAAAGAACTTCAAAAATAGATTTACTCCTCCTTATAAACAATTCTTTATTTCTTTGCTTTTAGACTAGTACGATCAGCGGCAGCAGTAGCAGTACTAAGTATCATTAGCCTAAACCTCGCATTTGTGACAGGATGTCAGGTTTGATCACGCCATCAGATGTTGAGTGTTTTTGCTGACTCGTGAATTCATTCTGGAAGACATGCCAGCTCATGACTCAAATCAATGGCACAGAGAGGAGATTTTCCCACAAACACTGAAAAAGTAAAGGAATAACATCTCTCTCAGAGAGGTAGGAATAGAATCGTCACAGCATTGCTATGCACAAGAAGGACTTCAGAGAGATACTCAACTCCTAAATCAATTAATTACATGAAATTGTGGAGGTTTTGGCGTTGTATTGCACCTGGGGAATAGGTAGGAATAAGAGGACCACTCTCATCATAAGTCTGAGTACACTTGCATTAACCATACCCCTGTAATGTAACTCATGATGTTGGAAGAAACTAGTAGGAAAAGTTTAAAGGGTAAAGCTGGCTCAGGAGAAAGCTTACATGCAAGGCTTACATCAGCCATAAAGAAAATCCCAAAGAAGCAACTCTGAATTCTGACAGTTTGCAAATATTCTCACTCAGTGGGTAAGATTTAGATGCCTCAAAATGGCAGTGCATAAAGCCTACCAAGATCATACAATACAATAAAAAGCATAAAGAAGGCAGAAAGGTGTTGATACCAGCCTTCACCAGAGCCTGGGTAGAGTTTCTGGATGAGAGAGCTCTAGAAAACCCCAAGATCCAGAAGAACCTACACATATTTTCTGGAGAACAGATATTTGCACACATACAAGTCCAAGTGGCAAAATCTGGTTGCCTTTTTTCATTTCTTCTTATCATTCCGCATTTCTACAGTGACACAGTCTTAAAGAAGAAAGAGGATTGCAGAGAAGCAAGATTTTCTACAAGCTAGCATTAACTGTATTTTCCTGAAAAATGCTTTACTTCTTCAAGCTAACAAGAACAGTGGATCTTCCATCGGAGAGCAGCACAAGACACTGGCTTGAGAACCACCACCACTTTTAAATAGAAATATCCATATCCATGTATAACATGTGACTCTTCCCAATTAACAGTACAGAATAATATCCTAAACTATGTCTCAGAGAACTTGGTAGAAGTTTCTAGAGCTTAGCCATAGGCATCTAAAGAGCAGTAGCTTCTAAAGGGAAAACATTCCCTTTACACAGATACTTTCAATCCTTGAAACACATGAAAAATTATATGTTTCAGTAAGCTATTACATTATTTGGGGGTTTCTGAGCCCCACCCCCCCACCCCCCCAAGGCTTTGTGATTGCAAAGTACAAATGAGCTGCAGGTGCTTATATTTTTGTGATTACTCTAACCTGCTCAGGATCAACAAGGTATCTATAAATTTAGACTAAGCTACTATCTTCTTTTCCTGAGTTTATTTTTTTTTTAAATTGACTGTTTTCACATACCCACATACAAAAAAAAAGAATAATTCTGATTTTGCTTGTGCTCTAAATCAGAGCAGTAGTGTTAGATGAGGGCAGATAAGATTGGAATTGACATTTCTTATGAATAGGAAATTTAGAAGTAGTTCAGAATTAATCATAGAAAATGGCTAAATGCTTAGGTCTTTGAGCTATGTAAAGTAGAACAGCTATTAGGATTCTCTTGGTTTTGGTAGAAAGGCATTTGTGTAAAAAATATACATAATCTTCCCAAGGTAAAAGGACTCATTCAATCCTTATGGGCAAGATTTAAAGCCAGTGTTTGTCTCTGTGATTCTCTGCTGGCTCTGTTCCTTATTGGCAGCATAGCTTCTCTTAAACGTTGCTGCCAATGTGACTATTCAGTATTGTTTGATTTGAGCCGCATTAATTTCTGGCTGGAGTTTTTGGGTGGAAATCCAGAATTCCTGGAAGGCTTGGAGGCCAGCAGCAATGGCAAGCATCACCTGATATGTTATGATGCCAGCTCCAAATTCCCACTGCAAACAGTTAGTTTCTAAGAATGCTAATGAGTGTAATGAACAATTGGTGGAAATTACCTTTTTCAGCTAGAACAGCAAAATTGAAAATTTTTAAATGAACTGACATTATCTCAAAACAATCAGAAATTAGACTTTTAAAATGCCTAGAGGTCTGCCTAGCCTATTCTGTTTTATTTATACTTTTTGTGGCCTGGTTGGGAGTAAAAAATCCTCCTGAGCATGCCATTGCATTGTAAATACTGTTGCTTAGATTTTCTGATCACAGCTTTCCATCCCTCTCAGACATGTCACAACCTTGAGGAATTATGGACATTTAATCACCATTGAGCATTTCCATGTTCAGCCTTCAAGCAGTGATACCAAAACTCCTATTCACAAGTGACAGATGAATTCGCTTACTCTATTGCTTTCCATATAGTGATACTTTACAAATCAGCTAAAGTTCACCTTTCTCAATACACCAGAGTTTATCAGCCCAATGACCTTCTAGGTACTTTTTCTTTTATTTTTTTGTGTTCGTGTGTCAGTTTATAACAAATGATTCAATATCAGTATGAACCTGAAGATCCTGAGAGAATAACAAAAGATTAAACTTGGAGCTGAGATAGTTTGCAGAAAACATTTGCCTCTAGAATGTTTAAAGTAGACAATCTGTGATCAGCCTGCAGATAGGTTGCACAACTTCAGAAGCTACTTAGCTATCTGGCCAGTAGCAGAATAAGACATTTCCAAGTAAAGCTTCTGTCACATTATGACCTGAACTGTGCTGGGAACTAGTGAGGAACTAGCTACAATGCAAGCTTCGATTCTTCTATATTATGTCTACTGGTGACTATTTTCTTCTCCAAACTTTTTCACGGCTTAGTTTAATCCATTTCCAAAATAGACTAGAAAAGTGCTCCTATTACAGAATAAATGGATGCATCTGCACTGCCATGCAAAACCAGTCTTTCAGTCAGGGCTGGAGGTCCTTCTGCATTACACACACAGTGGAGCATGGCTCTGGTCAAGGAGTATTTTTCAGGTGCTATTGCATTTAAAGAATACTCCAGACCTTCCTTAACACCAGGGGCTTTTTGTATAACTTGATCATCTCCACCTACTACTTCTTCCGTTTGGAAATGTCATATGATCAACAGAGGCTCTGGCATTACCAGACCCAGAGACAAATGAGGTTAACTGGAGCTTAAATTCTGACTGGGTTTGGACTACCCACATGGCAATGGATATTTATAAATCTGAGTCTCAGGAGTATCCCTTGTTTTATAGGCATTGTGTGATCCCAAAGCTCTTATAAAGACATATGTAAGCAGTATTCAAGTGTGTGAGGCAAGAGGAAAGGAGGGTATCCATTTCCAGTAGCTATGCTGCAAAATCCATCCTCTGCTATTGTCTCATATAGAAAAATCATAAAATCAGTTGTTAGAATAAGGCCCACAATAGGCTGAAACATTCCTTGAGAAATTGAAGAAGGTGGTGACTGAGATTGTAGAGCATAAGATTTTAATTAATGAGTTTTAGGAGAAATGTCATATTTAACAAATGGAAGTTAAAAAGGAATTTGGTGGAGCATAGCATGAACTTCAGCTTGAATGGTTCAGAGGAAACAGTTTATGCAAGGAAATGTTTCATTATAAACTACAAATATGAACGAAGTGTAAATCCATGCTTCAAGTGGGATTTTTGGGTGGGGTAGGAAATGTCATATTTTTTGTTTTATGCTTTTTGTCACTCTAGGGTAAACAAAAAAGTTTTTGTGAACACAGAAAAAAGACAAACAGACCAGTCATTAGTTGGAAAGGGAAGGTTTTTTATTTTATTTTGACTTCTTCCAGTCCCAGAGATTTGTTTTATGTTACGTCTGAAAAAGATCAGTGAGAAAAAGAAGAGAGAGCACTTTTGCATTGGTTCTACCATCAATACTTAGGGGAGAGGGGTTTTACATGTATAACTCCTTATTAACGTTAATGGGAACTACCTAAGTTCATCAAAACGGAGGAATAAACCTCTTTGTGTGTCATAAAAATTTCAGTGCAAATTATGGAGGGAATATGCATACATGCACTGACAGTCGTTTCAGTTTAATAAGGTGTATTTACCAAGGCAGAGCTAGTTTGTTTTATGCAGGCATAGGTAACATTGCAAAGAAAACATGAATGTGATTATATTTAAGATAATTGTCTGGGCTTTAGACAAGTTGAGATCAGTCCCTACTGTCATAAAAAGGGGCCAATCTCATTTCATGTAATCTCTCAGTGCCTCGGTCACGTACCAATAGATATAATAACCTTTCCTTTCACTCACACTTCATCCTTCTTGACATTTGAGATTGTCATCTCTTTGGGATTTGGATATGTTTTAACACATGCAAAAGCCAATACATTTGCAGTCAAATGTAAAGTAATCTAAATTAGGTATAATGTGTCCGTGCCATTTAGGAACTTCAAGTTGTCGAATGAACCTTGAGACTATGCTTACTTCTGTGTACCAAGACTTTTTTTTTTTTTTAATATTCTGTATTTTGGAATTTAATTTTCCTGGAGTTTCTTCCAGAATTGCTAATTTACATATGCAGCAAACTGAACCAGTGGCTCACCACATTGGAATTTAATTTTCCTGGAGTTTCTTCCAGAAATGCTAATTTACATATGCAGCAGTGGCTCACCACGTTTCTCGTACGGTCTTCAGAAATGGATTTCCTAAAACAGTTGTCCACCTGAGTTCTACAGGTTCATAGGATAATTCAGGCTGGAAAGGACTTCACGAGGTCCCTAGTCCAATCTCTCATTCAAAGCAAGTTCAGCTATGAGGCCAGACCAGGGCTCAGGGCTTTATCCAACTGGGTCTTGAAAATGGCCAAGAGACTGCACAGCCACTGGGCAGGTGTCCAACTGCCTGACTGTCTTCATGGTGGCAGAGGTTCTTCTTACATCTAGTCTGGACCTCTGTTGTCTTACCTTATGTTGTCCCTCATTCTCCAACCGTGCACTGCTGTGAAAACTAACTCTGTGATTTTTTTATAATCCTGTCAGTCCTTGTCAATCCTGGTCAATATTGGGAGGCTGCTAGGTTGCCCCACTGCAGCCATCTCTCCTCCTAGATGAACAAACCCTGGTCACTCAGCCTCTCCTCACAGGGCATGCGCTCCAGCACCAACGAACTTGTGGTCTTCGCTGAACATGCTCTGGTTCATCAAGGTCAATCTTTCTTCTTTCTCTTTGTAACTGCACTGTGAAAACTACACAAAATTCAAGTACTGAAAGGTTTGATTTTTACTCACGGATTTTACAGGCATTCTGGCTGGAGATCTGGGGACAAGTTAATTCTTGATCTCACTTTAATGAACTCTTTGGTAAAGTGAGGTCTCCTGAGGCACATGACATTTTGTGAATCGAAGCAGCATACCTGCAATTTGGTGCATTGTACTCTGTTGTGGTGATTTTGCTTCAGTATTTTCTTGTATTGCTTTCTTCAATGTAAATCAAGAGTAAATCAAAACAAAAGGTAAGATGTGCTTTCTGTGCATAATAATAGTAACTTCTAAATAGCTTGTGTGCCAAAGGATTTCACATAACTTACTGTAAATACATCATCAGCAAATATTATCAAAATAGTATATTGGGCAAAATGTTTTACCAATTTTTACCAGCTGACCCACTTATCTCAAATATAAGACTCTGTTTATGTCTTATCTCTGAGCTAGGAAAGAAGCGTATGCACAGATCAAACCCGAGTTGTATATTCTGCACATCAGTGAGAGTTCTTGACCAATGGAATTTCTGTACAATGAAGACTGACAGTAAAAATTGGAAAAGGGAATGTTTCTATACCCAAGGTTGGTTTCATACCACTCAATTCAACAGGAATCAAGCAAACAGTACATGTATAAAATTATGCACAGAAACATTGACACAGCATGGAAAAACAATAAGGAAACCTGAGTGCTTGTCACAACTGCTTTCTAGCTTTCTCCAAGCCACTGTTGGAAACTTTCAAAACAGCTGTACCTTTGTTTTGTAGCAGAGGTGATAATTTCAAACCTCTTTGACAGAACTTGAACCTTTCAAAAATCTTTTTTTTTTTTTTTTTTTTTTGAGAACTGTAACAGAAAAGAAAGTGAGATTCTACCACATTCTCAGTTTACAGAATAAGGTGCCAGACTGATGGAACTCAGCAGAAAATGGTGGCCAGCAGAAAAATTGTCTTAGTGATTCAAAGGCACATACATCATTTAATGAGAGAAAAAATAACAGGATAATAATAAGGTACGGAGGGGTTTTTTTTGAGGAAAAAAATTTAAAGCTTTATAGTTATGACTCAGTTTACATTAATGGTCTGATTTATAAACACTAGGTGAAATTCACAGTCACATTATAATGAGATTACATTGAATTAATTCCTTAAAACCAAGTTACATGATTAACCTTACATAACATACCTTAAAATATGTTAAATCCATGTGAAACAGACTGACACCTACAATGCTATTAACAAAATGTTAAGTGTTGAAGACTTTCTTGAAATCGTAATTTCCGAGAGTCTTCAAGTGTATTTGATCAGGAAAACCATCTGCAAAGCTAGAATTTACTTTAGCTAAGTGACCCTAAGGTGACTGCTATAACAATTATGTAACTACAGCTGTGATTCAATATTGCCCTGTCAGACAGAGAATGGCATGAGAACTTACGCATTCACAAGGCAGCCAGACTGTTTGCCCAGATGGCCACTTCTATGTCAATTTTAGTACCAAATCTGCCTATCTGAGGGTCAGCATCAGTTGGGCTAGCGTGAAGTAATGTAAATATAGCATAAGTTATCATTTGCACCAGACCTTGTGAACAAGCTCAATATTCAGTGGCACACAGGGACCTGAGAGCTTCTATAAACATGTTATTACAAATGTAACAACATAGAATCATAGAATCATAGAATCATAGAATGTTTAGGGTTGGAAGGGACCACTAGTGGTCATCTAGTCCAACCCCCCTGCAGTGAGCAGGGACACTGCTAACTAGATCAGATTGCTCAGAGCCCCATCCAACCTGGCCTTGAATGTTTCCAGGGATGGGGCCTCTCCACCCATCAAATCCATAGCTCTCCAATTTAGAGAGAAGGATGTTGTGGGGGACCGTGTCAAAGGCCTTGCAGAAGTCCAGATAGATGACATCCATTTGTTTTCCTTTGTCCACTGTTGTCACACCATCATAGAAAGCCACTAGGTTCGTCAGGCAGGACTTGCCCTTGGTGAAGCCATGCTGGCTATCTCGAATTATCTCCCTGGCCTCCATGTGCCTTAGCATAGCTTCTAGGAGGATCTGTTCCATGATCTTCCCACATAACATTTCTGAGTCAAAAAGCCTGTAATAAACATCATGCTTATGTTCCAAATCATTGTTTTTAAATTCTCCTCAGTCAGTACAGTAGACATAGAACAATCAAATTGCTTTAAGTTTTTCTCCATATTTGGATATGTTAGTTTATATACAGAAACATTTTTTATGTAGTTGTGTAATTCCAGAATATAGTTAAAACCCCCTCCATGATTCTCAAAATGAAACCATGAGTTACTCCATCAAACATTATCTGCCTTGATAACATTCTCTGACACGAGTGCTTGCTCCAAGTGAATTGCTCCTTTCTGGGAAAGATAAGGTCATATCAGGAAAAAAAAAAGGCAAGACAAAGTGTGCTGATTTTGACGTGTGCCAAAAGAAATACCCCTAAAGGACTATTGAACTGGAACTTAGACCTGATCTAGTTTGCCTTATTTTTTGTTCAATGAGCATCAGACAGTTGAAAAATCATAGAGAAGAAATTAAGTGTAAAAATCAGGATTTTCTATTTATGTAGATTTTGATTTATTCCAGTAAACACCCCCTTGAAAAGAAGGTCAAATAAAACATTTTCATGTTCTTTACATCTGCCTGCAAATTTTACCTAGCCTATGTCTTCTTATCTCTTTCTTCTTTCTCAGTTTCAAATTTGAGAGTCTGAATTCCTACTTAAAGTAACATGTAAATACAGATCACATTAGTTATTAGGTTATGTGGGTTTTTTTCTTCCTTTGTAAAGTTATATCAGCATTTTTGGGGAAACACAATACATATTTCTTTCGCAAGGGATCAAGCATTTCCTTTTTTCCCCCTCCTCTTCCTCATCCATATATTTCTTCCTAACCTTTCCTACTATCTCAAACACTCATTCCCACTATTATTTGTAATCTCCTCAGACCATAATTAATTTTCCCTGGCCTTGAAACCATCGGTTGGTTGATTTCAATATTATTTTTCTAAGAAACTTGTGCTTAAGAGCTGATTATCCTTTTGAAAATAAATATATCATGAGGCAGTTCACTGAGAGAACATAATGCCATGGGTGAAATTATATTGTTTCTACTGAGAGTCTAATAGATCAACCTCCAACCTTTCCAATATTTAATAATTAAAAGTGTTGGGATACACAGCGCCCTTTTGGTTCGTTTAACAGTTGTTTCATGCAAGTGCTTTTCTTTAGTGATTTTAGTTTCAATTACAAGATTCTGGAATTTAATCCTCTTATTTCATCTAATAACTATCGCTTTCTGGAAGCAGCTAGGATTGTCATTAGACAAACCTTAAGCTAACTTTCCTGAGTAGAATTTTACACAAATATTTTAAGAGATTAATTTTGTGTCTGCCCTTCAAGAAAGTTAGACACAATTAATGATTTAGTCATATTGATAGATCATTTACATTAATCCTGGTTTCAATCCATGTAGTACTGTGAAATGTCAAACTGTTCAGGGCATTTCTTCAGACGTCTTTGTCGTGCTGAGATCTTTACTGCAAAATTCTGGAGCTTCAGATCTACATGAAAAATTTGATATACTTGATAATCAGTTTCAAAAAATAGTAAAAAAAAAATAAATCTGAAGACCTAAAAGGATGAAATTGTAGTATCCTCCTGTAATAATATAACCTCAACTATCTTTCTAGTATTTTGCAAAATAATTTTTGACAACCAGTGAACACTGGTAGGCAGCCGATGAATAAAACCAGCTCAGCTGACTCTGTGTCCAAACCAAACACAAATGCCTTTTGAATCACAGATATGTTTTATATGTTTCCTTGACACGTTCTGAATTTTTCATTCATGCATACTAATAAACAAAACCAAGATAGTTTATTCTTTCAGCCTGTGGAAATGTTAATCCACCACAGTATTTCTCCCGGCACGAGCCTGCAGACAAGTAGCGTGCTGTCCACTAGTGGAAAGATAGATAAGAATGACTAGACTTAAGGCTTGATAAGATTGCCACTAGTTTATTAATTACAACATTGCTACCTAAAGCTAGAGGATCAAGGAATGGCAGCTAATCTTGTGATTGCTCAAATGAGCTCTAGGGAAGTGTAACCACAGACCTTTTTTGCACTCTGTAGGTATAAGACATTAGAAGATGGTGTAGCCTCCAACAGATGCACAGCAGTGAAGAGCTTTTGACATGCATTTAGGTGTTGGAAACCTATTCAAGATTTGGTATCATATTATTTTCTGATATCACATGTGTTATTTTAACACAGAAGGTAAAGGTTGAGGTGATGAAAAGCTGTCCCCTCAATGTAATGTTACATATTTGATGAGGAATTTCTGTTGAAACCTCAAACACATTATAGAGAAAAAAATATTGACTCCACTAGAATACTTTGCATGCTTCCAGAAAGCTAAAGTTGTAAATCATTTATAGTAAATAAAGCAATTATATGAAGTTACATTACTGTAAAATAAAATTAAGGAGTATAGATGAGACAATCTTATTATATACTACAGTCTGTCCCCAGTCTCCTCATGATTTTTTTTTTCAGTACTTCAAATATGTTAATTTTAAAAATTGCAAAGAGTTGTTGAGGTTATAAGACAGTCAAAACAATTTCATTGCTCCATCACAAGGCTATTGTCACAGTTGATGCCTAATGTATGCCCCCTTTAATCAATATTGCACAAGCAATAGTTATCCAGGTGACATTCAAAGTTATTTCTTGAGATAATTTGACTAAGTGAAATGCTTTCAAATGACAATACAATTAATTCTTTCTATACCAATAAATGCATTATTTTTAGATAAACCTTTTGGAAGCCCAAGGAAATAACACTGACCAAAATGACTGATACATCTGAACTTTCTTATTTCATACTTAACTGGTTTTCGAAAGTACAATCCTATAGTAACATCTAATATACAATACACAATACAACACAACCTTTCAGGATTCTTTACAAAAAGGTTAGCTCACTTAGATAAAAGGAAAAAGTGTGTGTGTGTGGGGAACTTCCAAAGTTTCAGGCTAGGACTCTTGGACTATAGACTAAAGTCTGAAAAAAATGAATATTTAATTCAGCCCTTCTTCCTTCTAATGTAGACATATTCCTTAACAAACTTTTTGTTGATAGGAAATCTTATGTCTAGTCACTAATAGAATTACAGATGCTCTACATAAATATTGAAAATCTCATGTCACTGTGTTGGACATGCACGATTTCCCCTATCCTGTACTACAGTTGAACATATCAGATGACTGCTGCCCCTTCATCATAAAGATGGATACCTTCCATCATGTTCCTTTTATTTATGCCTTACCCTTGTTGATGTAGCACAAGATAACTTTTCACATCATTTTGGCATGCCTGATGCTTTCTGTTCATCACTGGGTTATAAGACATAAAGCATAGAAGGTACTATGTATGTTAAATAGTCATAAAAGGACCTAGCTGAGGGTCACAGTTAATGCCAATTAGCCATTTAGGTTAATACAGTGCACAGGAGTCCATAATCTTAATCTTAGAGGTTTTGGCTCTGTCAAATGCATCAAACCTGATAAATCTGTATATCTGAACTGAACTCATGCATGATGAATCTGGTATCAGTGTTGCTAGTACTGACTGTAGCACTCAGTCACGCAGAAAATGCCTACTGTAGATTAGAAAAAGTTATTGATCTTTATTTCTATCTTCCTTTTGTCTTCTTTTTTTTTTCAGCATGAAAATGCTATTCAGAGATGAAGTTTCCATTTCTTTTCTTTGGAATGGCCTCTTAAATTGAACAATATTAAAATAATCTGTTTCAGAGAAAGAACACATGCACAAGTAGGACAGTAAACCAAGAATTTCATCACATAGCTGGATAGAGTTCTATAGCAAAATTGACAAAATAATGCTTCCTCAACTGTGTGTGTTAGCCCTCGGGGCCTTGGTTGTACAATGAGCAAAATTTAACCTCGGGGAGCAGAACTATATTGTACACATATGTAATGCACTAGAAGTGAAACAGCAGAGCGACAGCTCTAATAGATGCTGCAGGGCAACATCCTACAATGAGAATGGAATTGCTCTGCGTCTGGAATTTCAGGGAAATCAAATAACTTACTGTTATGTGGCTGTGAAAATCTCATCATTTCTGTTGTTTTCCACTCTATCCCTTGCACATATTTTATTAAAAATGATTTAAGTTCATCCTGAAGTAGCCACAAGCCATTTAGGCTCTAGACCCAGACAGAAAACTATTGACAGTTCAGCACGGCACTCTTATAATGCAAAGCAGACTAGAATATGGTGCTTTTGCATTGCTGTGCATTCTTAGTGGTGTTCTTCTCTCTGTTTCTTCTTGCTTTCCTATATATTCTATACCTTCATTTAAATGTTAATCTACTCCTGCAGGTGGGCTACATAGAAGAAACATAGTCAAAATGAAGGACGATTAACTTTCACGCAAGACTAACACTTGGGCAATCTTCATTAGAATGCAGATAACACTCATTTGACTGAAGTCCATCTTTTTTGGACTGAAGTCCATCCTTTTTGGAAGGAATGTTCCAAATATAATTTAAGATTACTTCTTGGAGCAATTATTTTGAAAAGCTATGATTACAGGCACAGCACTGTAAAATGTATCAAAGGAAAAAGATTTCTTTTGAAGCATACCTTTAAGATTGCTCTTATTTACTTTTTGCATTGTGACAGCTTTCTGTCAGATCTATGTAAGATGACTTCTGCTCTAAAAGGATAATATCCTATATATAAGATGAAAGACAAAAGGGAGATACTGAAGAGACAACCACAGAATCATAGAATAGGTTGGGTTGGAAAGGACTTTTAAAGGTCATCTAGCCCAACCCCGCTGTAATAAGTAGATATCTTCAACTAGATCAGGTTGCTCACAGCGTCATCCAACCTGACCTTGAATGTTTCCAGGGATGGGTCATCTACCACCTCTCTAGGCAACCTGTTCTAGTGTTTCAACACCCTCATGGTAAAAAATTTCTTCCTTGTATCTAGTCTGAATCTACCCTCCTTTAGTTTAAACCCATTACCCCTTGTCCTATCACAGCAGGCCTTACTAAAAAGTCTGTCCCCAAAAGGTGAGAGAAAGAGTGCAGCGTAACATTGCAAAGAAGTCCCTCTCAAGTGCTATTTTGTTTAGACCAGTTTCACACTCTTGCATTTAGTGTGAGTGGAGAGAGAGTCATGCCTGTCAACTTTACTGTGGCATGCACAAGAAATCAGAATCAAATATGTAAACTGCTCTGAAAATTTTCAGCAGCAAGGTGATGTTTCTTCTGCTTTTCCTTTACCCACCCTCATACTAAATATCAAGCACGATAACTGAAAGAACCCCACGCTTTTCTGTGTTGACACACCCTGTGCAGCAGGGAAGGACTGTTCTGGGGTTCTGACTTCCCGGAAAACAGAAATCCAAAGTTCCAAATTTATTTTCATTGACATTATTAAATATTATTAATAGACTGCTAATGGGTGCCTGAACACTTAAGTATTCTGAAATAAAAATTCATTCTTTGAAGCTCATTTGGAATATGATCACTTGATTCAATGTCAACCTATATGGCTGTTAATCTCTGTGGACTAAATTCGACATAGCGTATGTAGGTCAACAGGCAAAACTTCCATTGAAATCAACAGCAGAAATAAATTACTCTGGTATAGCATGTCAGTCTGCATTTGATTTGCTGATACATGATTACACTGAATTGTTTGCTTCATTTACTTGTATTGATTGTTACTGTGAAATGCTTACTAATTGCACATCAGATTTTTAAAGGTGCCCAATCGCATACTTCACACTAGTGTTAAATTCCATACATCGACTATCTGTAAACTGTGTTCTGGGGAGTTACACCTCTATGCCACAACTTTTTTTTGGTAATATTATGGGCCATATCATTAGCTCTGAAAAGCTACATCTAGAATTGCAGTTGGAGGGATGGAGGAGAAGAGAAGCAAGCTCCATTTTCAGGGAGCAAATGCTGCATGCAAGATCAAAAGCTTTGTTTTAAGAATGTGGGATCCCAGGTCCAGACTTTGAACACTACACAATCCAAGCAGTTTGAGTCTCAGGTGTGAGTTAAGGAAAGGTTTGCAACTCTGTCTAACACTTTAATAGATAACCTATATTTACGTGCTTAGGTCTTAGAGCAGAAACAAAAACTCGGTCATATCCCTTAGAGCCTAACCTAAGCTAACTAAAACTCCCCTGCCTTCTTCTGGGAGGTGGGAGATATCCACTCTCAGGGGACTCAGGGAGGAAAATCTCCCTGATAGGTCTCTGGTTATAGAACTACTGCATGAGGGTCAGACACACTCATGAGCATTCAGTGGCAACAGCTGTGAGGCTCCAAATTCAGCGGCAGAAATGTGAGTTGGATTTGCTCGTACAACTAAGAAATTTAGGTGTAACTCCACCTGCCATCTAGACCCCAGTCAGGCCTATAGGAAACAATTGTCTGCTTAGGGTGAAACAGGGAATTAAAGAAAATTGGGAGGTGGGTATTGTACAGATTTTGTATCCTGCATTCTTTTTAACAGTAATTTATATATATTGCAATTTGATTCCTGTTTTAGGTATCTGAAATTCTCTTTTTATTGCGACTTGTGTTTGAACTGAGACCATTATTTACAAACAGGAGAAAGATGTATAGAAAGATTTAATTTATGTGCCCAGCATATTTATGGATCTTGTCTTTTGAAAGTGTTTTTACTTCAACTCAGTCTGTACCCAGTCTTTTTTCAAGCAATATTCCCCTGAAGCAGAGGGAGGCTTGTGAGAGTTATGAGTGAGTGTCATGGTTTAACCTGGTAGGCAACTAAGCCCCACGCAGCCGCTTGCTCACTCGCCCCCCTCCTTCAGTGGGATGGGGGAGAGAATCGGGAAGAAAATAAAAGGTTCGAGCCAAGGGCTGAGATAAAGACAGTTTAATAAGAGAAAATAATAATAATAGTAATAATGAGAATGATAACAGAATATACAGAATATACAAAACAAGTGATGCACAATGCAATTGCTCACCACCCGCCGACCGATGTCCAGCCCGTCCCGAGACGAGATCACTCCCCGAACCGCGGTCAGTCCCCGAGCTGTAAGCAGTCTCCCCGCGACCGACTGACCGACTAACTCCCCCCGAGCATGACGTTCTATGGTATGGAATAGCTCTTTGGACAGTTGGGTTAGCTGTCCTAGCTGTGCTGTACTCCCAGCTTGTTATGCACCTGGGTGAGCAGGAGAAGCTCAAAAAGTCCTTGAGTAATCTGAGAACTACTTGGCAACAACTAAAAACATCAGTGTGTTATCACCATTCTTGTAGTACTAAATCCAAAACACAGCACTATGCTAGCTACTATGAAGAAAATTAACTCTGCCCCAGCCGAAACCAGGACAGTGAGAATAAAATGACAATGAGAAAGAGCCAATAAAATTACTGGAAATTTATCTGATCAATTTCAAATCTGAAAACAAAGCTTGAACCTTAGCTGGTCCTTATTTTATTCAAAACACTTTGCTAATCCCTATTAACTTATAAATCATACATTTTAAGTATCTAGAGTTTTGTCTACCTTGTTAATGTGCTCTATCTGGAGACTGTTAAATCATTCTGCAATAATATTGCCCTGGGTAGCTTTGTGAGCAATGTGAGTTTAAAAGGGTCTGATGGTCAAGACTCCCTGAAATATGTTCAATAACCACAGAAATGAGACCTAATTGAGGCAAACACAGGAGTAATATGTTAAGTCTGCCAAGCTTACCATTATAACACCAGGTAAAAATTTTCCCTTGGGCGTTACTTGGCATAAGAGTTCTCAGGTCTGAGGGAAAGTAAAACATCCAAATGCTCAACATTTTTTGAATCACAAAAATATATAGAAAATAAGTCACTTTGTTTTCTCTGTTTCTGTAAATTTAAAACAAGAGGTTTATTTATTAAAAATAACATTTTGGTAGTAAATAATCCTATCCAACTGAAGTTCTATTCCTGTTGAGGCTTTTGAGGTAAGAAGTTAGATCAGAAGTGATGAGGAAAGTCTCAAATTTCAGTTCAGACTTATTAAGTATTTGAGGATATGCGCTATCAGTTTATCACTATGTAACTAACCTTTCCAATGGATTTTGTTTACTGTCTGGGTCTCTTGTTAATGGGAGTTTCAGGAAGAAGAGTGTTCTAGCAGCCATGAGGTCACTTCTCTGTCATGTGCTTTAGATGTAACTAACTGGTCCTGTGACCTCTCCTTGCTCTCCAGTGGGGATCAGTGGGTTGTTCTGGTCCTTTGCCCAGGTCTTCAGGTAGAAAGTGGCCATGTCCTGTCTTGCCTCTGATGTGTGCGAACCACTGAGATGGAGTAGAAAACAATCCTTGTGGTCTGAGCGGTACTTCTTTTAAAACATTTAACTGCTTCTTGGGCTACATTGCTACAGAAATGACTAATGACACAATTGACTCTTGGGAAAGCACAGAAGGCAATATATTGCACCTACTGCAACAAGATGAAGTATAAACTGTAAACAACAAATCATGCTCATGACTGGGTAACAGGTGAATATTTTTCTGCCAGATGCCCAGATAGTCATGAAGGAGGAAGGAGTGACCAGGTTGCAAGCTCCTCTGTGCTCAGGAGTCATATGATGGCAAGCAGAAAATAGAATAGACTTCTATTTTTTGCCTCTTGAAGCTGGAGAAATACTTGGCTGCTTCTTGCCATTAATGTGGAACTGTGAACATTTGGCTCCAAGCCAGATCCAGGGAAAAGAATTGCTGAAAGAAAGCTTTCTCATATGGTATTTCCCTGACATGAGAAGAAGTAGAAAATGCTGTAAATTTTATGAGAAAAATTATTCTGTGGTAATTCATACCCCAAACATAGAATCATAGAATCATAGAATGTTTTGGGTTGGAAGGGACCCCTAGAGGTCATCTAGTCCAACCCCCCTGCAGTCAGCAGGGACACTGCTAACTAGATCAGCTTGCTCAGAGCCCCGTCCAACCTGGCCTTGAATGCTTCCAGGGATGGGGCCTCCACTACCTCTCTGGGCAACCTTTTCCAGTGTTTCACCACCCTCATTGTAAAGAATTTCTTCCTTATATCTAGTCTAAACCTACCCTGGTTTAGTTTAAAACCATTACCCCTTGTCCTGTCACAGCTGGCCCTACTAAAAAGATTTTTCCCATCTTTCCTATAGGCCCCCTTTAGGTATTGAAAGGCCGCAATCAGGTCTCCCCACAGCCTTCTCTTCTCCAGGCTGAACAAGCCCAACTCCCTCAGCCTGTCCTCATAGGAGAGGTGCTCCAGCCCTCAGATCATTTTAGTAGCCCTCCTCTGGACCCGCTCCAACAGTTCCATGTCCTTCTTGTGCTGAGGGCTTCAGAGCTGGACGCAGTACTCTAGGTGAAGGTCTATGTATTGAATAGAGCCTTTAGGTACTTACTCACTGTATGAGAAGCTGGAGATCAATTCCTGACCACCCTGATTTTGCATCTATCCTCTTGGATAAGGTGTGAGACAGTTGCCAAAGTGGGACATATGCCAGCAATCCTCACCACCTGCCACATCAAGATGTTTTGACTCTGAGCAGCTCTAAGTCTTCTCTAATTTATATTCACAGAAAAATCAGCACTTTACAGTGCGGGAAATGGAGGAACCTACTTTTACCCAGGCTGAAAAAGAGGATCAGTTCCCCAGATCTCTGAATCGTTCACAGTTCATTTGTCTCTGTACAAATTTTATGCGCCAGGTGAGGAACCTCACGGAATTAAAGGGAAGTATTACTAATATTAAATGTATCACTACAATTCTCCTTTTAAACATTTTATTCTAATCAGATTTCTGATTCCCTGTGCTCAAATTCATTTTGGAATTACCAGGGAAAAGGATAGTGAGATTTATAAAAGCAGAAAAAAAGCACCCAGCAGAGATTAAAGTACGCAAGATTTATGTTTATGACTAGATGTGGTGGGGAATCAGAGAAACACTGATGATTTACAAAACCTTTTCAAGCACAAGAAAAAAAGAATATAAAATATTAATGAAAACATTTATGGGCGAAATCAGAAAAACACTGTCAGAGAGATTTAGCTAGAAGAGTCACCACACAGGAGAAGTGGGAGCAAGACTGCCAATGGCTTTTAAGATAGAATTCAAATGGGGTCATAGGTTATGATTTTTCTAAACAGCAGAAAAAGCCCCCTATGTTTCTGGCCTTTTTTTTTTAATAAAAACATTCTAGAATATAAAAGACTGTAAGGAACCCTCATTATTTGTTTGAAATATTAGTAGAAAGTGGGAACTGATCTCCACTTCGCGTGACAATGAATAGTAGGATTTTCTAGAGGAAGTGAAATGACAAAAAGTTTTTCAAGGCCCTGTCGCAGATGGAGTGAGAGGGAGGCAAAAATAATGTTGTTTATTGGTGTAAAACAGTGAGTTAACAAAGGCCAGTGGTAAATGCGACAATAGTTTATGAGATTCGATGGCAAGGTACACTTTGTTATTTACTGCACAGAGGACAGGGTCAGACAAAACTGTCAGGGAGACCCTCCCGTTGAGTCATGACCTTCAGAAAAGATCCCCTTGCTTTCTGAACTCCCTCAGAGAGGAGTCTAGGTGTGGCTAGATCCAATCCTAGTCCCAGACTTGGTCAACAGTTTATGTCTAAAGGATTATATATGTGCAATTAATCCTTTATGTCACTTAGCTAAGATTTCCAAGGTAGCATGCTGTTAGTCACTTACCAAGAATCTGTCGTGGTAAGGAATCTCTCAACCTCGAGGAGTAACCTTAGAGGCGTCCCTGCTCAAGGGGAGATCCTGGCATGCAGCCTGCTGCCGTGCAGGAGAGCTCAAAGGGCTCTTGGGCTGCTCACTATTTATGGGGGTAAGATAATTGGCTCATAGTCATGTTTGCATACCGACCACTGTGCTTAGGTGGGCACATTCCACAATAGCCCTTGGCTATTGTATTGTTATCTGTCTCCCCCCACACGCAGTGGGTGCATCCTTTAGGACCAGACACCGACCAGATGCATCTATCACCACAGCCACAGGTTGTTATCACTTGAAGGAGGTCAAAGGAGGGGGAGTCAGAGATGAGGGGGGGGAGTACACCACCACAGGCCCTAAGCAAGACTGCCCTTCAGTGGAAGTTATGAGGGTGACATGGTTGCAGTAAGTTTTGATATGCAGGAGTGGGCAGTTTTGGCCTACTAGAGGCAACCGAGGAAGCAAGCTGCCCGGACACTGGTGCGGGATGAGCAGCCGTTTCCTCTTCACAATGGCATTGCACTGCCTTCAAGGGCTTTGCTGATTCCCACTGCAACCACGCAAATTTGAGAACTCTTAAACCAAGCATGATCCCTTACTATTCAACCTGCTGGCAGTCAGCACAGATTGCATGTACTGCAAACACACATTTTGCACTATTCTTACTTTCCAAAAGAGATATAAGGTAGTGGTCTGAGCAGAGTTCAATGCAGCTAACTAATCTTGAACACTCATGTCCTGGTTTCAGCTGGGATAGAGTTAATTTTCTTCATAAACCAGGTGTTTGAAGTAAACAGTTGCAAACAGAGCTGCTTTAAGATTTTCAAATATGTTTTTGTGTAGGTGAATATACTTTACATAACACTGAATATATTCACAACAAACTACTGTTTTTTCCTCTTTTTCTTCTTTTGTTTCCTTCTTCTATTCACCAATTCCTGCCCACAAAGGGAAATGCAGAGAAAAGAAAGGATGACCTACTAAAATAAAGGAAAACTATCAAATCAAAAAACCAAGTGTTTTCAAAATCACAGCAGATTAAGAAAAATATTCACAGAAAATAATGAGAGAACATTGACATATTAGAAATTTTTTTTGTTATAATCTGGGTGTTTTTATAAGTTTTTAGGAAAGTCTAAACCAAAAAACAAGCAGAAAAAAATGTCCGCCTTCTTGCTAAAACATAAATACCTCTGTAAGTGCCTAAAGCATTTTAACAGTTAGGCAAATCAAGCATTAATTTCCAAGGTGAAGTTATTATTGTCTTTTGGAAATGCATCTCATTCCCTTATACAACGAATATCCAGACTGTTTTGAAATCCGACCAAAAGAGGGAACACAGTGATGAAACAAATACAAGTGACTTGACTGCAAATAAATATTTCCTAAGCCATGGAGCTATCACATCTCACAGTTAGAGAAGTAACTCTTTTTGTGTGTGGTTTTTTTTGGAATACAAAACTTTATGTATAGACCTATAGTTTTGTTTTCCTTGAATGGCTTTTATAAACACCAAAAAAAAGGACCAAATCCTGCTGCATTTCTTTCTGTCCCTTACCTCTCTCCCTGTCCTTCAATTTTTTTTCAATCAAAGAGACAGGATTGATTGTTAATAAAGGCAGAATTTTTTCTAAACATGTCTCATCACCCTGAGACCAGATCTAAAGTATTCCCTTGCTGAAATTGGAATAGAGCCATGGAAACTGAGCAACTTACTTAAGTGTTAAAGAGTTGCCATCTCATTCAAGGCATGAACCTTGAGTTTAGTGTGTGCATCACAGCTGCAAGATTCAGCCCTTATGAACCCATGTTACTCTGGAGTGGATAGGAGATCTCAAACCATGTTGGTAAAAAAAAATGGTATGTCAAACTTTTTGTCAGTTTCTTTAATGTGTGTTAAAAAAATAGTATTGGTTTAGTAACTAAAATATTAAACCACACTCATCTTTCATAATTCATTGGTCTACTTTCAGTTGAATCTCCATGACCTTGGAAATCTGGAAAGCTGAAAATTTATAAGAAAGCGCCTTTTACTTTAAATTTATAAAAATGATCTCTTGCCCTACACATCTGTAAAATTTAAAATGAGTGCAATTTGTATACTTAAAAAAAAAAAAAAAGTTAAAATTGAGTGAAATGTACCATGGTTTTCAATTGCTTTCAATTACCATTAAACCTTTTTGAGAGCAATTTGCATAATGTTTCATAAACATGTAGGCAGATTAACCTTTTTAGTTAATTTATTCATTAGCAGTAAAAATTCAAAGCACCTCTTATGAGAAAATAATGTCTTGCTGTTAAATTACATGGAAACAAAGCAATTGGCACATAGTTGCCTAAGTTCTCCCTGTGTCAGAGCACAAAACAGTGGAGAGAATAAAGCTTTGCCTGTTAGCAGAGTGTTGATTAAATCGCCTGTTTGTGAACAATTAGCGGTATTACAAGATGATTAGGTGAAGTATTAATTAGAGATGGGTTAGAAGAGTCCCGCCTGGAGCAGGTACCTGCAAATATGGGGGAGGGAAGAATGAAAAAGGACACGAAAAGACACGAGGGTTGACTCTTTCCTGCCTTAAACCTCGTATAAACTCTTACATTAAGTCAACCGAAAATGTGGTAATTTAACACTATTTTTCTGCCATTTTGTGGTCCCTTTGCTTGTCTGTAACTGTCTGCTTGAGACAGAAAGGAGTGACCACATTTCTTTCTCCCCTGGTGTGGTCTCTATCTTTCATTTTAACTTTGAATGAATGAATTCTTCAAATGTTGCATTGTTGTCCATGACTGCAAATGAAAAAAGTGGTTGGAGTTTGTACGCTTATGTAACATTTTATTAGCCAGGTTCTTAAAGCAGGTTTTGCAACAGGAGATTAAACCTTTCCCGCGAGCTGGAATTGAATCATTTGCAGATTGACCTTATGGAATCAGCAGGCCTATCACTTTGGGTAAGATTATACAAGATTTGGTGACACAGGCAAGAATAGTGTGTAGAGAGGAGCTGCTTAGCTGATGAAGATAGTCAGAGCTTGAAAGGGTGGTTTGATAGTCTACACTAGTTTTGGACCTATCCTTACATCTCTTCATTAAGGAATGTAATGAAGCCTTTCTGCATGTGTATAAGTGCAGACTGATCTCAGCCCCCATATGCTCTGTCATATGTAATAATGCTATCCCTTATCTTCACAGTGTATCCAAAACAAAGATACTATTACAAGGAATGGCCCCTCTTCTTTACTCAGGTATATAAATGTGACTATTTAGATTAAGCTATCTGTTATATTATATACCTCTATTAAAGCTATAATAACTTCCAATTTTAAATTTCAGGACAATCAAGCTGATATTTTTACACTTTCCCATATCTTCATATGGGTTTACATCTGGAAAAGATATCCTGATCAAGATTTCAAAGTTAAGGAAATTCCACACACCCTTCTGGTGACTCAAAATAGGCAGATTATACAGGTGGCATGAAAGTGTAGAAATCACTAAGTGCATGAGTTTGCAGAAGTATTAAATTACCTAATAGTAATTATTATTCATCGTCCTCTTGTACTACTGTCATGTGCTGCTAATGGAATGTGGCTGACTTAACTGAGGTAAGCCAACCACAAAAGTTGCAATAATCTCAAACCAGTCTCTGGAAAGAGCTCATAAAAATAAATAGATTCTCTACAGAAGTTTAAAACAGATTAAATGTTTAAGGATGATTTCTTAGCTTTTAAAATGTTTACCAATGTTTAGCTGGATTATCTATTAAAAAGCTCTCCTCAGTTCCAACAAATAAACCCAACAAAAATAATAATCGGAAAATGAAACAATGTATTCATAAATGGGGATTTAGAAGTCTGGGGAAAGGAGCGTTGTTTTTTCTTAGGAGGGTCCCATGTGAACTTGACACTATACATGCTGGGCGTTTTTAACACATCTTATCAACCACTAAAATTGGCTTTAAAATAAATAAATTTGTGGCCCAAACAGAAGTATCCTTGACACTCTGTATTTATGATGAAATAAGTATCTCACAGTAAAGAAACTCTTGTCACAGTTCCTGGAGAATAGATTCAAATCAGAGGCGAAGCTCAGCTAAAAACATCCTTGGTGCTTGTGCTTTTTTCACTCGGTTCAGTTTTGTCCCCCATTCAAGCCACTGTCTGAACTCCGATTAATAGTTATACAAAGGAAAGAAGACATTTTTTCGAGGCATGTCTGTCTTCACTAGGTTTTGTGTTCCACTACAGATCTATGTAAGTGGTTCTACTGCATTCCAAACATGGGGTTGAGACTCTACCCTCACCTTATGTGCCTTGGTTGCAGAGCAATGTGCAAGTGTAGTTTATATACAATAACCAGGGATTGCTGGAAGGCCTGTGGTGCGAACTGAAGTAGACGCCTACTGATTGTCATATCAATAACAGGTAGTTAACTGGTTGCTCAGAGAGGTTGTGTAGTCTCCATCCCCGGAGGTTTTCAAGACATTATTAAATAAAGCCCTGAGTTACCTGGTTTGCTCTCATAGCTGACCCCATTTGGACTAGAGACCTCCTGAGGTTTACTTTATGATTCTGTGATCACAAGGCCCTTCCAAGAATGGTAAGAGAGATTTGTGACCAGCAAAACAAATCAGGCACTTGCATCAAACAGAAGGAGCAGGGCTGTAGCACCAGGTTTAAGCCCGCAATCAAGCATCATTGGCCATGATTTTGCTGAAGTATGTGAAAGCTGCACAGATGGTTTAAAACAAATAAACAAAAAAACAAGACACTTTTCATTCTATACCCACCCATGTTTGAACTTTTCCTAGCATTTTTACTTGACTACGTATCATTCTTAACAATCAAGCTAGGTTGTAATAGAAGCATATTTATTCCTTTTTTGTGTTGGCATTTCAGATGTCTCTTTGCCTCCCTGTCTTTGACAATTATGTGCAAGGCACTCAGCTCATGGACAAGAAGCAGGATGGGGTTTTGGTTATCAAATAACTAACCACACCTGGTCACACTTAGGTTCCCATGTACACATTGCCAAATCCCGCTCCGTGAGCACAATGCAGCCCCAACAATGCTAGGGAAGCATGAAAGTTCAGGGATTGACGCAGTTAAGTGAAAACCTATCAGGAAAACAGGGTTTTCTATCTTTCATAGATAATACATTCTAGGAATGACTATGAGAGACCTGCTGCATGACTAAGAATTAGCAATCAATGAGCCTAAAACCAGAAATAGTCTGCCATATACAAAAATCACTATACTTACCATTCTGCAAGAATGGTAATGTAGGGTGTGCTTACTAAGAAATACCAGTTCCTTCACATATACACCTACAAATGTTGTCAGACACCCTCTCTAGACTAAATGGATGCTTCACTGGATGTTTTCACCAGGTAATAGATCTGTGTTCTTTCTATATCTATATCAGGCACATCATTCCCTACAAAGTGCCATGAAGTAGCTGAAGCAATTACCTCAAGCATGACAATAGATTTCAGTGGTATATTTCAATGAATATTGAATGTAGGAATGCTTCAGGAATACTTTGCTTTGACTTTCATGAAGAAATCGGGTTGTAAGGTCATAAAATGTTGAAGTCAGATCAGGTAGGGTCCCAATCTTCCTGACAGGATCCTAAGTACAATTGTACTGTCAAATCCCCCTAAGGAGCAATTATTATTATAAACTGTGGCACTTGTTTTTATGGGAAGGGGACTGGAGTCAAATGGAAAGCAAAGCTCACTCTGATTAATAAAAGGGTTAAATACCATGTCAAATGGCAGAAAATTGGCTTAATACACTGAGGGAAAAAACAGAAACCTATTTTAATTTTGAAGCGCCTTCTCTGAACAATTGCATATCCACCTTGACAGGAAAAGCTTCTCCTAATGTCTCCTCTTGGAGTAGCTTCCATTATTCTCCATCCGTTAAGCATAAATCGTAGGAAATTAGACATGTTTCAAGGGTCATAAGCTCATTTCCCTCTTACAGCAAATATAGTATAAAGTGTTTAAATGTAATGTAAACTAGTGTCTATTTAATCCAATGGCAATTTATAAGCATTGTAATGCATCTGTTTATTTCAATGTCCAACTCCAAATGCAGACTCCTCCTATTCCCTAAGGAAAACACAAACTCAAATGTATGTTTGGGCAGGAAATACCAGTATTCAACCAAAGAGCTCTTAACAGGCAATACAGAACAAGTGTGATGGAGGTACAAGAAAAGAGATGGTCCTGCTATCATAGATGAAATGAGCTATTCAGTTATTTTCTAAAGCAACTTTATTTTGCCAGAACACATTAACTTACTACATTTCAGCAGATGTGGCATTTTTGGTTAAAATAAGATAATTATATCTTATGTACCACAGAATGGCTTACAGTTCAGTGGCCTCTGCTCTCACAGAGCATATGAAAGTTTAAGATTAAGTCTTTCTACTGCCTAAAGAAACCCAGAACCTGGACAGGAATCTCTGTCCTCTGCGCCAAAGTGCTCTAACTCCTTAGTTATTCTGGATTGGCATCGTACCCACTGGAGTTGCTCCATGAAATATAAATAGACATTCATTATTAAATATTCATAAGGGAAAGTAATTAAAACTGTCCTCTATATCTTTGATGAGCTTTCCTGTCACTGGACCACAGAGCAATTATTAATCATGCTGTCCTACAAGTCATCTTCAACAAGAAGTATGCAGAGAGTCTGGGTTTTGCTGGTCTTTGGTTGTAGCCTGGTGGCATAGGATGCTCATAGTTCACATCAGCAAAATCTCAAGCAAGCACAGGTAGGACTTTAGTCCAGACCTTCACTGAGTTTTGTAACTAATGGTTGGAGTACCAGTTTGTGTGTAGCTGAGGGAAGGGCTGATGCAGGCACCTGTCTGACACCTGGTAATGCAGGGCTGGGGGATGCACTTATCTCCATTTCAGTGGAGTCGTAGAATCCTTCATTTGTACACGACCTTCATGACATTTGCCGGGGATAGGACTCCATTTTTAGTGCCTAATTCTCCTTATAGGCAACATGTAGACACGTTGCTATTTTAGAATCACAAAGACCGCTTGATAAAATGGCTTCTTGCCTTGACACAACTGAAAGACTGACTAGCAATTAGTTTGGAATTTGCAGTTGTATCTGTTTTATTCCTAGTTGATTAAGTGGCATTTGGAAATGGATATAAATATGAAAGCTTAACATTTCCTAATATTTAGCAGACATAATCATTCCCTTTGAAAATATGCTCTATAATGTGCTGCTTATTATTTGTTAAATCTTTTACCTGGCACAAGTTCTTGTTTTTTATATATTATACTTAGAAACATAGACAGTTCAGGTGCCCACAGAGGTGTTGCTTATAGTTGTTTGTTAATGGCACACAGAGATATAGACCAGTGGCAGGACAATCTAGTGGTCAGCATCATCTCCTTTCAGATTATTTATGAATAATCTGCATTTTGGTCAACAAAGACTGGAGCAAGGAAGCAGAAACAAAAATAAGTGCACAAATAATCCCCCACTAGGACATGTAAGGTGGTGACCTTGGCATGCTGCAGCACACGGCCCCTTCAGAAAGTCTGCAAATTTTAACCAGAGCCCTACGGTTACCGGGTTGTTCAAATTTCTTGCGTTGTTCAAATTTCTCTCTCCTTCCTTGTTTCCTTCCTCCTGTTCTTTCTTCTTTTATCCCTCCCTCCCACCATTGCACCCTTCTGTCCTTCCATCCAGCAAAAACATCTGAATTGGCCAGACACCTAACTCTCAGTTTTTCAGTGTGAGACCTGAAAAAAAGGAAACCCATGAGTAGGCACTTACCTTAAGGATTTCAAAAGGAGTGGAGGACACTGTCTATGTAGCAATAGACATCTTGGAAATCAAAGGCTTCAGGTTTTGGTCTTGACAGAATTTGGATAGGACTGTTTATTTATCTGAATTTTCTAAATAATTATCTATTTAACCAGCTCATTTTCATCATGGACACCTACCTTCTTATTATGGTAGTCACTGTTCCTTGGCAATAGTATTTTGTTTTACTGTGTCTGCTCTGTGGGTAACTCTTGGGTTATTAACAGATGCTGTAAAATAACGCGCGTGCGTGTGTGTGTGTGTGTGCATGTGTGTGTATTTTACTCTGGCTTTGTAATAACTATGAATGAATTCACCTTTAAGGATTTCTAAAGTGATTTAACATTCCACTTCCTACAATAACAGCATATTTCAACAGGAACACTTAATTATTCTAAAGGTTTATTTGGTTTCATACTCTCTTTATCTGTCATGTAGCTGTTTTATGCTTCTTCCACGTATACGAATTTAGACTGTGTTTGTTTTAAGATTATATAAACAGAGAATAAAGAAATACTGAAAATAGCCATTAGCTTAGAGTGCTACATCAATTTAAAACTTGATTTAGATGTTATCCTAAATGAAATAAATGGAATTCACCACTAGGTGAAGCAGAAGGGGCTGAATATAGCAAAGTCACTGGATGTTAAAATTCAAAACAGCTCAAGAATTCAAGGTACAAATACAAAATTAGGACTGCTGAGCTCTCTGAGGGAAAGGAGAAAGGGCTAATGTTTTATTCTTCCATTACTGGGTGAACATTTACATTATTATTAATAGGCCAACTCGAGCAGTTGGTTTTAAAGCTTAATACCTCAGGAAGAAAAAAAAATCACACTTTCTGTAATGGGAGTAAAAAGGAATAAGGGGAAAAAGGTTAGAACATAAGGATTTGGTTCTAAATGATGAAAGCATAATGCTGAGGGTAATAAAAAATTCTTCAGCTACATATGAAAATTCTTCAGCTATGTTTGAGACTGGAGCCATTTTTAACCATGAGTTCATTATTGTTAAGGACTGCAAGGCCCGGATTTTGCTTGAAACAGTAAAAGACAGTGCAAAATCAACAATAAATAATCATAATATCTGCTAGATGTATTAAAGACCTATATTCTGGTGTTGAACTCGGGGACTGCAAGACAGATGAACAGGAGCTAAACTTCATATTTTCATTATACCATGTAAATATGATTTCTCGTATTCAGCCCTCAGCGAAACAGCTCACACAAACTGCTTGTATTGACCTTCATTTATTATTATATTGGGTTTTTTCTCATCCTAAAAAATTTCTGCAAAATATCTATTTATCTGTGGAAGGATGGGTATTAACTATAGTTCCTTCAGGCAGGATGAGTAAGTAGTATGGATACTTGAGCTAAACAGGGATACTCCAAATTCAAGACATGATTCTGGCCTGCAGGTTTCTGATATCTATTTTCTGAATTTAAAGTAGTAGTCTGAGGACCTTCTAAGTGTTGTGAGCACGGTAGACTAGTAGCTTGAACTCCTGGTTTAACATCAACATATAACCCCCCCAAAATGTTCTGAAGTTACTTTCAACCACAGAAATCCCAAACTGAGCATAAGAGAGGCAAACCTGGTGACATCTGTAACACACTACTGAATATTAAGTACAGCTGGAGAGACTCTTTCTGACATGGAGGCATGTTTTGTGAGTCACTCCACCAAAAGTAGGAGGAATACTTACAAAGCAAATGCTGTGTCTAAGTGGTTGAACTGCTTCCCAGCTCTGTAATATCTGAATACCTTTTACATAAACTGGGTCACAAAGGCTGCAGCAATTCATATACCCTTTGGCACTTCTCTCTTAAGTTACAGAAACACTTCGTTGCATGAAGTGTTTTGATAGTTCAGGCAGGAGCAAGGTTGGTTTATATCATGAATATGCCTGAGTTTCAGGTGGAAGTCTTTTATCAAGGACAAAGATTTGGCAGTGCTCCCTAAATGTAATGAAACACCAGCTTTGTTCTGTATCCTGTGGAAGTTTATTCCACAATCAGTTCTACCGAGATGTACGCTATTAGCATGTCTCAATGCTAAATACTGCCTATAAGTAAATTAAGCCCCTCTTACACATTCACAGTACTAGAACCTAAAACCATGGTACTGTCCAAAGAAGCAGTTCCCTCCTGCCTTTTATCCTTGGGTATTTCTCATTTCTTCTCTTCTGCTATCAAGAGCTTTCATGCAGATACTTGGTCCCAGAATAGGATCCAGGAACAGGCATGGTTAAAAACTAATCCGTGAATCTTTACTTCCTTCACCACCACCACTACCCTACTCTTTGGTCAGTTTAATTTCTAGCCATCCCAGATGTGGATTTGTGAAATATGTGTGAGAAGAAGCACAGACTGTCCATCTTCATGGCTATGGAGATTTATGTAGAGTTCAAGAGACCATATAACCACAGCTTAAATTAGGCTAGTTTTCACTGAACTCCTGCTACAGTGAAATGAGAAAGAGTGGCCCATGTTGTGATTTACCATCTGTAACATAGGATCTCTGAACCACCTTCTGGAGGAACCAAAAATTAGATGCCTAAAGTTAATACTCCCCTTAGTGTGAACACTCACTTTATTTTCACCTCTCACATGTTTTAGCCAATGCTTTATGATTAGTCTGGTGTAAAGATAGTAGAGTCTGGCCCAGTGTCCCTATGAACTCATGCTGGCAGCTTTTGAAAGGTGAAACACGATTCTAACATTTTCCCTTCTGCACTAGAGGAGTATACATGTATTTTCATCAGATATGTCAGAAATGTCCAAAGATTCACCTTTCAGAATGAAAAGGACCTATAAATTCTAATGCAAATGACTGCACAACATCAATGAAAATACTCACACCTCAGTAAAGAACCAAATGGGAAAAACGTGTCACGAAACACTGTTGTGCATTGAGGCTGAAGGTGTCCTACATAATGACAGAAAACTGTAATATGGTAGTTTCTTACCATTGCTGACAGTCACTAAAAGTTCATTGTATTGTCTGTTTTTTTAATTCTCTCTGTGGAGCAAGAAGGTGAAGTATTCCTTGTGTTGGAGTTCACTTTTTGCATTTATGTATTGTCTCACTTAGGCTATATACAAACTGTGCAGCCTAGGAGAGCTTCTGGGTTCCCATTCATCCTGCATCCTGACTCTCACATCAGGGTGAAGCTTGGACTTGTGCTTCGTGCCCTGGTTTCTACAGATATGAAACTCGTGTGGGAGTACAGACAGGAGTTACAAAATGCTCCGTCTGGACCCTCAGGCCAGACTGGTATTTCAGCTTGCGCTAAACACGGACTCTCAGGTCACATTAAAACATGGGCCTTGTATAATTCATGGTATCAGGTTCTCTGATTTGTATTTTTCCCAAAGCAAGATAGAAGTTTGTATTAAATGTGGCATTTTCTACCATGAGATTTCAGCTATCATTTAAACATAAAAACTCACAGGATAATCTTGTATTTTAACACATACTTACACTTTTGCAATTCAATTAATTTGGGTGTCAGTATAAGTTGGTTTGTTTCTATCAACTGCAAACAAGCACAGCCTTATTAAACATTTTTAGAATTTAATTCTTTGCTTTTAAATTACAAATCACACAAATGCACTACATCTAGGATACTTTTGGTAGGCTGCTAACGTGTAGCTGACTCTAATTCATGAACAAATTGCAAACTGAAATTTGCCCCTCTCCCCTTACCCTCCCTCAGACACACAGCTTTATATCAGTAATGTTGATATCTCTGATTTCAGAAGCTAGACTTGTCCTTATTTGGGTAGTCTCTACAGAAAAGGAAGCGTAGATGTTGAAAGCCCTCCTCATCAGGCCCATGCAGAAGGCAGAGGATTTTTCAGGAAGTTACGGTTTTGTGAATGTAAGGAGGAACATGCTTTGAAGTAGAGCAGGCATTTTCCAGAGGATATTGTGTTGGCTGTGTGCCTGTTATCAAGGAATTGTACAGGATGCATATTCAAAATGTTTCCTGAAGGGAAAAGCAGAACGAGTTGGGCTGCCTGGGCAGACTTGAGTAATTTACCTGGAGTCAGGGTAACATCTCAAACTTTATGAAAAAAAGACGTGGCAAGTTAGATTTTTCTTCCCAGGGGGATAAAGGAAAATTTGGCTAAAAGTTAGGACTAAATGTCAGCAGCTTCAATTGTTATGTTAGCAGATAGAAAATAAGAGAAACATATCTTAGAGAGGGAATGAGAAAAGAGCAGGGGACAGAAAAGAAAAAATGTGTAAAAAGGAAAATGTTCTGAGGGCATATGTTCCTAACAAACTTTAATTTGGATGACATTGTAGAAACATGTCCATTTAAAAAAATGAAGCTGGTGAATATAATAGCCTTCTTTTTGACTAAATAAAAAAAAATAATCTATATGGATTTTTATATAATGACTGATACAACAGAAACTATTACTCAAATGACAGACCAATGTGACAAAGCCAGAGAAAGACTTGAAGTATGTGAACTGGGGAGTTTTCCAGGGCTTAAAATGCAAAAGCAAGATACATATTTATTTTATTGTGTGGCCATATGTTTCCATTAATGAAAAAGACCAGAGAAGGCTGCTGAAAGCCAAAGAGATAACAGGAAAAATGTTGGTAAGGTATCTTTGAGGGAAAATTAAAATAAAACTTTTGGAGCAGATGGAGACTTAGAGAAACCAATATGTTCCCTAATATATATCCTCAAACATTTTCACTGGAAAATTACCAACCACATCTATTAGAATCTGGCACTGTAAGAATTTCAAAGCTGTTGGTTCTGCTGGATTTCAGACTCTCTCTGACACTGGAACAGTTTATTTGGAATGGAAAATTTAGTGGGAAACAGAAGTAGAAAGTTCAGACCTATTTTATGGAAAAAACAAAAAAACCCAAACATTTTCATGGAAATATTCTTTTGTAAAAATAAACTGGAAGAGAAAAAAAATAGAGTGTCAAGATACATGAGTATAGTTACCACTAAATTGTATATTAATCAATGTTTCTGTCAATAAACATTCCAAAATCGATGCAAGAATCTGAAAACTCATTTCTATATGATCTAATAGACAAGAAAAAAACCTGTAACAAGTCAGCTTCTGTCAAGAGACACACTAATCATTCTGCCTATTTTGTTAATGAACTCAGCAATAGCCAAAGGATTGGAGATAGTAATTAAACACTAGGTAACTGCAGATGTGTAATTAACACAAATGTGTATCTAATTAAGTAAAGCCTATGATGTGATGGCAAACTCAACAGAAGATAATAAAATCCAGGTTTGACAGCTGATAGGTCTGATGAGTTTCTCATCATTTAATCTGTGGTACAGTATGCTGTAGTATTAGGTTTCCAGCCTTGGGGGGGACAAGGTGGTAGCAGAAAATGAGGTGGTGGCTTGTCTTGTCCTCTCTGCTTCATACAGGTCATGGGAAACTTCTGGGGGGACAAGTTTGTGCCTTTTCTGGGCACTAAGAACATGAAGATGGGATGACCCTCTGAATTCAGGTAAGCATGAGGAAAGCAGTAAGCTTGCAGCATAGGTGCAGGCTGCAAGAGATACATTCCTTACCTCTGGTTTTATACATCTGCTATGCACATAGCTTCTCCGGAGCTGTGTACCCCCATCTCTTCTTATAATAAACAGACACTCTTTAGGGATCGTGTATTCATTTAACCACATATAGATGAATCACATCTATAAGGTCATGAATCACACTGTAAAAACATTTATGTGGCTCCACCATAAAAAAGATAGCTGAAGGGGACTTGAGTAGGTGTGGGTGTTCAGATCTGGGTGGATCAACCTGATAGTAACAGGATTCTTACCTACAGCAAGAAATAAATCTAGCACTAACTCTCAACGGTGATGAAAAGCAAAATGCTTTTCTAGTGACCTAGATGATACTACAAGGTTGCATAAGACAGAACTAAATGTGATCAGCTGCAAAGTGGGTAAACATGAGGACCCATCTTATGGGAACAAGGAAGGGAAGATTTCAGATCTTTATTTAATCTGGCTCATTGAACAGCTGTGGGTTTATGCTGTTTAAAGTGTTGCGGTCCTGTTCCAATATATATGCTTGTGACTTCCAAAATACACACCCTATTAAATTGAAGACTTTTGATACCTACTGATGTCTATACTTAAAAAAATAAAATAAAATGTGGGGAGTAGATCCATACAAAATTTTTGATGACTTAGTTCTGGTCACATCGAATGAATTCCTACCCTGACCTGGCTCCTAGGAAGGGTTCTGTCTGTGTATGGGCAGCTTAGTGAGCCAAAGCTGCTGTAAAGGTATCTTTGCTGTATCAAGCCTGACTCGAATAAGGTTTTATAAAGACAGAATGGTATCCAGAAAAACTTGGTTCTTGCTCTGAAAAAGACTTCCCATGTGTTTTGGCTGATTATCGCAAGAATTTAGGCACTAAATACTTAGTGAGAATTTCAGAAATGCCTTTCAGAGCTCACTGATATCGTGGAAACTTAGAGAAACTCCACAACCAGATCCTCGTGGCTCCAGTATTCAGCTCTTCATACTGTTAGGGGTGGCAACAATATTTCTGCTTTCTGTCTTTGTTACATAGATCATAAGCATTCTGGGACATGAACATATGTATTATGAACTGTTTTAAATATTGTAGCAAAAATGAACAAATACTGATTACCTATATATGGCACATGAAGCTTTAAAGGGATACTGAGTTGTCTTTGTTAGCTCATATGCAGTTGTTCTGGGTTTACGTGACAAGGGTTTGGTAGCAGGGGAGCTGCAGAGGTGCATTCTTGGCTTCTGTGAGAATTAAGTGTGTACACATAATTTTTATCATTCTTTTCCTTTTAAACATATTCAGCTAGAAGGAAAATGGTTGCAGGTTGGTTTTGTTTGGTTGTTTATTTTTTTTTTTTTGGGGGGGGGGGGCAGGCGGGAATGGAATCAGAGAAGACTTGAAGAAGGAAGGGACCTCTGGAGAGTGCCCAGTCCCATCTGCTCAAAGCAAGCTGCTCAAGACTATATCCAGGCAGGTTCTTAACATCTCTCTGGGCAACCCTTAGAAGAAGAAATTATTTTTCTTATGTTTAATTTGATTTTCCTGTATTTCAATTTATGCCCATTGCCTCATGTCCTTGCACTGGACATCAATGAGGAGAGCCTGGCTCAGTCTTTGTTACAGACTCCCATCAGATATTTACACACCTTGACAAGATTATCCCCTAAGATTTCTATTTGTTCACTTAAATGTGATAGAAATTATTTTGTCTAAAAGTTTCTTCTTGACAGAATAAGTTATTTTTTTAAAAGATCACTTTGTGACAGTGTGCTCCCCCCCTCATCTCTGACCCCCTCTCCTTTGACCTCTTTCAAGTGATAACAACCTGTGGCGGTGGTGATAGATGCATCTGGTCTGTGTCTGGTCCTAAAGGATGCACCCACTGCATGTGGGGGGAGACAGATAACAATACAATAGCCAAGGGCTATTGTGGAATGTGCCCACCTAAGCACAGTGGTCGGTATGCAAACATGACTATGAGCCAATTATCTTACCCCCATAAATAGTGAGCAGTCCAAGAGCCCTTTGAGCTCTCCTGCACAGCAGCGGGCTGCACGCCAGGATCTCCCCTTGAGCAGGGACGCCTCTAAGGTTACTCCTTGAGGTTGAGAGATTCCTTACCACTACAGATTCTCGGTAAGTGATTAACAGCATGCTACCTTGGAAATCTTAGCTAAGTGACATAAAGGATTAATTGCGCATATATAATCCTTTAGACATAAACTGTTGACCAAGTCTGGGACTAGGATTGGATCTAGCCACACCTAGACTCCTCTCTGAGGGAGTTCAGAAAGCAAGGGGATCTTTTCTGAACCTCATGCGTTGGTCTCCCTGACAGTTTTGTCTGACCCTGTCCTCTGTGCAGTAAATAACAAAGTGTACCTTGCCATCGAATCTCATAAACTATTGTCGCATTTACCACTGGCCTTTGTTAACTCACTGTTTTACACCAATGAACCACATTATTTTTGCCTCCCTCTCACTCCATCCGCGACACACTTTTGTTGCAGAGCAATGAAAGTATTTTCCATCATTAGTAATTCTTTTTAATCTTAACTATGTGCAAATTAAAAAAATTATAAGAAAATTTTTATTTGAAACTTTCTTTAACATTCAAAATACTTTTTTTAACCAGCACTTTTTTCAAATGTCTTCTGAATATTATAAATTTTTTCTATTCAAACAAGATTTTCTTAGATAAGTTATTAAAAAGCTTCCAGTATAATACATCAAACAATGTTTTGATTGATCCAAATCTCCAGTAATTACTTGGCCAGTTCTTAGATCAGGATCTGTAGTAGAAATTTTTATTTACCCATATGTGATTTTGGAGGTGAACTATAGGAGAGATCTGCACTTCTCATGTTGCATGTGATTTATTGGTAAGCATTTTCTAGAGGTTCCACTCATTGTATGTCTTGCCACTTCCTCCTTCTTTTCAAGAGTTTTTGTAGTATGTTTAGTATGGTAAGGAGTATAGAGAAATCAAATCTAGCTTCAGTGGTTAAGGTACTTCATTAGCTGCACTTGCAGATGCTGTTGTACCAATTATAGAGGAATGTAACTCTCAGCTTTAGTTCCATGTCTGTTTCTGAGCAATCATTAGTCACAATGGAAGTATAATAATAAACAACTATATGTTTAGTTTTGACATTATACCATATTTGCAAAGAGCTGAATAAGTCTATTAAAATACATATATCATATTGTAAATCAAATCATACTAAAACTTGTAAGCTCATTTTTTCAGCTCACAAGATGTTATAAAATATTTTAGTTTTAAGTGTAGTCATTATTATTCAAAGTAAGAAGAATATTCTGACTCTGCATTCTGATATTAATTTATAAAGTATTTGGTAGTTATAATTCAAGCTGCAGTGAATAGTTCTGATTGCTTACATAAATCAATTTAAATTCTAGCTTGAGTATAAGCTAATAAACAGGTTCATACTACATATTGGAGCATAACTTTAAACTTTAAGCTTGGGAAAATATTTTCAACTTCTGTGATTGTTTAGGATTAAAAAATTTGAATTACTCACTTTTCAGACAGAAAAGCTTCCCTTCATTATCTAAATTATCATTTTTGGCACTATTTTTTCAGGATTCATCTATATGACATTTTGAAATGAGGAGGTTCTTGGGATGGAAATGAGTTGTTATTGGACAATACCCACAAGTAATACACAACAGCTTTGATCAGGAAGCAAAAATGAATAAAATTGCAATAAAAAGTGTAGTGTGAATGTAACTCTGCAGAAAAACTCTACTGTGGAAAAAAAATAATCTACCGATTGCAACAAAGCCATTCTGCTTTATTGACTAACACCGACTGCCTCCCCCCCAACGTGCCATTTATACAGTCTAACCTTAAAAACCATTCTTTTTGGGTGGACATATACGTGCATATAGCCACATTTCCTGACAAGATTGTTTTCAAGGGACAGTGATGGCATTTGCTTTCAGTTGGTTTCAGAAGCAAGTAGCCAGTTCTGTAACAGTCATCCAGATTTTCTTCATGATTGTTTTACACTGCACCCCAGCTCTTCCAGCATCTTATGTCACCATGTTTGCTGAGTTCTTTGCATTAGAAAATCTTTTCAGGAAATACATTTTGCAAACAAGGAATTAAGTTTCTGAAAGAAAGTGGATGTGTAGAAATTTAATAATCTTTCTGTATGTTGTTATTAGTAATCCTTACTAAAGGAATAGATCACATGTGAACTAAATCACTAGAAGCCTACTGGTTCAGCATTCAGGGGTGTTATATAGGCCAGGCTAGGAACAATACCATATATTTGTTGTGCACATTAATAGAAAATGTTAAATAAGTAAAAGGTAAATTTTACAACAGCTCTATATACATGAGACATTTTCAAAATCATTATTTCTGTACAAATACTTCCAAAACACACTTTTAGAAATACTGCAGCAGATAGATCTATTAGTGTTTAATTACCAGTCAAATTAAATTACTATCTTAAACCAGTAAGAGAGAGACAATAGATGAATCCCTTTTGAAATGAGACTTTTTGACCTAAACATACAGCTGAAATAGTTTATAGTGAATATATTAAGTGGAATAATCTCATTTGTTCTATGCTGACTCACAAGGTAACAGAGAAAATGTGGCATTTCTATTTCTTGCAGTGGTCAAGCATTGAGCAGGTTAGAACATGATTAAAATGATAGCCATGGAGCTGGTTTTATTCTGTTTCACAAAGGTAGGCATAAAGGAAGAGGCAGGTTATGAAATAAAATCTATTATTCTAACAGACCTTCCTCCCCCCCTTCCCGGCCACCCCGCCCCCAAAGAAACAATAAAGTTCCAAATATTTTCTTGTGAAATTATAGAAGGAAAAAAAGTATTTCTGGGAAAAGTATACACACCAATATTTTTCAATGGAAAAAAAATAGGATCAAAAACTTGCCAAAAAACTCCAGCTCATAACTGTCTTCTCTGGGCATGTATTTGCTCTTCAGCCATTTCTATATTCTAGTTGTAGATTGTGTGGTTGTATCTAATTTAGCCTTAAATTGGCCCTAAATTAACTGCTTTTCATTAAAGAAAGTCCTAACATGTGAAGTGCAGAGCTGCAGCAAGATTGTCAGCTTTCCAAGGACCACGATCTGGAGCTTTGGCCAGTGACCAGGGTCAGGGAGTGAGCTACGCTAAAATTCTTAACACAAAATTTTACAGCTTGGCTCAGCAATGCTTCTAATTTCAATATTGAAATGTCTCTGTATTGCATGATGTTTGCAGCAAATACTAGGAGTGTTGTTTACCTGGGGATTTTGATTTGGGGTTTTCTTTCAGGATGTGCTGGATTTTTATGGAGTAGGGAGGTAGGGGTACCTTCTTGAAGAGGCATTTAAGATCTTTGGAGGTCACCTCCAGTTCTGGGTCATATAGTCTTTTTGGGAAAGGGAATAAGTGGGAAACATTACAGAGAAAGGTTCAGGAGCCACACTAAGTTCTAGAGTATTTCCATATTTTCCTCTCTAGATGCATGAAAGTTACGTGTCAATTACCTATGCATATACACCTCAGATTTTGCAAGGGCCATCTTTCATGTGCTTTTGTCATGAATATCTCAAAGCTACATGCAAATATGCACTTTCAAGTGAACAAATCACAAATATCCCATCAAGTCACAAGCTGTACTTACTAGGTGTTCTAAAATACTTGACTCTCCAGCTGCTCTATTGAAAATGGCCAGTCTGCCAATGTCCATACGTATGATGTAGTCTCATAATCTGGGAATAATTTGTGTCCAAAGGTTTTCTGTGTCAATTCCACTGTGAAGGACCTGAACTAATATTTTTGTTGAATGTGGTTCCTTTTCACATTATTTTTCAGGTCTATTACATTTTTTGGCTAAATTAAGTTAACTGACAATATTTCTGGCTTGAAGAAAAAAGCTTATCTTTCTTTCATTAAAGAGAATTCCTAGCTGCACTTTTCACTTTTTGACTGCCAAAACCCAATCCAAAACTAACTGTGTGATTTATGAAGACAGCCTTGCTCTCTGGTTCTCTTTCAGGCCCACCCTTTATTGTCTGAACAAGAATCTCTAAAGTGAAACATCAGAAATTATTTATTTCTTCTTCTTTTTTTTTTATAAAACACTTTTATTCTAAAATCTCAGCAAAGTAAACAGTTCTAAACTTAATTTGTGCAAACAATAGATTCATTTACTTTAAGTTAAAGTTGGTTGACTGTTATAGCAGAAATACTGTGCAGTTATGGCCAGCCTGGAATGACTATTCTTTTAATAGGAGCCATAAATTATTAGTAATTTATAATCCTCTTTCACATGGTCAACAGTGGAGCCATTAACATAACAGATCAATCTTTGAGTTAATAAATGCTGTCTTTAATGTACTTCTGTCTAGTGTGCAACTAGGCATACAATTAAAGAGCACAGACATACACTTGATGATGGAACAAATCCTTCCTGACCCTAAAAATGACCGCATGATCAATTGACGAGGAAGTCACAGTGTAGTCACTTTTAAAGAAACACTGGAAAAGCTGTAAGACATGAACATCGATCGTCACAGTGTACCCAAGTGAGTTGTCATTCACTTCTGAGAATTTTTTGTACTGTTCATCATTACAAATAGTTTGTTTTATTTTAAAGCATATCATCACTTATTGTGAAATTCCCAGTCACTATTAGGTTTTTCTTGGTTTTAATGGTCTGTTATGTCAGCATCTGCTATTTACATTTTATCACCTATAGATAGAAACTGATTAAACTCCTACAAATGCCCTGGGAAACATATTGTTGGGAGTCCAGAATTCTTGAGGAAGATACAAGCAACCAAATAAGCCTTTACTGTCAAAACACACAGCTTTTCTAGTGTATTGTTCCCTGCGGCATTGCCCAATAGTCACATTTCAGACTACTCTCAACTTAGAACTATCGACATAGATCTGCCCATTTCAGTAGAGCCGTACTGATTTATATTATCCAAAAATTTGGTCCAGAACTGAAATCACACTTCATAACAATTTCTTCCTTCTTTCAGTCCCCTGGAATATTATTATTGGTTCCAATTAAAACTGTTTCAGCATGGTGCTTTGTAGTACAAAGTTGCAGAGTCAAACATTTTCAGTTTACAGTGAGAAGGAATACAGTTCTGCAGGGAAACAAACATACATAAAGTATTTTCCAAATATATCTGTTCTTGACTGTGCTACAGAATTCCTCCTGGGCAAGTAATTTAATCTTTCTTTGCCTCAGCTTTCTACCTGAAAAATGGGAATAGCAGTATTTTCCAAATATTTTCTATCAATCTTGTCTGATTAAAATATTAGCTCTACTGTGAGGCAACAGTAATTACATTTTACTCCATAACCATTTCCTGAACTCAGCCAAAAGTCTCATAGAAATAAACCAAATCAAAAACTTTGGGAAAATGTATTACTTTTTCTTACTTTTGAAGCTTTGATGGAAAAAATGTAGTAGGATTCAGCTCACTTTTGAATATTGTTTCTGAAGATAATTAATGAACAATTACAATTAGAAACTGGGAAAGTTATGAGATTCACAGAGGAAAAGAATAGGCAGAGAGAACTCTCTGATGGCCTCTGGACTCATCTGTGCAAAACAGTAAGACACAGGTATCTGTTCATTCACTTTACTGATTAGTTAAATTCACTTCTTCCAGACAAAGAACAGTGAAGCAATAAATCTGTGTCTGTTCTTCATGTGTAGACAGAAACAGGGCAGGATATGTGGGAATGATATGTTAACTTGACTACCAGAGAAGGCCATACTTTAATACACTGCCTGGACCAGGCTGTATTCATTTAACTCTTCATGGTGCAATATTTGAGGGTAACATTGCAAATGCTTCACATAAAGAACAAACTGCTTTTGTTACTTGGATATGTTATTTCTCTGTCCATCTGATGTGCTGCAGTACATCAATCAATACATAAGGTTAAATAATGTTACTTTCATAAAATCTTGGATGCTTTAATATTAATCTTCTGAGATTATTTTTCCAACTAGCTATGTTTCAGTGCAGTTATTTCCTCCACAGGTTAATTCAGATTTCAGGCCAATAGAGTTTTACTGACAGAACCAATTTGATTGGGGCATTTCTCATTCCACCAGATAATGTCTGCTCGTAACTGAATTTATTCACTTTTCAGTAATTATCCCTCAACATTTTGTCTCCAGTATTCTTTTTTGCAGTTAAGTAACAAAAAAAAGTCACATGCCAATGTCCCTGGGTGGATAACACAAACACACACAAAATCTTAATTAATGTTCACTGGAGTCAATGGTAGCCTTGATGTCTGTTGAGTTTGGACCCACATCCTCCTGTTTTCTGACCATTAGTCCTCCCCTGGGGTTTTGCTCTCCAGTTCACCATAGGGGTATACATATAAGCAAGTGGAGGCAAGGCTTTGGACATTGCAGAGTTGGCTTTAGGATAGTTTCTTTCCTTGCAATACTATTTACATTTTTAAAGCCCTAGAACTGCAGGGCAATTCAGTCATCAGGCAGCTCTTAGTTACGTTCAAAAGTCACCTCAGTTTTCACCACAGTCAGGATTACCGTGCATGTGTAACACATTGATTGTGGCTGTATTTTTCTACACTGCAAGTAATGCTTGCACTTTTCAGTCAATGTGATTCACAAATACAGGCAGGCAGTATTTTTGAGCTCACTTTCTAAAACAACTTTCAAAATGAGGTATTTTGTTCTACTTTCTTACAAATGTATTACAGAATGGTTTAGGAGGGACATCTTGAGATCACCTAATCCAATTATATGATTAAAGGATGAGAATCTATAAATTTCAAGAACATGTAATGAATAAATAGAAAGACCAAAAATACTTTAAATATGTTCACTATGTGTGATTAAAAAAATGTGATATTAAAAAATCTTACAATTGAGAATAGCTGACTGTGATGAACCCTTTCTGATGCAGATTACACACAACAGACTTATGTCCAAATGACTACTGACTTGCATATCAGCCAGACCTAATGACTTACATTTTGTAAAAAATTTCCCCCAAACCAATTCTGTTACATCATTACAAATTTGTCTTATTTTGCCTATTTTTGGTATTTCTTGCATGAAGTTGTCATGCTGTAGGAGAGGTTTTGAATTGTATTCAAGTTCTTGAGGCAAGTTTATAGCATACTGACTCAATATAATCTAGTTCGTGGGAACATTCCCCCCTGTATCACTGAAGTACATCTCTGGAGTCAAATTTGTCAGCTATTTTAACAACATGCAGCAGAGCTACACAGCACTTTAGAACAAGAAGTCACGAGAAATGTCATGGGTGTAGTCTGAGGATTTACACTGAAAAAAAGATTGTAATTGTAAGTTGAAAAAGAGTAGAAAATTCCAGTAAGTAGAATTTGTAAGGAATAATCTAGCTAGAAAGTGAAAAATACCTCATGGTTTAGGCCAATTGCTAAAAATAAGAACAAAACCTACTTTTTAACCTAATTATAAGGTCATTTTAAATTAGAGAGTTAAAATACTATCAGTACATTAAAATTACTCCTTCATGTATCTTGGATTTTCAGTTTTCTAGTAACTGCTGAGGGGAACCTTGTAACTCAAACTCTAACACAAAATTTTTTTTTTTTTTTTTTTTTTTTGCCAACAGCTGAAAAAATTATACCAAAGCTTGAAATGACACAGATGTCGATTAGAGAAATGGTTTATTTCAAGTCAACAGCATTAGTGCTTCTCAGGATACTGTCACATGAAAACCTAAACTCTGCAAAAGCTAGCCGCCTTATCCTTCTATAGGATATTGTCTCACTGTAATGCAAAGCAGCCTTAGCATCATATTGAAAGTTGGCACACTGAGGAGAGTTCATAAGTACAACATTGAGATGTAGTTATATTTAAATTTACTAAAGGTTGACAAAGCATTGCTATTATATTCAATATATCACAGCACCTAACAATGAATTGTTAGGCTAGAAGTGAAAAATTAGATCTCTGAAAGGGTTCTCTCACATAATGAATTAGTTGAGATATGAAATATCCCAAGAGTAGATTCTTAGGGTCTATCCATTGATAAAGAAGCCTATGGAGAGTTGATCGAAGGGAAAAAAAAAACCAGTGTAATATTCTCTTTTTACATGAGAAGCTAAGCCAGCAGGCCAAATTGAGGACTATCTGGAGACAAAACGTAAATGAAGGCCAATGAAAACATAATTACAAAAATTGGCTTAGAAATAACAACAGAATTTATGAAGAACAGCATGAGCAGGGTGGGCCAGGAAGAACTCTAACTCCCATTTCAAGTTCTGCCTAAGTGTGGGAATTGGAGAGAAGATTTCCTCACATGGAATCTCATTTCAACCATCCAGAAAGATGATGGAGTGAAATTCATGCACACCCCTAGAGTAATGGCCCACAGGGTGTTTGAAATAGCACAGGTTTGCTGGTATCAAAAAAACAAAGCAAGAAAACCAAATCCTTTATGGGAAAGTGTCCAGGTGCCTTCCCAGAATCAAAGTTTTTACTGCAAGAATTTAAATGGCAATAGTGCAAACATGAAAGGAAAATAGTGCATCACGGCACTGGTGTTGAAAGGGAAGAAATAAAATAATGAAAGAAATAGAACAGTCTATTTAAGTTTTCTCCCTTTCTCTACCTTATGCAGTGAGATGCTACAGCGATGGGAAAAAAATACTTGGAGAAGTAGGTTTCATACTACAACAAAGTTTGTCTATTGAAATTACATGATACTGTACTTCAAAGTGTATGTAATAACAAACTAGTACTTATTCTTCTGGACAGTACTATAGAAAAGGACTATAATAAAGTACATTCAAAAATATAAACATTTGGAAATACATGTTTGAAACTCTCTGGGGATGGCTTAAGGATGTTCATCTTCTGGCACTCTGTAGCACAGAAAATCTTCAAGTAAGCATAAAGTCTTCTGGATTGAAATTAATCCTCAGCATTTCAAACCTTCCCCTTTTCAAAAGTTTGTTTAGAAACAGTGGGAATTATTTTTTTTTTCCATTAAAAAAAAAATAATTGATGAGGCTCCCCAAGTTGTCTGTAGACCAAGCAGCTGTCCTTTTCTACTTACTGTGGAAACTAAATGTCCTGAGGTGTCTGGTTAAAATTCACAGGGAACCATCTGTCTTTCTCAAAGAGTCTGGGTCTTGCCTAGCAGCACAGCACAGTGCAACACAGGAAGCCAAGGAATAGGAGAGCTGATAGGAAACTCACAGGTTCCTGTGTAAGAGCTGATGAAACTGATAGATACTAGCAAACTTTTTTAGTTTTAATGTGTATAAACATTTTCACAAAAAGAAAACATTTCTGCACAAACTCGGTAAAGAATCTGGGGAGTACCTTTTCAAAGGTATTCACTAAAATTCGGTCACTAGGGGGCCTACAGTTCAATAATGAAAATTGTCATTTACTTATAAAACTGTTGGCTCAGGTATTGGAGACTCTATCCCTCTCTGCACTAGCACCAAACTTTATACCACTATGTTTTTTCACTGTTCAGTGAGACTGCTACCTGAACTTTTTTATTAGCTGGTTTATCTACAATATATGGATATTCTTCAATATCTTTGAAAAAAGTTAGACTCCATTTTAGTGGTCTTTCATACTTTATCCGTTCTGTCGTCTTCTGCTTCATCTGAGGAATTCCTAAACTTAATTCGATCTTAATATGAATGTGAAGAAAATCTGAGATAACGGTTGTATAATACAGTAATACAAAAATGTGCTTTGTCTGATACTTATATATACTAGTACATATATTTTAAAAATAATCAGGAAGTGTTGAGCTGCAAATGAAATAGGGAATGTTATATGATAAACAAACAAAACAGGCCAAGTTCAGCTTGGATATAATTTCTCTTACTTTAGTGGCATCACACCAGGAATTTATTTGATCCAGTGTACTCAGAGCAGTAAAAAGAATTTAAAGCTACAGAGGTGTTAGAAGATAAGCAATTGCAAAGCACCTAGAAAAGGGATTTACAGTCCACAGAGTAAAGTTTTGTAAATTCACAGATGAATCAAACAGTCCCATAGCTGCAGTGATCAGTGAGAAAGTAGCATGTTTTTCTGCCCTATGCTGCCACTTTGAAGGGTTTTGTGGGGGTATTTTCTCCATATTTAGTGTTGCTATTGTTCCCACTGTTATTGCATTATCCAGGCAACATGAGGACCCCTTATTGCTCTACACTGCACAGACTCACAGCAAAAGAGTATCTGCCTACATGACTTTCTAAATTAGACATTTATACAAATTGTAGAAGGGGAAAGAGGACACAAAGGAAGAAGCAACTTACTTGTAGTTACTAATAGAATTCAACTTTATTTTAGGCCAGTGCTGCCTCTTATCTCAAGATATTTCAAATCATTGATCTATTTTTGCTGAAAAGAACCAAGATTTCTTCAATAAATTAAACTGTGAACAGTATTCCACGAAACATTACAGCAACTTTGTAAGCAATAGCTAAAATAAGTCCAACAACTCTTTGCCACGTTTTATTAATCTGAAACACAAAGCAGAAATTCAGGCAAGATTCACCTTATTCTGGGATTTAGTGTAAAATGGTTTTTTTAGCAGTTGCTTTTCTGTGTGGGGAACACAAGAGAAGTGAAGTTTTCCTTCTCATAACTTATACACTGAGAAGCTTAAGACAATCAAAAGGTTGATTCACCAAATACTATTATGGCAATGGATAAGAATGCAGAAGGTTGATTTTCTCTGAAAACAAAAACTGGACATTTTGGGTAGCAGAAAAAAATCAGGTATTTCTTAAAACCTCTGAAATGTCTTTAATGTCTGAAAGCCAAGAGCAACATTTATTCCAGCTCATGTTAAGGATCATTGAGTGCAGAAGTCCTTACATAGTGCATTGATGATTTGTGTCCCATATCAGGGCATTGGCTGGCCAAATACCTACCAAATTTACACTATTTGATAGGTATGCTGAAGCTTTACATTGACTTCAAGAGTTCAGGTTTTGAACCTTATCAGTTCTGAGGTGTGGACTTCGGAAGCATGAGCCATACATATCGCTATCTCTCTCTTACAAGCACTAGTGAGCAGGCACATAGGAGTATTTCCAAAATACATATTGTGGTGGGCACACAGGTAAAAATTTCTATCACACTGTGAAAGGAAAGGTTGGAAAATAGCCTACCCTCCTGCTCCAAACTTTGAAAGAGGAAGCTTTTTTTCTTGCAGCTTCCCTGTGTTCCCCCTCTTTCTCTATAACCTCCCAACTCACATTTCCCTGAAATCCTATGACTGCAGAAATCAGGAGGAATGGGTCCATATTTTACCTGCAACTGCCTCAGTTTTCAGTGAAGCATGTACATGACAATTTATTTGTGGCTTTCCACACACAAAAAAAAAACCCAGTTCATTTTGCTGAGACATGCACCCCATGACAACCTGTATGTTGCGAGGAAGTGTCAGGCTTTCAAGGAAGAGATCAAGAGCTGGAAAATCTATCATACTGCTACCCTGGTCTGAAAGTCACAAGTGGGAAGATGAGAGAGAGCATTTGGAACAAACAGCTGAGAAACTAATTTTTGATGAAGCATTTCAGATTCAAAATCAGAAGGTATCATTGTGTATATGAGGACAGGTTATTTTATTTCCTAAAATGTAATCTATTGTTGGATGAACCATATGCTGAACATCAACATGTTGACATAAATGCACTATTCATTCATAAAAGCCAAAAGACAAGACTTTCCCTGCAGCATTCAAAGTATCCTCTGTCAGGACTGTTTCTTACAAAGGGAATTCAATCTCTATGCTGTAGTTAATCCTTGACCTTCCATCCACGTCTGCCAAGGAAAGTGACACTTAGTGTCAATTAGAGTGATGTGTGTTGTGACTTGGACACAGCTCCACTGGGACCTGAATTGCAATCAGCAACAAATTACGTGGAAGACTTTGAACTGATCAGATCAGATAGTCATGACATTTTAGCCATTAGATATGGCTTAGCCACATTTAAACTAGTCACTGATAAGATAGTGGCCCCATGTTACCGCTTCTGTTATTCTACTGACAATTTGCTGATCCATCCAAGATGTATCTGGGGTCATATATCTTCAAAGATATGCTCAGGGTACTTCAAGTTGTTCCTGTTGCATAGATGAGCTTTTTCGTGCCATTGTAGTCAACATGCATTTTGTTTACAAACCCAGCTAAACTGAATACAGAATCAAAACCAATCAGAAAACAATGTAATTATAAAGTATTTTAAATTTATTACATAATATTTCCTTCCCTCTCATTACTCCCTCCTCCCCCCCACACCCCCCAATATTTTATTTTAATTGCTTTTCTGCTGTAGTTTCACATAATAGCACTAGGACTATGTGTACTGTTTTGGTCTTCTGTATGCTTATGACTGACTTTAGCATGAGTTAACTAGAATTAGGCCTCAAGTACTGTATGTGCCATCAGAAATTCTCTAGGCATTATCAGTAGGCATAAAGTGTTTTTCAGTTTAGTTTGTAGAATTCTGGGATAACAAACTTAATGTTACTGTTGAATTTGAAGAGTAAGACGCATCTTTATAAATAACGTATCACTGGACATACAGGATCATTTTTACAAGAGAAGGAATTCTTTATTTTAAAGAATTAGAAACATAAGAAGCCATCTGAGAAGGATTTGCTAACAGAGCATTAAAACAACACTGTGGAGGGCTAGAAAACCTGGAAAATCATTTGAGAGGATAGGTAATATAATAGAGTATTGTATACGAATAAGCCAGGAGGAGTAATTCCAGAAATAAATTCTGCTCACCTGTAGGAAAGACTGGATTAAGCATAAGACCAAACAGGTTCCTACTCCATCTCTGAAGGTCATTACGCTTACAAAAAAATATACGATATTAAGTAGGAAAAACAAAAACGTGTACATAAATCTGAAATATAAATGTTTATACATTTTTACTTGGAATAAGGATTTGAACCCGTATCTTATAAAAGTACAACAGACCTTTTTAATATGCAGAAATATGTAAATAATGCTTAATTAAAATTGGGGACAGCATATCACCAACTTCTCTTTGAAGGCAGAATTACTTGAGAGAAAAGTTTTGTATTAAGGATTTCACTGCTCACCAGGAGTTTCCTTCTACCTATAAAAAGGGCCACAAATAAGATGATGGCTGTGAAACTGTGACGGCTACTAGACACCTTTCCATTGCAATACACAACTGTTGTCTTTGTGTGGGCAAGAGTGAAGAAATACCCATGGTTTCAGCTCTTTAGGTCAGGAGGGAACCTGAGCTGGGCTGACTGGATTCCACAAAGGTGAAAGGACTTTGTGGGTGGCATCATTACTGACCTGGGGACTCAGGTTGGCACACTCAGAAAAATCCACTAAATCCTTTCCTGAACAGAGAATAACAAGAATATTTCAAAGACCATTCATGCCATAAATATTTGTGGGAACCAAACATTCTTTATTTAATGAATAATGAAGTTGAATGAATGAATGATCTTTTCAGTGGTCACCTACTTTTAGCTCCAGTTTGGAAGTTGGTTACTTTAAACAAAATACTAAGACACTCTAATGTAATGCTTATTTTATGTCACCTAAAGTCCACTGAAATCTGTAGAATTATTATTAATTTATATTGGTATAAACAACTTCAAAAGAGATCAAAATCTCAGATTCTTGTCAGGTCTGGGCTTTTTGGTTATGTTTCTTCAGTGTGTTTATAGTTACTAATTGACTTTCCGCTATGCAATTATAACTTTATGTTTCCTTTAAGAAATTCTGGACTTTAGTATAAGTGTAGAAAAGACATGCAGCTACTGAATATTCAGTATAAAAATTCCCTCTCTGTCTAGAAAAGAAATTAAATTAATCTTTACCTAAAAGAAGTTCTGGATGCCTTCAGCCAGGCAAAAATATCAGCTGATAATTCTTTGAGGGTTTTTTGCCAAAGGAAAGAGAAAGCAAGTACAATATTTTAATGGACACTACCTGGAAGAATTAGAGTGAGTTTAATAACCTTCACAATTTTGCATGTTTGATGATGATAGGAGTAATAAGGTTGTTACAACAGTAGCTTGAGCAGCTTCTTAAATAGCTGTAGGAGATGTGCAATGAGAGTATTATTGTCAGCCTGTTGTCACTCTCTAAAAGCCTTCTAGTTAGTTTAAGAAAGCCTGACAATGAGCAGCAAGGTGTAAAAACTGAAATGTGGCAGTACCCTTGGGAAAGCAGCCAGCAGAACTGAAGATCTGCGTATCAGATACTTTGATACAATGTATAAACATGTTTGAATTTTTTTCTCCAAATGTTAAATTAATGAATAGGAACCAAAAGGGGGAACCCTCTGGAGTCTTTTAGATTCTCATATTTCTTTGTGTGACTCTGGTGAGCTCAGGGGTCATGAGGCATTGTCTACTCCAGATAGAAAAAGCATCTGAAATCCTTCATGTTGGAAAACATCTCTAGAGTTACCTATTTTAAATGCCATTGAAAAATTTTAATTCAAAGAGTAATCCACCCCTCTTTTGTGTTTTGGTCGGGGTTGGGGTTTTTTTGAAAGTTGAATGAATCATTGTTAGAAAATGATTGTCCATGGCCACAGCACAATGGAATGAATTTCATTTATGCACTGATTAATTAATACATGTTTATTCTGTGTATAACTGAGTGAAAGGGGATACTGAAATTTATACTATGTTCTTCTTTGAAGCATATGAAACAGACATAATGTCTGAGAGATGCAGTTTTAATGATACAGTACATTAGAATTCATTATTCTCTTAGAGATCTGCGTGCTTTCTTATGCACAGAAATGCATACACGGGTACGGCGGACGCTGCCAAATGAAAAAAAATTTACCTTGTAGTCAGTGCAAAAAACCCAATCCTTATCGCTGTCTTTGCATGGCCAACAAAGTGCTGAATTATTATCTCTTCTGTAGACATAAAAGACCAGATCCGCACAGAATACATGCTGATAATAAAAAGTGGCAGTGTTTCTCTGCACTTGCTGCATACCAACTCTGTAGTGGGATTAGACACAGTAAAGTCAACCCCACATGAAGCACACGAAAATGCTGCATGGACTGCAGTTGTGCTAAAAAGGTTGAGAACTATTGATCCAGAGGATCTGTGCCAGGGTTCAGTACAATCAGTGTCTACAAGTTTTTTCATAGCAAGTGTAATCGGAGATATGTGAAAACTGTTTTGACATTGCAAGTGCTTTGGAATGGCATTCCTTTTCTTTGTTTACAACAAATAGAAAATTGCCCTCAAATTGGTAGCCTATTGCAATTAGTTAACAATACTTTCTAAAATAGTCCTTATGTCTGTAACTCAGATCTGAACCTGTTTCTTTCAAAAAATCTCAAAAGCAGAAAATAAATAAAAACAAAATTGAGTGGTGACTTATCAGACCTAACCAGACATGATTCATTTGTTTATCTTACATTTTTAAACATCAGCAGGTTAGTTATGCATGACAAGCAAATGGGTTTCTTGGGCTGGATGCATTTGTGATATTCTTCCATATTAAGAAATAGAGCAGTGAATGCAAACACATGTCAATGCAGAATGGCTGCAAAACCAGAGAACTGCAGTTATCAGGTAGCCAGTTTTGCTGTATTAGCACAGATTTCTTTATTAACCAAACACAATAAAGTACTTTTTAATGGGGCATTATCAAGTGCTTTTATATAATTGTATATATCTGTAGTTTGCTTTAGTTTTAAAAGACTCTTAGCCACTTTTGCTTTGTCATAATGGTTTCTCTTCATTGGGAAAATGGTGCTATTTCATTCTGCTTGACCTACTGAAAATATAACCAACTTTGTTGCTTGAGCCCCAACTCACAGTCACTGTAACTGTTGACACTATTATATTCTGTGGGCCTGATTTCATCTATCTAATGAACCTGTGTGGTAAGGGATAAAAGAATGTATATTCAGCCAGCAATAAAGTTCCCCTGGCATATAGAAAGTCCCATCAAACTAACAGCAAGGTTGGCATCTGTGACATATGTGCAATGTATACATACCCCGTATGGTAGTCTTCAGTGGAGATGTACAGGTTCCCTCCTTCCTCTAGGCTAGGTGAGATACGTTGCATTGCCTTTACAGCTGGCTCAAGGTGTTTCTTCAGCCCAGCACTGGAATCTGGAGGGTAGGCTATCTCCCTCTGAATCAAAACTTGTTTCCTAATGGAGCAGCAGTCTCACAGAGGTCAGGTGGGGACAACAGCAAGAAGGAAGTGTTCAGAGAAGCAGCCAGAAGTTCTGTCTGAATACATGGGGCTAGCATGCCAAATGCAGGTCCTGTTGCTTGGTAAATAGATTTCTTAACTTAGTCAACATTGCCAGTTTACCAACTAAGCACTGAATTCTCGGGGAGTCACAATCCAGTACTTAGACCAGAAATCAGTAGCTTTCTGTTCTGTGGTCATTTGAGAGTGTAAAAAAAAGTAAACAATTGATTATTTTTCTTCACCCATTCCGATTTGCCACGTTTAGCTAGTTTCAAATTTGTGACGCTGATTAGCATTGCTTAAGGGAGAACAGAGAAGGGAGAATGAGCTCAGAAATTATTAGGTAGCACCAAATTTTGGTGCACACTGCTGCCCATCATTTTTACCAGTACTAGGACAAGGAAAAATCCAGAAGTTAAAAAAAAAGTCTGCATCATTTTGTTGCAGTCACAGTTCTGATCTGCAAGCTGCAGATCAGCAGACAGTGGTAAGGTGTTATGACTCAGATTATGTAAATTTTAACTGCGATGCCACTGTGGTAATAAACAGCAGTTAATGTTGACCTGTTTCAGAAATGGCTCAAGCACTCTCCGTCATTTATTGTTGAAATTCAACATACTTTTCTACTTAAGCTGAAAGTTAAAACCGAGGTCTAATTAGACTCACATATTAACCAGTGATTTTTATGAGGTAATAAAATTGCCTGTCATTTTCTAAGGTTGAAGGATATATTGTCTTTACCTAAATATTTTGAAAATTACTCCCTCCAGTTTTAAATGGGAGTAGCTGGTAAGCAGGAGCATAAGTGTGGGGAAAAAGATATAGCCATGATTTAAATTGCTAAATTTTATGGAAAAATACAAAGAAAATGATCTCATTTGATACCTTTACATGCATTTTTACTTCCCCATGCAAGTTACGACTGAGGAATATTTTTCAAATTAGTTGTCTTTGATTCACAGAGAATTTTTGTATTTTAGGACCAGCTGTATCTAGAATAACTGGCACAAATTTTGTATTGGTATTCTTTCCATTTACAAATACATACGATCTTAACATAGAAGCATATCAGTCTTCACGAATGTGTAGCCAGAATCAAATTTTCTGTGCTTGGAGACATTTTCTGTTACGGTAAGTGTCTATTGGTGGCCACATGTAATGGTGCTGTGACTTAATTACAAAAAATAATTACAAACCTGCCCATGTGTTTGATTTCTGCACTAGGTCTTGTTGCTTCTCATTTCATCTGGAAAAAATTCCAGAGAAAGATAGATTTTAGCTAAATTAAGTAAGAGTTGTTCTTCAGAATCTGCAGGGATCTTTTCTCTCTATGCTGCTGTTTTATGAAAATTCTGCTGGCACGTATTTCTTGGGCGGTTAGCTTATACTGAAGAATTATATTAAAACCTCATTCCTTTATATATGACAATTATTACCCAGCCTCTGTGCTACTGCATATTAAAAAGTTACATGCAATTTCGCTCTGATATCAACACCTTATATTTTTACATTTATACTGGGAACAAAAATGAATCTGATGAATGAATTGTGTCAGTAGGAGTAGGCAGCTACAAAATGAAGAATGCTCTGGGGGTTAGACTAAAAACTGCATGGGGCAAACCTGGAACATATAAGCCTGCATAAATTGTTTCGATTGTCTGTTACTACAAAGCACACTTTAATCCAGTAGATTTGGGATATGTTTGGAGATATTAACTCAATCTCGTTTACCGTGAAGTCATGAAACCCTAATAACACACATCTGACTTCCTAAATGTACATCCACATAATTTTGATACAAAATCACTCTTTTCTGTGAGAATATTTGTTCACGTAAATGTACTCAAATGCATAAAATATCCTGAAAGCTTAAGTAACTTTTCTAAGGTCTGGATGGAGAATTAACTAGTCAATCATTAATGATTGTCAGCTATAAATGGAAAGTCACAGGGCTGAGCTTCTCAAAGACAGTCATGTATATCTAAAAAGTAGGATAGCAAACTTATATCCTGTTTGTGACCTAAAGCAAGGAGACTGCAAATCCGATCATTTAGCTTGCAAACTCATTTTCTTGCTACTCCCTTAGCCCTCTTGCCTTTGAATACATAATTTGTGCAGCTACATTAAATGTTTTTTTTTGAACACCCACCCAGTTCAGAGTGAGGTGGCAACCCTTAAAAGAAGCACAACACAGGAGACCACCAGGTGTAAAACACCAGCATTTCAAAAAGCATTGGGAATGCTCATGGGAAGGCCTAATGTTTCTCACTGAAGTAATTAATTGGATTTCTAAATAGTATGGTTTCAGATAAATAGGAAACCTAAACCAAGGTCCATTTTTTGTAAGAGACATATATTATTTTTCTGTTCTCAAGCCAAACTGGTACTGGAAAGGTGCAGGATTGCTGCATCTGTTGTTACAAATTGGCTTGATAAGGAATAAAAAAAACCAAACCCGCTTGGGGAGAGTTTTCTTTCTGCTGGGAGTCTTTGACCCCGCTTTGGGATGGTAAGCACACTGCTTCTCAACAAGGTGTCTATAATGGTGCAATCAAGGCTTAAAATGTCCAATCAATCAGCTTCAGCTGACCTCTCTATAGCTCAGCTCCCTCTAATAATTAATACGTGCAAACTTAAGGAACTTTACTGAGTACATGCATATGAGAGAGGATTAAGAAACCAAGGAGGTAGAAATGAAGGCTAATTTCAGAAACTGCACTGATTCAAAGCTGCTTGATCTATATTTAAAGGGAAAATTGCTACATTTAAACTATTACATATTTGTCTGCTTCATAGCAAGCAGAATTGAAAATCCAAAGATGACTTTGAAGTTCAGTTGATAAATTATCTCCAGACCTGGAAGACTATTGTAATATAGCTGCCTGATGCTATATTCAAATCTCAGACAATAAGAAAATTGTAGCCATCTGCATACTTTTGTCTTGGGGAGGAGGGCTGCATATGCATGTGTGTGTTGCAAAAATCAAAGTCTCAGTTCTACTGCAGATTCACTTGACTTGAAAATTCAGCCTGATGTTGCTGGCTGGCATGCTACCTACACTGCCAAACAGCAATAAAGCATCTCCTTAGTGAAGGCTGAGTACTGTACTATCTACTTCATCTGCATGAATTTCACTGGACTACCACAAATTTAATTGATATTATTGTGTCAGGAGGGTTTATGACAGCTAAGGGAAACCTCTGGGATTTGGGTTTTTTTTATATTAATGGGCCTGTTATGCTTAACTGAAAACAGCATGCATTAAATGCTTGCACTGTGTTTCAAATCTGCCTCAGCTGGTACTAATGGCTCGGTTTGGAATTGTATGGCACTATGCACATGGGTATTGCCACAGGGTTTTGAATCCTTCTGTAGTAATTTCTTTATTTTCTTCTGAAATTACAGTCACTGTCTAACTTGATATAAAGAATGCATTTTTGCATTTCTTCTTCCACCTCAAACTGTACTTTCTGGATAAAATTGGAAATCATATCACACTGGGCGTGAGTGAGGGACTATAATTCATGACTCACCAGCTTAATCTCCTGTATACAAAAGCTTCTCAGTACAGATGATCTGTGGAGCATGCCAAGCCTCCAAGACAGAATGCACATAACAAGCAAGGCGATAATAAATTGCTATAGTAAAATTAACTGTGCTTATGTAGGAAAACAAAATCATCATACACTCTCTCTGCAAAGAGAAGCAATGTGCTTACTCCCTTTGGTGCTACAGGTACGAGGGCTATATAATATGAAAGAACATTTTTGAACTAAAAGAATGACCTGGAATATTCAGTCTTGGAGAGTCTTTGATGGATGCTGTAAAACTTTTTGAGAAAGTACCTTTTTCTAGCTATCATTGCTCCTTTCCTAGCATCAGTTATTGTATGTTTTAGATGTGGATGCATAAACAAGTTACTGCTGGGCAGTCTGGCATGTGTAGAACACCTTATCCACAATCATACCTCTACTACATAATACCCTTTACTGAAAATAGTTAATGAAATGAAATAGTCCTCTTTCATTGTGAACCCCTCTTTTTGTCAGCTGTGCTTTTTCATAGATTTCATGGGATACTGCAGCGTTACTATACAATAGATGACAGGTTGCTTTTGAATTATGCCTACCTCATGTTTGTTCATATATTGATAGGCTGATTCTGACAGCAGCCTTTCTGTGTTTTCTAGGAATACTACATTTTGTTTATGCACCACATCAGGCACTCTGCCAAAGACTTAAGCTGCAACCTCAAAACCAACATTATAATAACAAGTATGTTTTACAGCACATTGCACTCAGCCTCAGCAATCACTTTATTCCCTTTAATGGCAATTGCTAGTAACAAGATTGAGACAGCATGGGGTGAGCTCATGTTAGGAGATCATTTACACTGGTTGTTGCCAAAAAGCGCAGTTCGGTCAAGTGTCGAGTTCTAGAGAAATCCTGCAAAATGTAATGCCTCTGCTTCTCTCTACACCACCGTGATCTAACTGTGAACCAGAATTTCTCACATAACAGGTAGCTCCAAGAGTAAGTGAACTTAAGGAGTGCCCTTTTCTGTGGCTTCTGTTTATAATATCTTTCTCCCATATGGATTCTCTGGTACCTTACAATAACATTATTTAGCAGAACCTTTCCATCAATGAGAGAGGCAGTGTCTCTTCTTTCATATGGTTGCCTATTTTCACTAAATTCTTAGGGACCCAATTTCTTCGTGAAGTCTCTTTCAAGAGTTGGTAAGATAAGAAACTGTTAGTGATGGACAGACAGGTGGAAAGACAGCACAACTGAACAAGGTACATTTCCTGGAGAAACTGTTAAAATAAACTTAAATCTCTCAAAAATGTTAACTAAAGCACCCAAGCATAATTCTAGCAAAAAACATTGGCAGGATGCTAGAGCACCAGATAGAGGAATGGCAAATCCCCTGTCCTTACCTCTGATGAAAGCTGGATTTGGCTTCCAGCAAGCCTGAGGAGCTCTTCAGCAATGCACCTCCGCTGCTGCCCCCCCCCCCCCCCCGCCCCCCCACCCCCCCAGCCACAGCCATGCTACAGTGTCTTGCAATGGTGTGGGTAACACAGGGGTTTTTGACTGACAGTGTGGTGACAAAAAGTGATCACAGGAATGGATGTAGGTTACAGGGTGACAGTGGATTAATGCAGCTACAGTGGGAAAGACCACAGCAGAACTCCTTTGGGGACCATGAGTCATTCTGCCAGTCACAAAGTGGTATTCCTACCTTTGCTTGAAGGATGAGGCAATGCTTTTTTAAGAATGCTAGAGATACCATCTGTATGCCATGTTCTTTCTTTTTAAACTCCCTCTGCCCCCACCCAAAAAGCTTTTTATTCTCTCTCACTCCTAGATTCTAAGCATTTTTTCCCCAAAATTCTTTTATTGTATTGTTCTCTTTGACAATGTTCATATTGCAGGGCTGGCAGAGAGTATGCACAGCACTCACAACAACTTCACCACCCTTACAGCCCAGACTGCAGGGTCCCTTTGTACAGCCCATGGTTAGTGTCACACCACTGGTGTCAATATATGCAGCCTTCTCCCCAAGGGACCAGCAGGACACAGGTATGCACCAGCTCGCAGGTTAGCAAGCAGAGTTTCACTAATGACTTACGAAAGGTCACAGACTGTGGAGCACACCACAGAGTATCTGTCCTGCTTTGACTTCAGTGTTGCAGTTTCAAACCTAACGTCAGACTCAGGGTAATGGTTCCCTGTAGATGATACTGTCAAGCACCGAATGTTTCCTGCTTTGGAGAAGATAAGCCACTGTGAGGCAATTTATAGTATTTAGGAGTCTCTTCCCACATCAGCAACTATATCTGTATCTTTTAACTCTAGAAATAGATTTTTAGAATTCTGTACGTAATTCTGGAATTATATGCACTGAGACGTTCAGGTCTTTCTTTAAATTTCTTTCAATAATGAGGTCTGTTGGAGTAGTTTCTGTGCCTTAATATCTCTTCTGTTAGAAATGACCACATGCTATATATTTAAGATACCGTGGCTCAACAAAGAATTCCATGTCAAAGAATATAGCTTTTTTTTTTCTTCTAAATAAGCTCTATTTATCAACTAGGTAACATTCCAATTATAAGATGCTTTAAGAGTACACTTGTTAAATAACTTCAGAACACAAGTTGTAGCATGTGCCAAGTCTCTACATATGGTGAAACTTTAAACAAATACTTAGTAGGATAATAACTCACAAAGGAGTTAAGTGTCCTGGTTGTACATTTTTTCCTTGCACAAACTGTTAAAGTTCTGGGGTGGGTTTTTTTTTCGCAAGGGCATGTCATTTTGCTAATGGATTTAACACCACCATTTGGTCCAATTTCCTCATGTCTGCTTCAATCAGCACACAAACCACTACACAGGAGGAAAAGCATAGAGATTCATCTCCTTCATTTCAGGGCCCTCGAGGAAGCAATCTGTTATTTCTTTTCCTTTGAAAAACTGTATTTAGTGATGGGTGAAGAGATTGAGGAATAGCATGCAGTGAGACCTTCCCTGGAGCAGAGCTGAGTCCAGAATCATTGAGTTAAATGCAGTTTCCCTAC
>NW_009260272.1:1575677-1583237 GCF_000687185.1 Egretta garzetta | reverse complement strand
AACTACAGAAAAATACATTGACTTTTCCTATTTTTTAATTTGCATGACAGTTTTCTCTCTATTGTTATTTATTTTCTTGCTTCTTTGAACTTTCTTTGCCTCTTTTCATTAAATTATAAACTTAATTTTCACTCTCACAGTCCTTTGACTGTCTCCATTTGGCTTAATTGAGATCTGTTTCTGGGAACTTCTTTTTGAATGCAAGATGTATATTGGGTTTTGTTTGTCAGTTTTCTCCTTTTGTGGAGTCCTCCTCTCAGAGCAGGTAAGTGAGCAGTGTAATGCTCCATATAGCAAACCTGATCAGAACAAAGTAATCAAAGTTGATTTCCTTGCAAGCCTCACCTTTTTATTATATATTGTTTCTGTCATGATCAGCTCAAGGCCTTATCACTACAAAAGGTGCCTGCATGCCAGAAAAGTCTAATGGTCTATCTAGTCTTTTAACTTTAATACCCTAAACTTAAAAGATATTTTCTCCTGTTTTAGTGGAGCACTACTTTATTATGCAATATGGGAAAAAACAACAACGAACTACAAAACCATTTACTCCATTGTAGAGTGATTGAATTGAATACTTGTTAAATGAGATCGTCTAATAACTGAAGTTGTCTGGGACAAGATATTTTGCTGTCAGAAAGTGGTGATTCCTCAAAGACACCTTTCTTTGCTGGAAACGCCATGACTGTTCTGAAAGGTATGGGGTTTTTGCCCTAAAGTTAACAGAAAAACATAATCCAGTCTAGATTATATAGTTTAGTCAGTAGACTGGAAGGGGATAACCTTTTTAAAAACTTTGCTTTTTCTGACTCAGCAAGGACTTAATCTCAGTCCCTCATACCAGAGATGGATTTTTAATATTCTTCAGGAGAGGATCTCTTTTTATCTCTCTTGAGATTTCTCTGTATATTAATAAGGGGAGGAATTTGAACCTAAATCACATCATGAGTGATTCTCTTGTCACTATTCTGGGATATATCAGTATTTCTTTCTGTTTCTAGAAGATTGTTTTCAGGGTGGAAATCTGATTTCCTGCAAAAGTGTATGATATAAATCACTAGTCACTGCTTTCTGAGACATTTCCTATGTGTCTTCTACTGTTAGGAGAGGCATGTTAAATTTTTAGTGTCATGGTCTGCTCCATTAACACTAAAGGACCTACATGGCCTATTATTCATTACATTTATATGGTTTGTACCACTTAAAAGAGGTTTTTACCTTGTTTTCTTAGTGATAATCTCACCTTTTGTACTTTCATTTTCTTTTAATTTTCAATTTTACTGGCTTGTCATGCTTCTGGAAGGCAGCTTCCAGATCCCTGTCTGTGAGTAATTGCAGAAATCAAGTAGTGACAGTAGCAATGCTTTTGTTTGTATCCACCCACAGAACAGAAACAAGACCATATGACTTCTCTGGCCAATCTCAGCATAATAAATGATTAATACTGCCACTGTCTACAAAAATTGATAATAAAAAATGTATTCTTTTTAGTTGTGAGAATACTTGAAAATGACTGACTAGGAGGAAATTGTTATAGTTTCATAAGTAAGAGAGAAAGGTGTTAAAATATTAGTCTATTATTTGAATAGGTTTCACTGAAATGAATTCTCATTTAATATGATAAAGACCATTCATGACTTTTTAATTTCTGATTTTATATTCAATTTTAAGTTATATACATGAATATTTTTTGTGTCAACCCCCCCTACTCTTTTAAGTAAAAGGCAAAATAAGCTCAACACTATATAAATTTTCATATATCAAACCACTTCAGAAAACTATTTTGGTTTATGAGCATTGGATAGATGCAGATTTCTTATAAAAAAGTTTGTTCAAAGGAATATTCATTGTTTTGATTATGTGAGATCATTGGGATCATATTAATCAAAGGAATATACAAGAAAACAGCACCTGATTTTCTTATCTTTAATTAACTGTCTGCGTGTTTGAAAGAATCTTAATAGCATTACGGAAAATGTATCTGATAGTAATTACATATTTGCAAGAATGGTATCAGGATGATATTTTAGTAGTATAGTCCAATGCAAGTGAGTCTTGCTTTGACCAGACAGAGAATCTACTCTGAGGGGAAAAAAAATACCCTCACATAGAAGCCTCTGAAGCTGCCTTTGGACAGTGTCAAAATGAACCACTTTTGCTTAATTAAAGACTGTGAGAAGTTCTTGGTGCTTACATACAACGTGGTTGGTCCCAAGTACTGTCCTGCCAAAGGAGGTCTATGAAATGCAGCCCTCCATGAACACTCAGTAGCTGAGCTGTAATTATTTTACATCCTCCTGATGGACAGGGAAATCTATGTCACTTTTCACTGTTACTCCTACCTCTAACTCCTCTTACTTCTTCAGATTGTTATGCATCAATGAAAGTAATAGTCAGAACTATTTACTAGATTTTTAAAAATACATAGGTGTGATGTGTTACAAAGATCTCAAAGGGGTGGGCACTAGATTGTTCACATATCATTTCTAAGTCAAGACAGTCATTGGTGGGCGACATTACTAACTTGAGGCTGTTGCATGGTCTATTTAAGCTGATTGATGATTCCATTTCTGTTCATTCTAAATGGTTTGGACATCGCAAAAGTACTCCGGCATCCTTAGGAAAGGTCAGGAGTTTAACAAATTGTAGTGTTGAACTACTTTGTCACTGGTAGAGGTGACAAGACCTGGATTTATCAAGACAGCTAAGGGTGCATTAACCTCCTATGTTGCAGTCTAATTATGGTGTGTGCAGTCTCAATCATGTGACAGCAACAGTGCATTTGGTATAATCACCCCATCCATGTTGGTCTCTGTTTAGCTATTCACTTATGGGAGGTTAATTAATGTTTGTTGCAATGTTTTCTCCTGAAGTAGATTGTAGATGCAAGACAGACTTCTTTCAACAAAATGTTTAAAGGCATTTAGAATTTTTTTCTAGTGGACTGGAGAGAAGAGTGCATATTATTGGTCCCATGGGAAAGAGCTCTAGCAGGCAATGTTAGAAAGTGAAGAAATGAATAATACTGGACATGAATACATTTAGGCTGAAAACCAGTAAAATTTTAACTGCCTCTGTAGTGAGGTTCTGAATGGTTTTCTGTTAGAAAAATGATATAAAATAAGTAAACTATTTTCAGGATAGACCTTGATTCATGTGAGAACTTGCAAGTGTCCCGAACGTGTTATCCTATGTGTGAACCTAACTGTGGGTATACTTTGAGTGGGAGATTAGCAGTCAGGAATTAAAACTGCCAACTAGTATCATACTTTACTTCTGCAGTCATTTCTGGTTTTTCCTTTCCCTAATCACAGGTATAATTATACAGCAAGTTGGATGATCTTTATCTACCTTTGATCAGAGTGAGTTACTTCATCATTCATAAATTTATGTCAAAACTTTATGAAAACAAATTTCAACTTCTGTTTGGCTCATAAATGTTTTAAATATTGCTGGCGGTGACTCACTGTTTGAACAGAGAATTGTGTCACCCCAGTAATACATTTTTTGCTCCATGACTAGATGACCTCCAAACAAGAAAATTCTATTTTATGTAGCAAATATTTCTAAAATGAACATTGCTATAAATATTTTACACATGAAAGTGAATAAAGGTTTTCAAGTAGATGGAAGTTTTAAAGTTTTATTCAAGGAGGTGTTTGTGAAAAGGTTTTATTTAATACTTGCTAAAATCTAGACTTCAGCCACTGTTAGATGGTAGTTTTTTTGTGTAGTTTTTGACTAATGCCCTGTAATCTGCTTCATTCCTTTTTTCCCTTTTTTTCTTTTTTTTGTTTCCTTTCCTTTACAATCAAATGTAAGGACTGAAATATCTTTCATGTTATACCAAACCATTCTTTTAATTAGGCTTGGAATCTATTCGGGAGATACACAACATTTGAAGCAGCACGAAAAGCATGAAAGGAAAAAACATTTAAATATCTGTATCTCTGTGGGCCAAGGCAAAGGAGTCTCTTTGAACAGATGGGTATCTTTCCATATGCTTAAGCAGGCGAGAAATTAGATTAGAAATGTAATGGGAGCAATATCTGCATATTCATGTTTTACAGACAGGTAGTGAACCCTTCAGAAAAAGGTCTCCCCTTGCCTGCTGCTCAGTCTTGTCTTTAAGGGGTTAGATCACTCGCTTAAATTACCTCTTCCTCTTCCTGTAGATAGGTCAAATGCCACAGGACATTGGTTTGGTCCGAGAAGATGGTAAAAATAGACTGATATTTATGTCACTGAGAATGGGTGATATCTTTTCTTCATGAGGGAAACTTTTTAATGAGCTTCCACACATATACATGTTCTATCCAGCAGTTTTTTTGAGAAGTCACAGTTGTCTATTCTCTTTATTTTTAACTTGTATCTATGTATCGTTGCTTGCCCTCTGTTGATGTTGCAGACAAACTAATCCTGTCTTTTTGCTTCAAGTATTTTACAAAGTTTATATTATAACAATCACATAGAAAATAAAATTGGAACTCCTGAAAGCAGTATTTGAACCTGCAGCCTTGCCTTTTTGGAGATGGAATTTCTATCTCCAAAGTTCACCACCCATAAGTAGGAAAAGACATTAAAGGCCAGTCTTGCTCCAGGCAGATGATTTGGAAATTTCCTGCAAGCAACCAACAACTGCCACTCTGGAATTTACAGTTGGGATGAAAAATCCTCCCTGGAACATTAAAGGCCAGATTTTAGCACGTTTTCATTGGTAGAACCCATGGATTTTAATGACTGATTTTCTATTCATTATCCTTCCCCTAGGAGGAGAAAAACTGGCCTTGTTGTGATAGCTACTAGTAGGAAAGCCCATATTCTGGCTAGACGTACTACCATGGCAGCATATGGGGTACAGAGATTCCTGCTAGCAGCAGATGGGGGAGGTTAGTGTTTTTCTCCCAGGAGTTTAATTAATATTTGTTTTGGTTTTCAGGTATGAAATTCCTTTAACAGTTGATCGCGTATTTTACAACCTTCCAGGGACATAAACCCATCTAATTTGGCACCCACAATGAATAAGTAAATAAACTATGTGGCTGAGAAACAGGGAGGCCCAAGAGCTTAATACTGAAGTATAAATGCTTTTGGTTCAGATTCCTTTGAATCCAAATTTGTAGGGAATAGAAGGCTGATGTCATTTAATGGTGTTTGGTAGAAAATGAGCTGCAGGTCTCTGTGCTCAAAATCAACAGCTATCTAGACCTCCACATCCAAAGCTGCAAGTAGTACTATTCATACATAGACAGGAAATGTCACCTGAGTCGCAAAAGGTGCTATGACTATAGACACCAAATTTCTTGTTAGTTTTAGAGAAAAGTATTTCTGAAATATGGAGGAACAAGATATAGAAGAGTTGCCTTGTTATTTCCCATGTTCACAACTGAGAGATCTTCAGTCTTCCTAAATAAAAATCTTTCTAACTTTAGCTATCTAAAATTTAGATATCTAGCAGAAGAAAATAAGTTATCCTTTCTTATATTCAATACTGATCAAAGTTCTATATCCAAAAGACAATTAATCTAGTTTTAAAAACATGTAACAATTAACTGAGATGAGCTGCTCTTTGATGATATTTTTCTGTCTCCATTCCCTATTTACATCACTTAGAGTTCTAGAATAGGTAAGAAAACAAACTTTTAAATAGCCAAAGTTAAGTTGGAGAAATAACAGTACAAAGCTGTACAGCCCATGTATTTTGACTGAAACATAATTTCAACTTCCTCCCCCCACAAAATCTCCTTTGTAGTGTATAAAGTATAGATACATTATGAAAAATAACAAAAGACCAAGGATGAATATACTCATAATAAAAAAAGTCTGAGCTGCACAGTCAGTCTTCTAGAGGGGGCTGTATATATGGGCCTGACTAGCTAATCTAATGTAAGACCCCTATCTTCTTCATATCATAGCCTAAAGGAAAATGAGAAAGATAAATAGTCCAGATCAAGTGGTGCTTTTACTCTCCACAACAAGCTGTGTGTAATTTAAATCCTTGTTTCCTTGAGTAATTATATCAATAAGGACAAAAATCAGAGCTTGGACTGAAATACATGTTACCAAATTGGTAATCTGCCATCCTTCACATTCCCCTGTAGAAAAATAAAGTTGTGAGTCAACTATTCAGAAAGAGAAGATATCATCCTAGAATAACTATCTGGAGAAGGACCAACTATTATCTCATCAGAAGTTAATGCAACTATATTTAAAATTAAAAGCCAGAAACAACAACAGACGGAAGGAATGCAGTCAGCAGCAAAAAAAAAGCATTGCTGTTTAACTGTAATTTTGATTCTGCACCTCTCCCCAGGGTCCTCTTCCCTCTTACACTACATCAACCCGTTGGCTCACAGACTGCTTTGCACATGGTGGAGATAAGCTGCACATGCTGCTGTGTGTATTTGGCACACAGTGGGTCACACTGCATGTCTGTTCAGATAGCTAAGAGTGAGTCTAAGAACTCTGTATCTCTCCCCCACTGTTTTGGGTTCCCCTTGCCATTAGGACACCTTCAACACCCTTCATGCAGTTTAATTTCAGCCAGAACATCTCCTGAATGTAGAGAACGAAGAGGTTCCTTGACTAATTTTGTAAATTATTATAAAAGGAATAGTAACATTACTATTTAGTGCTTAAAAATTTAAGTAATATTAAGTAAAAAGGAGAAAATCAAGAGAGGAAAAGTGCAAACACAGCTTTAGTTTATATGTTTAGTAGGACTAAATAAAAATTCTAGTGATGCAGATGGTTTTACCCTGGTCTCTTCCAGCACTAAACTTTCTTTACTTCACATGGCAAAGCAACTCACAGTGAAAAGAATTGTGAAGATGTAAAATACAGTATTTTCTTAAGGCACACACAACAATGGCAAGAATAACTGCATTGCCAGTTCAGACCTGAAAAAGAAAATATATCAGCAAATGGAAACATCTACACTGGAAAGAGATGGAGACTGAAGGTTTTGGTAGAGGATTAGGATGTGAGGTTGATCAGCATCAAGATGAGAGGAATTTTATGAGCTACTTTGAATTCAGTATGAGCCATTGGTCCTCCTGCTTGTTTACCCTTGCTTGTAGAGCTGCTTAACAGAAGAAATTTATAAACCTCACACTAACATGACCAACTCAGTGAACTAAATGTAACGTATACATTAAATCAACCAATTTAGTCTCTTTTTCCATTTACTTTGCCACACGAAAAAACTTAAATATTTATAAAAGTACTTGATTATTTGAATGGATGGTGGCTGTAACACCTTTTAGCAGTGGGGAGGCACTGAAAAAAATAATGCTGGAATTTTGGAATAAACGTGGTTTTCATGTGCATACGTATAATGCAAGTTTCAGAAGTATATGGTACAGAAGAACAGAATAGGTTATTCATTATCAAGGTACTAATAACTGAGAGACTTTTCAGCTTTTGTAACCATTATAGAATCACAGAATCATAGAATGTTTTGGGTTGGAAGGGACCCCTAGAGGTCATCTAGTCCAACCCCCCTGCAGTCAGCAGGGACACTGCTAACTAGATCAGCTTGCTCAGAGCCCCGTCCAACCT
>NW_009260272.1:1455795-1575487 GCF_000687185.1 Egretta garzetta | reverse complement strand
GCTCCAACAGTTCCATGTCCTTCTTGTGCTGAGGGCTCCAGAGCTGGACGCAGTACTCCAGGTGAGGTCTCACCGGAGCGGAGTAGAGGGGCAGAATCCCCTTGACCTGCTGGCCACAATTCTCCTGATGCAGCCCAGGTTGACCTTCCAGGCTGCCAGCACACATTGCCTGCTCATGTCGGGCAGAATCACCTTGACCTGCTGGCCACAATTCTTCTGATGCAGCCCAGGTTGACCTTCCAGGCTGCAGCACACATTGCCTGCTCATGTCCAGCTTCTTATCCATCACATTACCTTATAAATAGATTACAGCTTTCTCCTGCATGCTCCTTTTCTCACTCAGAGTAGCTGCATGCCCATCTAGTTGAGCTTGTGGATAGCCAAGCACATCTTCACTGCATGCCATGGCAGAGGGGCATGAATGCACAAGATCTCTATAATAAGTTCAAGTTTCAGTTAAAAAAAAAAAACGAACACAAGCAACACAAATAAAAAACCCAAACGAAAAAAACCAAAAACCTGTGGAAATTTCTTACATTTTGTAACTAGTTGCATGCTTGAGATCTTGCTGACTATCCTCAAATTTACAGAGATATGCAGATATGATAAAAAGTGTTGCATCAAGTCTACAAAGGTATCATCTGGTGGAGAAACAGGCAACTTAGGCAGTAACCTTTTCACTGCATCCAGTGTTACTGTGGGTCTAGCAAAGAAGAAATAGTTGCAAAGAAAACAAAAAATATGTTAATAATTTAAATAATTATTAAACTTTGTATTTTCTGTTTGCAAATAAAAATGGGTTTATCTACTGCTGTTTGCTCTGAGGTATTTTCTCATACAGCTTTCTATACAGAGAACTTTTCGTTTATTGTGCAGGGTGTTGGCTTGACACAGACTTTATTTTTTCTATTTTCAGAATGATTATTTACCTCCTGAACCTTCAAAAGCTACAACCCATATTCTGGGCATCCTATCATAACATAACACTTCTAGCGGTACAAGTAACGCTATCATCTTGGGCGGCTCTAGGGGCTGAACCTGCTGTGAGGCTGCAGCTGGGTACCACTGACACAGGGAAAACTGACTGACAGCGGCACTGTGGCTTCTACCTAATTGAGGTCAGCTCACACCCTTGATACTTTTAGACAAAGCAATTCCACTTCAATGAGCAATATAATCTGAATTAATCAAAGGGAGAAGAGCAAGTTAATTTTATTTCAAAGAATAATGATAATTGCTGAATTTTTGTATGGACAAATAGAGACAAAAATAGGTACCTGTGTATGTGGATTTCTTGTGTCTGTATGTGTTCTATGAAATTATTTCCACACAAATAATTGAGGATTCTTAACACTATTTTTAGACCAAGTTTCCACTAATTTTACTTGCTTGAATAGATTTATAGTGAGGGTCTATTTAAGAGAAAAAGGTTATCCTTTTTCACAAGCGATAAAAATGCCTTTCTCTTTTTTTTAGGTGACTGAGAAGTAGAGATTAGGAAAATGAAAACTGAAGTATGACAGTTGTGCATAGTAGAATGTTTGTGGCATAATCGACAATCCTGAAAATGCCTTCTTAGCACTAGAAATGAGGCAAACATATTCCTAGCCACACAATTGTTGTTGTGTTGCTTGTTGTTTTGAGTTTGTCTTGAGTCTGATGTTTTTCTTAGAGATTCACTTTTGAATCATGCAGTAAGATGCATTTCACTTTTCCTTTTATGTTCTTTGGGAAAGAAATAAAAGCTAGAATTTGGGATTTTGAAGGTTTGTCTCACAACCTTCTAAGGAATGATCCTTGTATTGTCAGTCCTTCATGTTGGCAATATTTTTCTCTGCCAGAATAATTAATAAAAAGTACTATAATCAAAGCTCAGATATTTTCCTCAGAAACAAGGTATGTTATTCCCCTTCATAAAATACCAGAAAATACATATCACATCACCAGAAATAATTACTAGTAGTTCTGTCACCTCAACTGACATTACAGCAAATTCTTTTTACAATAAACAAATTAAGTAAAATCAGATGCGCACTAAAGCATTAATAATGCTATCAAGTGTTATTTAATTTGGACTTTTTCCATCTCTACATAATGAGAAGAGATTTGTTGCTCATGAATTAACAGGATGGGCAATTAGTTCCCTCTTTAGTGTAGTTAATCTTTCCTATCCGTTTGCCCTAAATCATAGAAGATCCTTGAGATCTATTTCATTTCAGAAGGTTCTTGCCTTCCCCAAAATCTTTAAAAGCATGTTCTGAAGATTAAATCCCTGCTTTTCACTTGCTCTCTGCTGTCCTCCTTGTGTTCTGGGGAAGTAGGAGCAGAAGGCGTGGGAGTAACTGTGATTCTATTAAGGGTGGGAGAATGCTCTCAGCTGCTAGCTTCATTGCCACTTTGGGGGATATATCTCACCATGTATCTGCTGAATATCCTTTCCTGAGTCACCAAAGAGTTGCTGTCCTAGTTCAAAACATGTTACAGTCACAGTTGTTTCTGACTCCGTCACCCAGTTGCCTGTCAGGTGAAAATCACTCATGCAGTGATTCTTCAGGATGTGATCCAGATTCCCTGCCCAGCAGCAGGAAGTGAAGCAGTTGCGACAGCGTGACCAGACCAACTCCCAGAGGCTGACTGGTTACACTTGCATGTGCTGGGAGTGTGATATTCCTGTCAGTGGCTGCAGACACTGGCCCTAACGACTTTTGTTGCGAGGGAGACACACTGCTGGATCCCTGCTACGAGTATTCTTACCAGAATGGCATACAGACTTGCAGGTATAGCCAGACCGCAGACGGGACCATGCAGTCCACCTGCACGTGAGTTTGTGAACTCCAGAAAAAGGGTCAAAATTTTCATCTTGAACTTAACCAGCAGTAGACTGTTTTGAATTTGCTGAATTTACATGGGGACTATTTACTCCTCAGATAACACTACCCTGGTGCCTCTCATCATGCATAAAACTGAATTACACCTCTAAGATCCCCTTTGGAGTGCCTTACTGACCCAGAGCTACCCAAGATGCGTCATCTGCTGACACCACAACCACAAAAGCAACAGTAAGGGAGGTTGGGGGACCCTGCCTTAGGGGTCCTAAATTAAAATTAGTGCATTTTAAAATAGAGATATGTTTTCTGCTTACTAATTAATTTTCCCTATATAAGCCAGAAAAATTGACAAGTGGTGTTTTAGGAAGTTTCATCTACAAATTATTTAAGAAAACCTCCAGGCTCTCACAAATATGCAACTTCTTTAAGTCATCAAAAATCTAAATAAATAAATTATTTAGATTCCCAGTCCTAGTGTATGAGAAGCTCTACAGACAATTTGACAAAATTAATTATTTAAATTCTCATAACAGGTAGATAACTTTGCGATAACTTTGCATGCCACACTTTCAATCCTCATCTCAAAAAACCCTACACTAGGAGAGAGGCCTACAGGATACAAGCTCCTGATAAGATCCTTTTGATTACTAGCAGTTCAACCATATCATCTTTTTTTAAAACAGATCTTTATAGCACCTAAATAAACAACAAATACTTGCCATTGTTTTCCAGTAGAATTTTATCCAGTTTTTAGTGCTTCTTATGCTATAAAATATCTCCATAAATTTTGTTTGCAAAGGATATATTAAGTTATATTTAAATAGGGTGCAGAAGCAGCTGGCATTGAAAGGCAAAGCAAGAGACAAAAGAACTCAAAAGCTGTGCTAAAGCTGTGCTAAAATTGTGCTCTTTTAGGGAACAACTAGATTTGACTGCACTTTATAAAACATTTTCCCCTTGCAAAACATTGTTGTGAAAAAAAATGAAACTGCTTTTAATAGAAACATCCCTGTGTCACAAAATGTCATTTAAAAAATAAAAAATAGCTCAAGGTTCAGAAAAGAACAATGAAAATACAGACATCTGAAACATGCTCAGAATAGGATGTTTCCACTTTTCATTTCAAAATTACTTTTTATTTCTATTTTATTTTTGTTATTGCATATCAGAATAAAGATAATAATAAGAAAAGATAAATTTGGCACATCAGGCAATCCTCAAAGAGCAGAAGATAAATTAAGTAAAGGAAGAAACATTATGGAAAATAGAAACCAGGAAATATGTCCTTGAGTAAATACAAAATAACATAAACCAGTATTACAAAGGGTAAGAACACAATAACTCATGATTAATAATACATGTAAAAGGATAACATTAGGAAGAGTTTTCAAAAAGCTTTAAATATGCAGTAATGAAAAGTTCTTCAGCATTTTGTTTTAGTCTTCATAAAAATCATTATAAACAGATGCTTAACACAGACTGCCAACATGGTGGTAGAAGCATAAGACACTGTAGGAAATTAATAGGGTAAATAAAACATAAACAGACTAGATGCATTAAGCTATGTTTATGATTAAATTTATTCTTGAAGTCTTATTTGACAAAAAAAAAGGGGGGGAGTTACTGTCATTGGTGAATTCTAGAGGCCTTTCCTGAATGTGGTATTATTCAATATCTTTATTAATAGATTAAATTGCACCTAAAATTTGCATTGTAGGATTCAGGGATCAGAATCCAAAAAGCAATAAAATGATAAATGAGTCTAAAACACAGAAGAGGGAATTCAATTAAGACATTACAAAGGATGTACACTGAGGAAGAAACAATCAAACTTCCTTATAAAATAGGATATCTGAAAAAAGGAATAGACTAATTAGGGAAATATTGCTAGGCATTAGCAAAAAATAAATGGGAGTTTGAGAAAAACCTGTCGATTCAATGGTGGGTTTGTAAAATTAAATAAATAAACCACATATGTTATTTTGTAACAGAGCAGTGAAAGTATAGTCAGTCAGTCATCTACCACATGTAGCTTCAACATTGTTTCCAGCACTGGGCTCTTCACCTGAAGCAAAAATACAGAAGCATTCGAAAAAACAAAAGAGCAGTTTAAGAATTTAGAAAACACGTTATCTAAGGGAACAAAAAAAAAAGTAAAAATTGACAGATATGTATTTGTTTTGTCCAGAAAAAACACTTATACTGAGGTATGATAATGTTTGAAACGGTAACTTATATAAATGTTGTAATAATTATACAAAAGACTGTAGTCAATCACTATCCATGTGATTGTGTATACCATAGCAGGACAAAAAAAGTAATCAACATCATTTTCAGGAAGAAAGATTTAGGCCATGTATTAAGAAGATTAGATGCTATATGAAGAAAGCTCTCACTTTCATTATAGCTAAATGCTGAACTAGCAGAGGACTGACAAAACTTGATTGTGGGATCTTTAAAAGCAGAACAGATAAAATGTGGCCCAAAATAGGATAGAAATAGTTGATCCTGCCTTAGATAAGAGGAGGGGTATGTCTGACATTATAAGATCCTTTCATTTTAATATTTCTATGATACTGAAGATAAAAGTAATATTATTACTATATTACATCTAATCTTGAACACCGGAATGCAACTTTATTATTTAACAAGCAAAGAATTTTGAATAATGTTCTTGGTGGATAAATGTATGCAGGAAGAAATTTTATTTATTTTTTTCCATTTCAGGAAGAAGAAAAGAAAGCACAGAATTATTGATTAGGGAACAACATATTTTCTGGCATTCTAATGTGGAAAATAGGAAGCTTTACAAGACATGACTGTATCTGAAAAGCAGAGGGAAACACAAAGAACCTTCAGAAAAAATAACTAGTATGTGTGGATCCTTCTGAACAACACACTAATCTTATTTCCTAGAACGTTACTTTAAAGTGTTAAAGAAAGGAAAGTTTATCTTTTCTGTTCCTGTCTGATTATTTTCTATCCCATATCTCCCATCTGCAGAGACTGACTTGTAGGAATTTGCAGCACAGAGGATTTTGTAAAAATGTGGATTCCACATGTGCAGCAGAGAAGCACGAAGCATGGGTTCTGCTTCCCTGACTCTTCCACATCAAGGCGCTCTGGTATTCTTCCAGCTACCTGCCCTCCCTCATATATAATGTCACTTTTGATGCTGTGTAGAAGGAGCTGAAAAAAGATAGCAGCTGCTGAGAGCTAAGGTACCCTTAATGCTTCATTCACTGTTACTGCCAGTGGAGTTTAAGGAATTACTTTTCCAGTGATAAATCTAATTTTTTTCCTGGCCCTGCATCATTGGCATGGTGGAAAAATATACTCTAGGAGTACTCACATTTCAGTTCTCCATTTTCTGTATCCCTTCCCAGTAGAAACTTGTTTTGGCTGCTCCACGCTGTGGCTGCACTTGAACTGGCAGCTGGGTGGAATTGCTCTTGGTGAGGCATCCATCTCTTCGCCGCTGCGCTCTGGACTTCCAGTGAGCTGTGCGATGTGATACAAAATGACACATGAGAGCTCCCCAACCACTTGTACCGGTAAACCTCCTGGCCATGTGTAAATTAATTGTGTTACTCAGGTTAGTGATGCTAATGTGTTAATATCACACATGAAATGTGTGACAAGAATTTGAAAAACCTGAGTAGAACAGCCCTTCAGCTCCTTCAGCACCTATAACGACAGTAACTGCAATACGGAGGTAGCACTCAACTGTCTCATGATTAGAATAGAATGGTGATGTGATTTTTTTAATTTTGTTTGTCACTTAATCACTTACTTAAAGTGTAACTTGGACAATTTGCTTAACTTGTTCTCAGGCTGCTTCTACCCATATTTACCAAAAATCAATTTTATTGTAAAGATAGGTTTAATTTATTAAACACTGACTGGTAAGAAACTTTTTAGTCTAGATTTTTGGTTTATCTTAGTTTATTCTAAAAGGGCATTTACATAACTCTAGTTCCAAATTCTGACTACTTCCAGAGTTAGGGACCTTTGGGTCTATGGGTTTGCTTTTGGCCAATTTATAATTTTATCAAAGCATCAATTTTATCAAATTATCAAAGGATCCAGAAATATCAGCTATAACATACTGAATACTTACAACCTGCCTTTTCATATTTCTATTATTTCTGTATCCTCCAGTTACTGGAGGTGAAACTCTTGACTGTATCACACAAAGGCTCCTTGAGATCTAGGAACAACAGGAATTATGCATGCATATTGTTTTCAGGAGTATCGGGTGAAGGGCCAGTAAGCTGTATCCAAATACAAATATTTCATGTATCTTTGGATTTGTTCACATCTGTACCATAGCAAAAGCCATCTTTCAAAGGCAGTGGGACCAAACAGGTAGTACTGTGAAAAGCAATTTGTACAACTTCAAAATCAGGACTGCTAGTTTCTTTATATGTTGTGAAGCTCACTGTTGCTTATAGGCCAGATGAACAAGAGCTGCCTTGCATGAGGTCAGTAATAAGAACTACCAGACACTGGGCTGCAATAGGATGGCTAAAATCTGCATCTAATATCAAAGGGGTTTTAATTTAAGTATATATATATATATCTATTTTAATAACTCTTGTTGAACAGGCCCTGCATCAAGTGACAGGGTATTGAATCAGCACTCCATATAAAATGAGACATGACACATAAAAAAATATTTGAAAGTAGAGAAAAAAAATCATATGGGTAAGATGGGATTTTCAAAAGCCTGAAATGTAGGTCTCCAATTGCCCTGAAATCAATATAAAATATTCAATGACTTCCACAAGAGCAGATTAAGTACAATACTGTTCACATTTGTAATTCCCACTCACAAGTATTTTTCATATATCTTAGGATAATGAAACATAATATGCTAATGACTGTTCAGTTACAGTTTTGTAGATTTGTTTACAAAATATATCAGTACACATGGCTGCAAAATGTTTGTCACATCCAACTTATTTGCCTGGTGCTTGATAGCACTGTAATTGAAATGGTGACCAAATAGATAATTAAACCCTTTCAAGTACCTGAGCTGCTTTTTAATAAATGTCTGTTCTACTTGAAAAATACATTTTAAAAATGTTTCTAGCTTTAAACTTGCTTTAAAATCCTGTAAATAGTGCTTTAATATCCAGTAAATTTTGCAGAATTACAGAGTGATTTTCTAAGGCAGACAGGCAGTGAGATACGCTTACATATCCCTCACTGACAAAACTATAACTTTTCAAGTGCAAAAACCATTTAAAGAAACAATTATAAAAGAGCTGGAAAAAACCCCCATAATCAAGTACTATAGGTGAGACCATGCAGATATTTTCAGCTGTATTACCTGCAGCATAGACAACGATCTAAAAGATGCTTATTGACATAGCTGGCAGACCAGTGTTAATAGTAATAATATCTTCTACAGTATTATTGTTCAAAATGTGTTAGCTAATTACATGGTATGGACATGGGTGTAGATATAGCCCCTGAGATTTTAGTTTTCATTATGCTGAATGGCAACCTGAGATTTAACAACACAAAATAGGACAAGATATAGTTTGGAAATGCTGTGAGGTGACTGGGAAGTACCACCAGAAGAATCAGGATGCTTTTCATGAAGGGAGTGATGCAAGTGATGCCTTCTGCCTCCATGGCAACAGAGCTGATGTAAAAATGTATTGCACATTCTGTCCAAGATGCTTGTGTAATAAACTTCCATTATATCAAGTTAATTAATCCCATGCGAGAATAATTTATCTTATCATAGGAGAGACAAAAATGAATTAGCAGGAGGAAAAACTATTCTACCTTGGGCTTATGCCTGTGGAATATGGGTCACAGAACCAATCACATCCTGGGCAGAGAAAATTATGATCATAAATAATATTCCATTCAATGTCCCTCATACAGGAAATACAAAAATCTCAGCAAATGTCAATAAACTAATTGAGTGTGAACAAAAACAGGGTGAAATTTCAACAGAAAACTGCAGGCAGAATTAGACAGGATCTAATTATAAGGTTTTAATGGGAATATGATTAACTACAGTGTAACAAATACTAAACGCAAAGTATCAACTATAATTGTCTTCTGAAAATGTTGATTTAGATGTTAGATAGGGAGCAAACAAGGAGAAATGTGATAAAAAGAATAAAAGAATTACAGAAATCAAAACAGAACAAGAGAATTATTCATAGAATCATAGAATCATTTAGGTTGGAAAAGACCTTTAAGATCATCAAGTCCAACTGTCATTCCATCGGTCTAGACTGATATTGCACCTATGCTACTATCCTGTCCCTAAACAATGCATAGGATAATCCTTTTTTACTTAGATATAATTTTGATCTGCAAAGGATGCCTCTCTGCAAAGGCCAAAATCATGCACAAGCCAATGAAATAGTGCATAGGCAAAGCATTAGAACTAGCTCAACATGCAGATTGGTCAATACCCTGCAAAGCAATCAGCTTCTACTGAGGAAGTATCTAGAGCCGTATCGTCTGTAGGAATCTTTTACAAGATGTCTGCAAAGAATCTGCTGTTGTTGCAATCTAATATCAAAGGATTTTGGGGGACTGTTCCATAGTTCTGTGTCATGATCCAGGAATACAGCTTCTCCAGCGAGAACAATTGACATGACTTTTCCACTCCAGTCCTACTTTTGCAAGGAGTAAGGTCCATTAGAAGAATATTTTTAATCCCTTTCTATTTTCCCATAAAGGTTTTTTTCCAAACATGGTGGCACACAAAACAAACATTTGGCTTTTTCACGCATATAAATCCACTACACCTATATCAAAAATATGGAACTGCTTTTACAGTTAAATACAATACAGAGACTTCTTTTAAAATAGACTAAATATAGACTCAAGCTCAATAGGTTTATCATAGAATCATAGAATCATAGAATCATAGAATCATAGAATCATAGAATCATAGAATCATAGAATGTTTTGGGCTGGAAGGGACCCCTAGAGGTCATCTAGTCCAACCCCCCTGCAGGAGCAGGGACACCATTAACTAGATCAGGTTGCTCAGAGTCCCGTCCAACCTGGCCTTGAATGTTTCCAGGGATGGGGCCTCCACTACCACCCTGGGCAACCTGAGTTTAACTGATCTTAATCCTATCAATAAAGAATTTGCTGTGTAATCATACCAATGTACCTTGTTATTCTTACAGATTGCTTCAATTAATCAAAATACATAGCCCTAAAGTGTCGAAAATGAGAAGACCAAGAGCATCTATGTTCAACTGGAACCACGACAGATGATTTGACATTTAGTGTCCTGTTTTGACATCAATACTGAACAAAGTATTTCAGGATGCTATTCTCTTGTTACTATACTGCAGTTATAAGGCAAGAAAGCTTTGACCTCCTGTACAATATTTTACAAAATTAGGCAACATTTGTTAAAAGAAAATCTGCTATTATTAGAAGTAGTAATCATCGCATCTTCCCCATGTTTCAGACTGAATTGTAATCACATTCTTTTTTCTGAGATTACTTTTAAAGTCTTGTTCAAAAATTCTGTAGAGTTCTTTACCGTTGTACAGCTGTTGTGTTTCATTGATAGATGAGGTAATTCCTGTTTATCAGTTTGGTAAGTATTTTAAGAAAAAAAGTGTTGAATAAAAGTACTATTGATATATATATTTTGAAAGGCCATGTAATACAGTTTCATAAAGTCAGATAAATTTGAGGTGGATAGCTCTGGTCATCTGGTTTAGTTCAGCCACAAATAACTCAAACAAGTTTTGCATTATTTCTGTTGAGTCCCCTGGGAAATTTTTCTGCAGACATAAATACCAGTTATAGAAATTGTATCCTGATAGTCAAACTAAATTTTCCTTCACCCAATTTCATCTCACTCTCTGCTCTTACATTCTTGGGTCTAGCCAAGATACTTAATGTCCTTTTGTAAAAAAAAAAAAAAAGCCACCTTAATTACCTTTTTCTTTTTTATTCCAGAAAGACAAAGGTAAGAGTTGAGCCCTTCTTAGTAAGGATGAAAAACAAATAGAGAAAGGGAAATAACCAATGCACCAAAGACCTCAGCAACTGGTTTGAAAAGAAGCAATAAACTGTCATGAGACACTAAGCAAACAGAATGCAGGTAGGCAACATTAAAAGCGAGGGATTACAGGTTTTTTGAATCAGTGACAACAATCTGATAGGGAAACATACTTCATCTGCATGTCGCTGATTGCTAGACCTTGATCTGTATTGCCAGAAGCCAGCCATGAAGGAGGTAGGATATGAGAAACAAGTTATCCCAATTTTTTGCATTCTCCAATAAGTGTTTAATAAGCCTACTTGCATATAAAATATGCATCTTCTAACAAATATTCTTGATTTTCTAGGCAATCATCTCTCTCTCTCCCCTTCTCTCTGTTATCTGTCTAGTTCATCAGCCCTTACTGTTTACTAGTTTAAAACTGTGAGCTTCTCTTTATCATGGTAACAGCGCAGCTCTGGTTTCATCAAAGAGTTAGAGATGTATGTAACGGCATCAGGGCTTTATCAGTCAGGCACAGCATTATGACTGCTATTCAGTACCTTAAGTGCTTTTCCAGGTGAGAAGGTTTATAAATAGAGTGTAATTATTTTTAAAACATATTGTAGGAGGGTCTACAACATATTGTCTTTCTATAAAGTCTCAGATTTCCCTATGTTTTTCAGCCTCCATACAGCATTACAAGCATTAATTTTTATTCCTGTCCCCATTACCCAGATCTCAGACTTTTCTGCTTGCAAGGTTGCACTTTTATATTGAATACTTACGTTCTGTCTTGTTTCTCTGTAAGTGTATTACATTGCATTTTTCCAGGGTGAGTTAAAGTATCTTAATTCAGCTAAGTAGTCATATTTTCAATGCTCATATTTGCAAAAGAGTTCAGGTCTCATATAGATATCAACATCAATTGTTTAGATATTTCAAAGTACTCATGGAGCCAAAATTTACAATGATCTTCTCAGTGGAACCTGAGGCTTTTTGATAATCATAATCTTAACCCCAATTTTTAAATCACTCTGTTCTATACACCGACTAACTATTCCAGAGTATTTTCTGTCTCCTAAGATTTGACTTGATAGGTATGTGCAAGACCACAAAATCAGTCTTTAACTATGTGTTTTATTCCCTCTTTCAAATACAAAATTAGTGTACTAAATAAATCTGACTTCAGACTCACTCTTTGGTCTTTCTTCCTAAATTTATGCCTTACCACTTACTCTCTACTTTTGGGTTTAATATATTGCTATATCTAGTTGGCTGCAAGCCCTTTTTAACTTCAGTCCATCTGATGCCAACTGCTACTACAGTTTCCTAAATATCCCATTCTTTCCTTAATGTTCAGCATGTTTTAAATTAGTATTTATATCAGTTACCCAAAAGGAAGCTAGCAGAGACAAAACCCATCTCAGGATGCACCTGCTCCTAATGACGTTATTTTATATCAAATAAAGGAATTTGATAAGACTGGATCCAGATCCTGGCATATTTCATTTGATTCACATGATTATTTGCACAATATTTCTTTATAAAAATCAGTTTTGGCTAATTATAATTTAGGAAGCAGAGGCACTTGCTTTTTGGTTTAAAGAAGTAAAAGCACTTGGCTGTTGAATTTCAGTGACTGCTTACTGTGAACTTCATGTTGATCTGTCAATATATTATTCCAGGGGCTTTTCCTTAAGCCATAGCAAAGGGATTTTGTATAACAGTACAACAAAAAACTAAACCCTGATCGAGTTTGGGTCATGAAAGAGCTTTGGGTTCAGATAGTTCAGCTTCAGTGAAGCCAAATATTTGCTGTGATGTTACACAGCAACAAAGCATAACAACTTTGTGACGTAAATGTCACTAAGTAGTTACAAGGAATGTCAGTCACTTCCCTGAAGCTGGAATCAAAATGTCCTGTGGTCCCACAGACAAAGAACTTGGGATTTGTGTTCTGCCAAAACTTCCCTAGAGCACAGAGGACAAAACAGGGTTGTGCTGGGGGACGTGCCAGGAAGAAATCTGTGTTTACACATCCAGATTCTTCAGAATTGTGTTTGGCCAAAATTTTTGGGACAGATTCTCCAAATCACTATTATTGGGAGAAAGAAATTCAGTGTGATTTGTCATGGTCAACCTGCTTCATTCAAAGTCTTTTCACTTTCAAAATGAGAAAAATAATTACCCTAGCACCTTGTACAACATTGTGGCACAGTATTTATCAAGTTGTACTGCAGCTTGGGTGACTTAACTTCCCATTTTACAACCTGACCATCTAAGAATCCTTGTTTGCTTGAGTTTATGCATTGATCTATTCCTATATTACAAGCTGAGTCCGGTTTGTTCATCTACAAATAGTTTTTGTGTTATTTGAGCTGAGCAGCCAAAGATGGTCAGAAAATGAAGAAAGCCACATCACTCTCTTGGGTACTTTTTGCAAGAGAACCTACAATACTGTATGGCTTTCTAAACACAGATAAACTTTGACCATACACACTGCTGCAGAGGGTATCTTCAAAGTATGGAAGGTGTATCAGCTGTCACATTATAATATCACCCTGGAAACTAGTTAAATAACATTCCCATCATTTCTTTATCTGAGGAAAGGGAGATAAACAGTTTGTAGGTTCATGGTTTTCTATAGAGTTCAAATCACAGAGAACTTGGATATTGTGCCCATATTCTGTTTATCAGCTGGGGCATAGGTTTAAAATCATCATGAAAGTAATATTTTTCTATCATTTACAACTTCTCTCTAGTTTGCTGCACATGAATCCAAACAAGGTCTCAAAGTCAGAATTCTAAAGTGCACACGAGAAACAGGAAGCATCTGACAAATGAATTCTACTTGGGTATTTATTTGACCTTAGTAATAACTCTGGCCATTTAAATGGCTTAAATTTCAAGGCAATAGTAATATGCCTTGACTGGTTATAGTTGTGTATATATAAAGGGTTAACTTAGAAATGCAGTAAATTGTATCAATCCTTCATTGTGATGTTAAATAATACAGCAGACGAGAATCAATACATAACAATATATTATAATGAATTTTCATAGTGAAATCATCTATTTTTCTTCTAGCAGGGACAATTTCATTTTGGCAAGACAGCCAAGAATCTGCAGAAGAATATATGCAGAGGATAATCAGTTGAGGCAAAGACACTTTAATATTCTCCCTCTTCATCTAACCTAGTGTATCTGAATGCAAGATTTGTCTGTATCATTTAGCATTGCTCAAAGCCCTGGAAATTGTGTGTAGTGACTTTGAACAGAGATACCCTCTAGTGGTTACATTTTCAATACAAAATGGATATAATTTGCTCCTCAGAAGGGAGTATTTACTTAAGAACTAAAGAGATGAAAAGAGAAATCTCTCTTTTCCTTTGCCTCTGTATCAGTAAAGGGAAATAACCTTGGGTTTCTCTGATCTCTGACAAGTTAATTGGATTCCTTCTTTTATCATTTCAAGTACAACACTGGGAGGCTTCATAGTCTCTTGGCCCTGTTCTGGACAGATATGACAACATTTAGTCTCCTGAAATAGATGTACAATCACCTTTTGGCCTGTTTTCAGTGAAAATATTTTTGTCTTCATTTCCTTCAGTGTCAATACAGAGTGGCTTGGATATAAATTATTGCAGAAATGTTTTCTACAGTTGGAGCAAAGGGCTCACATGCAGGGCACTGGATTTTGATCCCTGCTCTGTCACTGAATTTTGTCTTTGACTAGACATTTAAACATTACATGCCTTGGTTTGAGATAGGTGTAATAATGATTGCTTTACTCACAGCATTTTGCCAACCATTGATTATGTATTTGTTAAATCTGTTAAGCATGAGCAGAAAGAAGGACAGATCCATGCCACTACCTGTAGTGCCTGTTCAGAAATGAGGCTTTATGAAGAAACATAGTCAGGGATCTTTTTCAGGATATGCATATTCCTGAAATTGTCAGAGGATCTTATCTGTCTCTGCTACATATATTGGCAACTTGGTCCTTGCTTACCTTGGCTGACAGAAATTATTTCATCATTCAGCAACACCTAAGAGAGAGAAAAAGAAGTAGTAACAATTCTCTACCTTTAACTAACATATTTAAAAGGTTATCACAGGAAAACAAATATCCACATGTCATTGGAGTGGCCAATGCATCCCAATCCTCCATGCCCTGCAGGTACATAAGGTAGTTAGATTAAAATGATTTTTCACTTACTTCAGTGTCCTACAGGTATCATATTTATATTCACTTAAAGACATCTATGTGTAGCAACTGGCTACCTTTGGTATCTTGTCTGTGTGTGAAAATAATGTGAAAACTCCTAATTTACAATTGTGGATGATCCTGAGGTATCGTTAGGCAGAAATCAGTTATTTGTCTATTCATAAAGTTTGAAGGAAAGGAATAAAAACATGGGGGAATGTAAGATGGGATCTTTTGTGATTGGAATGGAAACAAAAAATATCATCCGTGCCTCTTTGTACAGGGCAAACAATAACAAAAATATGAAAACTCAACCTCTTGTCTGGGAAAGTAACCTATAGCAGGTTATAGATTAGGTATAGATTAGGTAATAACAACAACAACAAAAAAAAACCACCAAACATGAACCTATGCTTATTTTAGAAGTGCAATAACTATTTCTGGAAGAATTATTTCTGAATTTTAATCTCGGCCACCCTATTGATAGGTGCATGTGTTTATTTGACCTGTAATTTCATATATTATGCATGTATATGTATGCCTGTTTATTGTCAAGTAAGTATAGTTACCCACCAAAGTCAGACCTGAGGAATGAAAAGGAATTAATATTTATATGATGTTTGGTGATTCTTTGTTAGGTGCTTTTATGAGTAAAAAAATCTTAGTCTTTAAACAGGTTAAGCTCATTTCCACTTTCCAGAAGAGAAAACTCTTCCACTACTCTGCATCAGAATAGTTCACAGACACAAGATCTCAGAAAAAAAGTGGAAAGCAAACCATGGTGAAGCCATGTACTTCTTTAGCTCACACACTTTAAAAAAAAAAGACCATATTGTGTGTGTGCATGTGTGTACATATATGTAAAGTATACAGAAAAAAATACTAGGACAGATAAGTTTACACTAGCAAATAAGAAAGATTAAGTAGGAATTGTCAGATTGAGTTTTGCATCTGTACTTTACAAAACTATTTTCCCTGAACTTCTACCTGCTGTTAATCCTGTCTTACCCTGTACAAATGAGCAAGCAGCCACAGTTTAAGACTGGCACATTAGGGTAAACTGGTTGTTTTTTTCTTCAGCCACAAGAGGTACAAAACTGCAGGAGGTACAAAAGCAGACATGTCTTTTTCAGTCAAAAAGGTGATAACCTCCATAAGAGATCTGAATGTGGTACAAGTTTTAGCCACCACAGATAAGTCTGATGTCAGCAATTGTATTGCTCTGGATGATAGAAAGTACTCTTCGCTGTTTTACAGTTAGCTGAAGGGTATTCTGCAAATTTCTGTGTTCTGTATACCTTCAGCTTTTTACAGTCTTCCATTTCATTCTTCATGTCCATCAGGTTCCTGAGGAATATCAATCAAGGTGAAAACTACTTCCATTATACCAGACCTGCCCTAGGTAAAATACCCCATTACAAAAGCTACTTTGCATTAATTGTGCAATAAAGTGAGATTGTTCTTCATATGTTTTATGAAATGTTGGAGCTGACCTCTGCTTTATGAGGCAATGTGGAAGGCAGGTATAGAAGGATCAGTGAATGCCATCATGAGCACTAAACCAACTGGCATAAGCCAGCATCAGTTCAGAAGCCATGTGACTGTGTTGCCAAGCCTACACTAATAAGGCCTACTGAGAGGCTACGGAGTTGGCATGTAGCTTATACTCTCTTTCAACACATGAATCAAGCCTTTTCTGCAATGGTTTAAAAGCCTCCAAACAAATAAATTTAACCATTAAAATACTTTTCTAAGAGGAAACTATGGATTTGAGACTCCAGGCAGAGGTTCTGGCATAGGAAAGACACACTGTAGCTCCTGCTGCAAAGACTGGTTTTGAGGGGGTTCCCATAGCAACCCTCACTTTACTTTGGCAACCTCTTCTCAGCCCCACTCTATGGGTCTCACGTCTTCCCCCCTCCTAACCCAAATCTGACCTTTTTTTCTGGGTAAATGTTGGTTCAGCCTTCAGTTAGGTTAGGTTTAGATTTAGGATTAGGGCTTGGGTTGTGCGAGAGAAAGCCTAGAGCTCCATCTGGAGAGGGGCATGAAAGGAGCTCCCAAAGGACATTTCACTTTGCAGCCAACCCCTTCCTTTGGCATTCGCTTTCCAGCTGTGATCCAGCTGCAGCTTTAGGCTTTCTATTGCTCTCATCTGCAACCCTACCTCTAACCCAAACTCCAACCCTAGAGCTAAAGACACAGAATTTAGGTCTGCAGTTCTTGGGCAAATGGTTTAATCACCAGGCCTTGCAGTGCATGATGATAGTACCAGCCTTCTTTCCTTCGATAGCTCTGTTTTTATACTGAGGTCCATGGTCAGAGCCCTCAAAGGGAAAGGTGTCAATGCCTATTCTGAAGGGAGAATTTGGGCTCTGGATCTTATGGAAACAGAAATTCCTCTGCTCTTGGGTTAGATGTAGTTGTCCTCCATTTTTAGCAGCTTCTATTGGCTATCTTAGGCTTTCCTGACTTTGTATGTGTGAGGCAAGAGGGTGGATGGTGAGGATAGATTACACTGTGACTCAGTGACAGATGTGGCTCCCTAAGCACTGCAAGGGAAGCCAAGGTCCGTCATCCAGCATTGGGAATCCTGTTTCAGGTGCTTAACACTTGGATGTTTGACTGAATAGTTTGCAGGTAGATAAGCCTGTTATAGGAATGCAGGTATTTGGGACCCTTATGAATTCACTCCCCGATGAGACTGCACGATTCATTTCAGAGAGGCCATGTGAATTACTTTCCTGTAACCACTGCTGGCATCACTGACATTGAAAATCATGGTTGAGATTCAGAAGTGTGGCTTCAGAAATTAAAAATTCCCAGTTTCATTATGTACTCCCACATACCCAATTACTAACAAGTTCTTTCATATATTAAGACCTTAGGTCTGTCAGGAATTATTTTGAGCTACACTTCTTCCTGTCCCCCCCCCCCTTTTTTTAAATATAAGAACACATTTCCCTTCAATAATAATCATTCTAAATTTTTTACAAAATTATTCCTACAAAAAGTTAATATGTTCTTATACCAGCCTTTTAAACATTATTCATTTAACAATTGTGATATTAAAACCCTGACTGGGTAACTTAGTTTTTCTGTCGCGTAGGAAACATACTCACTCATTTTATTACTGAGACGTGCCTGGAAAAGAAAACTTTATAAAAACATAATTAATTGCACACTTTAAAGTTCAGAATTAATAAAAATCAACATGTAGATTATTAAGCCCATAGAGAAAATAATTAGTGATAGTTTCAGGTGTTGTTAAAACCAAATATACTAGAATGCACAAATACCCCATTTTATCTGAAAGATACAGCAGAATCCTTGTCCCCTATGACAGAGGAATGAACTTCAGAACTTAATGTGGCTACCTCACAATTTGAATTATGAGGTGCTAGAGAAAAGTTACCTCATAAATTTTAGTCATTGTAGCTGCTCACCATGTATCCTTCAATGTTTCACCAAAATAATCAATTTTTCCAGGGTTATTATGAAGCTTCTTTTATTCCCCGAAAGAATTATGAGTTTTGGGAAACTTTTCCACGCTCTCAATTTCTCTTTTTTTGCACTTGTCATCATGAAAGTGTTGCTAGAAGACATTAATATAGTAATAGTGCAGGAAATGGCAGAAACATCATTCGTACCTAACTTGTCTATTAAGAAGGAACTCAAAATTTCTTACTATTCCCCGTCAAAATCTTTGTTAAAATTAATCTCCTCATTTTCCCACTGTCTTGAAAATTTCAGTTCTACCCGCCCAATCTTTCTCACTTTCTTTTATTCTATAATGGAAATAAGCTGTTGGATGTATATGGCTGATTTCATTTATTGTTGATTCAGAGCAAGAATCTCATACACTTTATCTGTGAGTAGTCCCAGAAGTCAAAATATGGAGTTTAGGTATAGCAAAGATTTCCAAAGAAACATAATCCCAAAATATATTGGCCCTGATCCTTATTTACATAAAGGCCCCTTTACACATTCTGGCAGCAGAAAGGAACCCTAAAGTGTATTTAAATAAAATTTATGCCCACTCTAAGATTTTTTATGCTGCCAGAACTGTGTAAACGAAAATCAGGTCCATTACATTGGAGTTTTATTTTTTTTTCTTTCAACTGTTGCACTGTATGTATGAAAAAGCATTTCTTTGTATCTTTGTAACTCCTACACTATCCTGTCCAAAGACATTAATCAATTCCAACAAGAGATATCTAGGGTTTAAAAGGAAAATAATTTCTGGAGTTAGAACGGGGAAGAGAAGTCAGGATTATTCTGGTTTAAATACAATAAAAGATAGGTGCATTTTATGAAATGAAATCAATTAAAAATGCCTTGCTTGTTTTTTCTTTTAATATTCTGAGAAGCTCTGATGGGGCATGCTAAATATCAGAGACATTGGTTTTGGAACGGGAGGCAAAAGGGATCAAATGAAAGATGGCTGGCAGAAAACCAAACCCGTGACCATTCTTAACTGCAGAGCCATTATAGCTGTTTCACAATAAAAAATGAAAAACAGAATGACTCACGTTAAGTATCATGTGTAGGATGGGTGTTCATGTCTCTTGAAGAAAATGTGTTACGGAGGCAAATTTTTAAGGCTTTCTTAGATTTGCTCTGATAGGACACGCTTGAAACTATGTTGAAGAGAAATGTCCAGTGAATTGCTTTCAAACAGTAGTACCTCTGGCCCCTAAAGTTAATTGCAGGCAAGTGATGGCATTTCTGTTTGATTACAGCCCAGTTCCTGGGCAGGTTGCACATAAAGTTCAAGGACTTGGCTCCCCAAGAGTCCTTTCTCTAGACCTCTTACCTGCAGTTTTGGCTTTGGCCTTGCCCCATATTAAATTTGTTTTTCCTTACTTTTATGCCAAGATTCCAATGGATCCCAGCCTTCCCCTCAGCAATAAAACCCTCTTGTTTTCATTCCCAGTGGAACCTGAAGCCATAGAAAACAGAAGACAGCTTACTTCTTTATGGAGAATTTTTTTTTTTTCCTGAATTAATTTGTTACTAAATGCAGGAGATTCCAAGTCTATATTGTCTTGAAATTTCCCTGTTATTGTTTGAAACCTATAGGAATTGGAAGTCTTCAGTGCTCTTTGGCAGCATGCCCGTACTTTGAGATTAGTTCAAACTCCCTGAGCACTGTCAGTAAAGCAGTGGGTCCTGTTGGTAACCTTGATTTGTACCCCTGTTGGAAAGGGCTCAAAATCCTGACTCTGCCCTCTCTCCTTTTTTTATCCACTCTTCCTGTCTTAACTTCTGGCTTCTACTGATGACCCATTATTTCTAAAATCCTGTGGATGTACTGCATAACTAACAGACTGTCTGTTCTGGCAAGGACTCTTTTAGGACAACTCACTGCTCATGAACATCAGCCGAGTTTGGACAAGAAGGAAAGTTTTCTCCAGCCCCTGAAGTGGACAACATAGTTTCCTAGATTCAGGGATAATGGCAGTGAGTAGCTGGGCCTTTTAACCTGTTGGGAGCTTGTGTTCTATTTGACCAGCCAAAGATGCACTAAAAATTAGATTCTTAATCCCGTTACCCTACCTGGAATTTCTTCTGACATTATTATTAGAAGTCTCACAGTACCAAGTGAAAAATAGATGCTGCTGATTATCATGAAAAGAATGTGGAAACTTTGCCTCTTAATACAAATGATTTTTATCTTCATAGTCAGAGATTCACAGAGGAAAAATGCTGAAATGTCTTGGAGGAAAGCCAAATGGCAGTGTGAGGTGCGAGAAAATGATGAATAGTCAGACCAAGGCGAAATATTCGAATGTAGTTATCAAAAAGAGGTAGCTTTATGTGTACATGTAAATCAGAAATATCTAAAATGTGGAACCCTCTTCCTCTATTGTATGAGATTTCACTATACTTTGCTTAATATGAGTTGATTTCTTTTCCTGTCTCCCTTTGATTATTTGTACAAAATATTTCTTTACTCTGCTTGGCCTCTAAATATTTCTTTAGTCTGCTTGAACTTTATTCCATTTTAATCACCAACTTGATTCAAACCCACAGTACCATAAAAGCCATTTAACACGTGATACAGTTGTCGCAAATGAGTGAATAGTCCTCAGATGTTTTGAATGGCTAAAAGTTCACAAGCCACATCCACCATTGCAATTCTCCCTTTATCTGACAGAACCGATAAAGACGTAGGACAGTGTGGCTAAGGAGCTTGGGCTCCCATGCTGCTTTAACATGGTTTGCAAAGTTTCTAAAACTTCGAAATGTTTTAGATAAGATGGTACTGCCCTTACTATACCTTTTTCTAGAAGAAAAATGTCCAGATAGACTTCCTTATGCTTTAGTTTTACTTATTTTGGAAATAATTCAGCAAAACATTTATCTAGCTTATTAAATATTATATAAGTAGGATCTGTGTACCTAAAAATGTTGACTGATGATAGAAATGGTATTTTTACAATTGATCAGATCAAAAATTATCCCTAGGATATCCGAGACTTTTTTCAGTGCACTTCAGAATGCTTTTGTGAATGACCTTGTATTATTCTCGCTTTTGCATGGGCAAAACTGAGATATTTCATTTCAGTCCCCTGAGAGCTTCGGTGGTCAGCTCATTGGCACACTGTTGGGCTAAGCACATCTCAGAGCAGAAACGAGAGAGACAGCCACAGAGACAACTAATAGATTCAGACAGACTAAGGAGCACGAAGAAACGGTGAGACTTTTGATTAACATGGTGGGTGGTTTTCACTGATAGTGGCAGCCTGAGCTTTAAAGTTTTTTGCAGGCATCACAGTACAAAATAGGGTCAAGTGTGCTATAAGTGAAGTCATTTTGTGAATCTTTATAAAGAACACTTTCTACATATGAAGAAAGGATGAAAGCACCTAACTGAAACATGAAAAGGGTACATTGAAGGTGAACCCGAGGTCACCCAGGTGGATAGTGGTAAACCCAGAGATGGTCAGGTCTGCAGATTCTCTCCTTGCTTTGAATCCATCAGGCCACACTGCAGAACTCTCCCTTGACCTTCACACAAGAAAACAGAAATAGCCAGCAGACATGCCAGAGCAATTTGTATTTCTTCTGTTTCAATGGATGCCACAGCTGATAGAGAATGAGCTATGGAAGTCTGGAAATATCAGCAGTGAGAATCAGGGTACTGAAGCCTGAGAGTGAACCTACAGAAGCCTGCTTATTCTTCAGAATATATCATCAGTAATTTTCTAGGCAGCTATTAAAAAATAGAGCTTAAAGAAAGATATATTGTACTATATCCACTAAATAACTACAGGACTGCAAGCACTGTATAAAGCAAACAAACAAGCCCCACAAAACCCAAGCAAAGCCTTCTTCAAAGGTACAAAGGTAATTGATATAACAGCTTTCTAGAAGGAAACACACTTTCTTAACATGATAGGTGAACTCAACCCAAATCCTACCACAGTTTTGGCAGGTTATCTCGTTTGCAGTGTGTTCATTCTGATACTAAAACTGAATCGTCATCACTTCATGGCATCAGATAATATTCCTTGAAAGAGTGCATAGGTTACAGCAGAGCAAAATTTCTTCCTTGCCATTGGAGGACAGAGAAGACAGTATCAAAATACTTGAGAACACAAGACTTTGCAAGTCAAGCTAAAATAATAAGGATCTTATTTGAACTAAACAGAAGTGGATAAAGAGACTACATAGCAGTTTAGACCCTAAGGCCTTCAATCTTTTGGCAACTATATCTGGCTAGCTCTCTGCAAGCCAGACTTGCACATGTAGGTAGCAGTTGCAGGAGGGGGAGCCTGGGAATCCATGCAGACAGGGGGTGGATGAGGGGGTGACTTCTGCATGCAGGATCAAGATTGCTAATCTGGCTCACTGTGCCAAACTGCTGAAGCTCTGGTGGATTCAGAGTCCTTTCAGCATGCTTTTGGAGACCTGAATGTTCATTACCTCCTACTACAAATGCACCATTTTACTGGGGCAAAGATCTTTTGTGATATTGAGCAGAACCAGAAATCAGATCCCCTATGACAATGTTTATATATTTCCTACAAGGCTCATTTCCCCTTGTAAAATGCACATCTCATTTTCCCTGATGAATGACATCACAGACCTTCATAAACATCTTTCTTTTACTATAGTCCAGGTGTAGTTATTCACCTGAGTCAATATATCTAACACAATTAATTAAAATAAATCTATAAATCTTGAACAGCTGCAGCTTTTGGGGAAAAAATGCTTTATGGACACAGATCTATTGTCACCCCCCGCACAGTCACATTTTCACCTGCACACATAAACACACAGACACTCATCATATACAGCTCTGTAGCCATTCTCAACAGTGTTCATTCCACTTTAAACCACCTGTCAAAACAGCCATTTAATTAGGTTAAGCTGTCTGGCTTTGAGAAAAGGTTTTACTGTACTCTGATGTCCTCACTATAAAATTAATAGTTTGACCAACTTCTGAGGGGACAGGTTTTTGCACTTGTGAAAATCAAATTAAAGCCACCTTGGCCAAGCAGGATAAAAAAAAAGATCTTGGTGTCTGAAACTTTGAAAGTAACACTTCATTTATTATAATCTTTTTCTAGTGCCAAAGTACAAATTATGTAAAGAAATAGAACTTCAGCTGCAAAGAAGCCAAAACTGTAACATGTGGCGCATGTCACCCTTATGGTTGGTGGGACAGTTGGAAGATGATGAAGCCATCAAAGGACTTGAACTTTTCTCTGCACAACCTATTTGTTGTCCAAGTCACTGAGGAAGAAGGAGAGTCTCTTCACTTTACTGTGATCTCTCTCACACTTGGTTAAGTCTCATTCTTATGGCTGTCAAGGTAACTTTCTGCTGACCTCGTGAATCACCAGCTCCCTGAACACTAGCTAAGCTGGGAGTTGAAAATACTCCAGTGATACTGATCTGTCAGAATAACCTTTTTTGTCAAGTGACAGCACTCAAATAAAGAGCATGTCTAAGGAAAAGGGAGTGTTGTTAGGCTGTGCTTACATCCTCGTAACTCCTAAGGAACACAGGCTCTTGCCTGCAGAGATAGGCTTATTTCAGTGGGAGCAAAAATGTCCAAATTCCCATATCATTGATTCTACCTTGATCTATCTGATTTCCTTTAGACTTTTGAGGTTCTTAAAGATAATTGGAGAAAAGCTTCCATTTATTATGGTAGATAATATTGATGTCACTTGCTAATACTCTTATTACAGTTCTATGCCGAAGGTCTATTTAGTATGCAGACCAGGTTCTATAAACTTATTAAAAAATTAACATGATCCCTAAGGCTCTTACAATCTAATTAAGACACAGTTATGAAAGAGATGATCAAGTAAAGCTTATGTGACAATACATATGCAGGTTTTAAAATTTTATTTTCGTTTTGTACTAACTGGTTGCTTATATGTTTTGACTGGCAAGATTTTGGCCATTTTTAAAAATTTTGTAGTAACTGTGTCATAAGAAATTTATTTTATCTAAAAAATAACAGACCCTTTGAAGAAAAAAAAAAGAAAGAAATATTATAATTAACAATAAGTCATCTTCTGATATTTACTCATGGGTTTTTTTTAACTGTTGTTTTGGTTTGACCACTCACAGCAGAGTGGGCCACTTGGGATAAACGAATTAACTAGGTTTTACCAACAAATTTCAAACATATGGTGCTCTCAAGTACTCAAATCTGCACACAGAAAGACTGTCCTATGTTATACCTATCCTACAGCTACAATAATGTATAACTCAGCTCGGATTCCAAATCTACCTGAAAAGCTTGGTGTATGAAAGCTTTAAGTACAACATCTACTTAAACTTAAATATTGTCTAACTTCAGTACAGCTGTGAAATAAGCTATTTCTGATCAAACTTCTCCTGATTCTCTGGATACACTTTCACTGGGACCTTTCATTATTTTTCTTCAGTGTAAGCCAGTCTCAATCAGCAGTTTGCAATCTACCTTCCAAAGTCAACAGAAACTGGTTTTGAACAAGCAAACAAGAAACCTACATTTTCTTCTTTCTTTTTAAAAACTAAAATACAACATTTTTTATTTCTGCTAACTTTTTCTCAAGCTTCCTTCTCTTTATTTTTCTTTGTTATTGCTGTTTTCAGTAAATTTGTATGAGGTAAGTGAAGTATGTCTTTATTTTCCAGGCTCATATTACACTTCCATGTGTGGCTTTCTTAAAGCCTTTCTGGCTCTGCAATGCTGCTCTAGCACAGCAGAAGCTGTGGTTTACCAAGAATGCACTCTGGAATGCACAATCAGTGGTAACTCTGCAGTTTCTATATACCTACCAGTTCTTTTTCCAACAACCAGAAAATGGCATGCAAATAATTTTTATTTTATGTAATAAGTCTATTTTGCTGATATAAATTTTCTGGATTCAAGTGGGAGTTCTGCTGCAGCAAGTTGATCTCATTGCTTTAGGCCTTTATTTGACTGTTTTATTTGTTGTAGAATGGTTGAACCCTTTCTGCTCTGCAAAGTATTGTTTGTAGACTGCTATCCTAGGACTTGTCACTTGCTGGGTTTGGGGTTTTTTTTACTTCTAAGATGTTAATTTTATTCAGTTTGATACAATATCTAATAGGGACTTTCAGAACAAAAATCCACACTCCCCCTGCCCCATGCTCCTAAGCATATTCTGTTGTAGTTTACCTCTGTGTCAGGTCTTATGAGCATGCAGCTACAGGGCAAGTTGTTTTAGTGAGCTGATTTGATAAAAAGACAAGTACCAAAAGTGTTCTGGTACTTCTGTGGAGCAACATATCCTTAATGGCTTTTGTTCCTGCAAGTCTTTTAAAATTTCATAATAATCTGTGTAACTCTTGCGTGGAAGAGATTTCTTGCAGATTTTCCTGCAGCATCATATCCTGACAGCACTGTGCCAGCTGTGGCTTTCCTTGACCTGACCTGCCAGCATGACATACACTGAACATACTGTCCAAAGCGGAGATGTCCTTCAGTTGGCCACACTTTCTGCCTTGTTCTTTAGTACCCGTGTGTGCAGCACCCAAGATTTCAGTCCAACAAGTTTAAATTTAAGACTCTCAAATTTCTAGTTGGGTTCTCCAGGTAGAGAGCTTTTGGACTCCCATTCTTAGGTCATCTCTCTCTTTTTTTTTTACTGTTGGAAATCAGAAAACAACAGCTAATTTTTTATTTTCTTGCTACTTTTTTGCTGCACTCTGGTTTCAAAGTAAGCAACATATTTCTAACATTGTCTGACTTGAGAGTTAATTTTGCTTTCAGATGAACGCTGGATTTTGGTTTGATTCCCTTCATAAACTAAGAACTGTGCTGGAAAGTATAAACAAGACATGGATTTGTCAGGATGCTTTTCTAATATACTTAATTCTCAGCAGCTCAACTCATCACACAGAGAGAGTGACTGAGAACCCATGTCCTAGGGGTATTTTCTGTTCTGGATTCTGATAGGGACAATGCACTACTTACCTAACGGTGCATGAATATAAGATAGCAATTAGATTTAATATAGCTGAATTTATGAGAACAAGCAATCCAGCCTGTGCCTGAGTTACAGACTGAAACTCAATTTCCTTGCATCCCCTCTTCACTTGCCCAAACAATCAGCCCAGTGATGCATAACCTCTTTCATTTTGTAAAAATTCTGTGCTGGGTGGTATGATGACTCAATATCTTTTTCTTACTATTTTCTTATATCCTGGTAGCTGTAGCACTACTGCTGCTGAAGTTTTAATTTTGTACTGGCTCATGGTGTGATTGTTAATGCTTGTTCTCCATCAAAAGTGTAATGGATGTGAACAGTAATTGCATAGAGTTGAAAGGGGTTAATTGGGCATGCAAGCTTCTCTGCAGGTCATCTGCTTGGCTGTAAAATCCAGTGACACTGCAAAAAAGCATCTTCTCAGTATAAATACGACTTTTCTATATAACACACAAAGCACACTGACATTGTTCTGACAGGTAGAGTACTATGCTAAACCATTATTTTTGCCTTGCAGAATATTTTATAAGTATCTACAAAGTACTTAATTCATTTTCTTAGTGGTCCTTTTTACCACAACGACAGACAGGAAAAAAAAAGTTTGCTTTCAGAGCATATAGAATATATTTTATAATTCAGTGAATGCAATCCAAAAATAGATTGTATTTCTTTGCATGTGTGTATGACAAAAAGATGAGGGAAGAAGGAGAGAGATATTCTATGAATTTGTTTCATTATCTGTAGATTCTTTTCTCTATCACATTTCATTCACCTAATTTTCACTTTATGGCTTTGCAGGAAAACAATGACAGTATCTGAAAATCATAAGGCTCTGAACAAACACTAGGAACAATACTATATATATATATATATAACTATAGCTGCTGCTACCTGAAAACTTTGTGTGGTCATTCAGCCTATACAGGCTGCATGTTTTGATAAATCTCAAGTCCTGTGACTGATGGCAAAAAGGCAGATGCCAACAATCCTCCTCCCAGTGTGAAAAGCACCGTGGTACAAAAGCAGCTGACATTAATGGACCTTCTGTGGCACCCCTGTGAGTAAACTACTCTACAATTAGAGTGGAGGACAAGGATTCTGAGCGATGTTATATATTAAAATAAAGTTGCATCTTCTGTGTCTCTCAGAAAAAAAGGATATATTATCTAATGATGCTTAAGGGTTGAAATTATTTTAAGGTATAATAATGCTACCATTTTTTAGTTGTACAAGAAGTGTGTCTGTTTTATTAAGCTTATAAACAATACTACGTATGGTTCTTTGGGGAAGGAGGGATGGGACTGATTTCTGTATGAAGCTGAGTCCTGTTTGTTTATTCACACATTCATTTTACCACCTGACAGCCAATCAGATGAAAAAGCTACAGATAATAATATCTAAAATATCTGCACATACAACATGACTTAAGTCAATGGCTGTACGCAGGAGACAGGACTGCACCCTCTATACATGTTAAAAAGGTTTTTAATACAGTTACAAAAGTTCTGTCTTTGTCAATGGATTCTGTACCAGTGCAACTTAATTACCCACTGCAAACTTCTACTGTTTGATGCTCTTCAGAGGGAAAAAACAAGTTGATGATCCTGGTCTTATCATATTTTCAACCATGTGTTCTCATAAAAATGCCCGTCTCTCCTTCTCTAAAAAACGTCTGCAAAAGGGATTTGGACCAGAATATTGTCACGATCCACTATTGGGTTGAACAATTTGGCAGAGGTTAAACCCCCTTGCTTTCCAACCGACCTCAGATAGTTCTGGGAGGTTGGAGGCAGCTGGGCTTAACTTCTGATTAACTCCAATATTCTATCGTGACTAGGTTCCTTTTACGTTCTTGGAAACAGAATTAAGACTCGAAACGGAGTCAAGTGCCAAGTCACTTTATTCGGCCAACAATAAATGCGCGAGAGAAAAGCAGAGAAAGAGAGGAAAAGCGAGAAAGGGAAAGAGAGGGGGAGAAACAAACGGCACGGGAGTGTTGTGATAGCTACCACCGCGGGTCTATGTGCGTGCGGTCCGGGCGGCCGGAGCGATCCATGCGGTCCGTGCGGCTGGTGCGGTCTGAAGCGCCTGGTGTATCCTCGAATCCGCTGGAGGGTAGATGTTCCTGGGCGCTCCCTCGTGGTCTCTGCCGGTTCCCCTTTTATAGGGTTGTCTTCTTGCATAGTTGATGACTCTTTTGCATACCCACGCCTCCCACTCGGCAGTGGGGCGCATGCCCAGTACCGTCATTGAGAGTATGCTCGAAAGTTCTAAGGGGTCCGAGCCCCCTCCCCATGTCAGTTAACTCTGGGCCCGGGCGCATGCGCAGAGGATGTGTATTCCAAGACAACAGGCCACACATTCCTGTGGGGTGGGACCCAATGGGCTGAAACTGCCCCACTCAGTTGCCGTGGCGATTAGGCTTTGGTGGTTAAGCTTGCCTGCCACCAATGTTGAGACAAGTTTCTAGTCCCTTACAAATATTCACATTGACAAAGTTTTGTTGATGGAAATTCCTTTAATACAAATAAAGCCTTAGTAACTTAGGACATTTAGTTCCATCCAAGGTAAAATCAGTCAATGTGTTTTCATAAAGTAATTTAAAATATTTTGAAACAAAAATGCTGGGCACATTAACATTACCGATTCACATGCTGTATATATTTTTTTCTTGAGTAAATTGTGAACTGAATAATAATTCATTGGAGGAAGCCCTTCTTACTTCACTGTATGCTAGATTTTATGTTAGCAGGTTTTGGTATATGCATCAGCAGGGAGATACAACTCATAATAGCAGCCAGTGTCATTTTACACATTTCCTACAAGCCAGCACTCTCCAAATATTTTACAAACAATGATTAAAGCTCACAGCCTCACTGGGCTTATAATGAAGTATTACCTACCTATCATACAGATGAACAGAATTATGTTTTAGAGAAGAGTGCAGAGTTTGGTCTCTCAAGTCCCGCTGTAAATAAGACATGTCAAGATAGCTCTGAAGGAAGGTTTCCATAGTCCTGCTGGATATAAGTCCTATTGTATTAGAGGTGAAAGCCAATGGTTAATAAAGAACTTCATAAATCTGCAGTCTCTTATCTGGGTGTAGAAATGATGCAGATCCTTAAAAGTACATAGAATGTGGTTGTGTTGAATGAAAGTAAAGGGACACGGTCAACCTGATATCTAACCAATTACTAAATATGAGCTAAAAGTTGTTCTACAGACACTTACAAGAGTCTGGCTGCTTCCTAGAACTTTCAGGGGGATTATTTGTAAGTAAATCTGATATTTCTGGCTGTTTTCCGGCAGGTCACAATCCCAATATTTTTCTGCTCTGGCCACTTTGAGGTTCAAAGTTCATAGATACAGAAACTTTCCTTCCTTACAGAGAACTGCCATTCGATCTGGACTTACAGAAGCTTTAAAAGATTCCTTCTGTGGGTGAGCTGCTGCCCGGTGCTCAGTTGCTGGCTGGGGTTAAACCACGAGAGTCCTTTTTGGTGCCAAATGTAGGGCCTCTTCAGCATGCATCATAGAATCATAGAATCATAGAATCATAGAATCGCTTTGGTTGGAAAAGACCTTTAAGATCATCGAGTCCAACCTTTAACCTAACCCTGCCACCCGACCACTAAACCATGTCCCTAAGCACCTCATCTATCCTTCTTTTAAATACCTCCAAGGATGGGGACTCTACCACCTCCCTGGGCAGCCCATTCCAGAGCCTGACAACCCTTTCAGTGAAGAAGTTTTTCCTAATATCTAACCTAAACCTGCCCTGGCGCAGCTTCAAACCATTCCCCCTCGTCCTATCATCTGTTACCAGGGAGAAGAGGCCGACCCCCACCTCCCTACAGCCTCCTTTCAGGTAGCTGTAGAGGGCGATCAGGTCTCCCCTCAGCCTCCTCTTCTCCAGACTAAACAACCCCAGTTCCCTCAGCCGTTCCTCGTATGACTTGTGCTCCAGACCCCTCACCAGCTTGGTTGCTCTCCTCTGGACATGCTCCAGCAATGCAACATCCTTCTTGTAGTGAGGGGCCCAAAACTGAACACAGTATTCGAGGTGCGGCCTCACCAGCACCGAGTACAGGGGCACGATGACTTCCCTTGTCCTGCTGGTCACACTATTCCTGATACAGGCCAGGATGCCATTGGCCTTCTTGGCCACCTGGGCACACTGCTGGCTCATATTCAGCCGGCTGTCAACCAGTACCCCCAGGTCCTTTTCCGCCAGGCAGCTTTCCAGCCACTCTTCCCCAAGCCTGTAGCGCTGCTTGGGGTTATTGTGACCAAAGTGCAGGACCCGGCACTTGGCCTTGTTGAACCTCATGCAGTTGGCCTCGGCCCATCGATCCAGCCTGTCCAGGTCTCTCTGCAGAGCCCTCCTCCCCTCAAGCAGATCAACACTACCACCCAGTTTGGTGTCGTCTGCAAATTTGCTGAGGGCACACTCAATCCCCTCATCCAGGTCATTGATAAAGATATTAAACAAGACTGGCCTCCTCCTCTGGTGATATTTCAAAATCTTTGCCTTCTGGCCAGTCCATGACCACTTCCAAGATTCCTGGGTGACTGGGGTTTCCTATATGAGCCTGTTGTGTCATCAGTGCGACCCACTTACTCCAGGTAGAATCAGTTGCATTATGCGTAGAAGGGATCTCTCCCTTTGAACATCCAGCCCAGCACTGGCAGTCGGGGTGCCAGGAGGAGCTGTGCTTCAGTACCAACCACTGCCAAAGCAGCTCGAACCCCTTCATATGCTGCTAATATCTCATTCTCAGTTGTCTCTTTCCTCCACCTGGCTGGAGGCAGGGCCCCTCTAGTTCTGGTCACAGTTACTCACATTTCGTATATATGAGTCAGGAGTTGCCTCATTAAGATGAGAAGTAAGATCAGCCCTTCTACTCTGTCTGCAGCAACTGCAGTCTACTCTGTCACTGGAAACTGGAGTGGCAAGTTTCCTGGAACAACCCCTTTTTGTGATTGTTTTTCCTCGCAACTCGTGTACCTGTGCCTCTAGGGTTGAGGTGGGATTTCCATCCCATTTCCTCATGGACCTCATTTCCATGGTCACGAAGGTAAAACCATAGGGTGCCCCATGGTGTGTACTCTCTATGTCTTCTATATTGAGCAGAGGGACACTTGCTCCCAATGGCTGAATACTGGTCCTTACAGGTGGGGAGTAGGACATATCCTCTTTGAGTTGCTGGACCAGTTTCTCCACAGCTGAGACAAAGGAGGGGGAGGAACAGAAGTATCAGTGTGCTATCAATGTTCTTCTCATACTAAATCCAAACCACAGCACTATACCAGCCACAGGAAAGAAAAAAAACAGACATTTGTGCAAATATAGACACATTGCGCCTGTCTGAATGTGGAAGCTGAGCTCCTGCTGTGGCTGAAAAACTTCCAACTAACTTATACTTTTTCAGGTGATACTGTGAGGAAAGTTAAAGACTCTAGGAATCTTTCCTTGAGGTAAATCTAATGTTATAAAGAACATAATTACCTAGCACTGTTTTTTAATGCTCAGGTGAGAGTAACACAGAGAAAATATAATTTTCACTGAGGTCTGCAATATATTAGATCTGCTCTGGCAACTTCAGTTCAGATCTTTAAAATCTTTTTCCTATGTATCAACTGGAAAATTTGTAACAAAAGTAATTATTCAGTAAAGCAGTCCTAGAGTTTAAAATAGGATTAAGACATTTGGGAGACTAAATCTTAGAGATTGTTTTTATTTTTTGGGTACCAGGTGCAAATTCTGAAGATATTTTGAGACATGCTGATATACATAGAGAAAACACAATTTTCTTTCTGGACATATTCATCTTTAGGCAAGTGTGGGCAGAGTGACTGTGTCACACCAAGCACTGATGAATGATGAACTCCCAGTGGATTTACATGGTCCACTCTGAGCTGTGTATGCAGTGATGCTGACCTGGGCTGTTTACACAGTTAGGTACACCGAAACTTGTCTTTAGTCCTACCCTGGAGAACCAGAAGATGTGCTGCTTTGCAGAGATGTTCTTTAGGTAAAGGTCAGCTAAAATCCTACTAGAAACCTTGGGGATCCTTTAAAGTAGTTCCTTAAGAGAGAGAGCTGTTTACTGGACATGGAATTCTTTGTGAAACTTTCACTGCTTTTCATAAAAGTCAAGGTTTCAGTGAGGTGAACTTTCATCTGCACCAAATCAGACTTCTCTAAGGGGTTATTCTACCTCTAGAGGTCCCTTGAGCCAGTAACTCCTTAATGGTATGGGTGTGACAGGGGCGGAAGCTATTAAGCTCAAGCACAAGCTTATTTTCAGATTTTAAAAAGCAGAGGATCTGAATAAAAGTAAAATTAAAGCTCTCATCACCAGCACAAGAGCAGGACTGTAAGAGAATAATATGACAATTCCTGGAGTTACTCTGTGTGCAATATGCAGAAAAAATTGAGCATCAGCAGCAGAGTGCTGCCGCTAACACATAAAGGTCTGCCTCATACTGTTCCTGGCCTGCTGGCTGTGGAGCATCTCAGGTGGCAATGCACCTGTGCACATCCACCTGTAATGTAGGAATCTTAGTAATACATCGTCATGGAGAATCCTAATAATATTTCTCACCTGGACTTAAATGTGAGCATCTTGCTTTGTATTTATGTGAGCCTTATTTCCAGGCTCCAGTAGAGTTGCAAAGCTCTTCAGAGCCAGGGATAACAACTCAATGTGACATTTAAGCAAACTGTACCATGCTTGCTTGTACCCTGAGTGGACAGAGACTAGCCTTTATGCCATTTGTACATTCTGAGTCACTTTTGTCTGCCTTTGAAACCAGTGTCCATAAAATGAAAGATTAATGAGACCATCTGCAGCCATCCCTCACGCAAATAACATTCATCCCCTCATCACTCTGCCTCTATCAGAAATGACATTTAGCCTGCTTCACACAATACTGTCTGATATTACAGATCGTGCAGGGTCACTTCCCTCAGCCTCCCTATCCTAAAACTCATGTGCCTGCACAAAACTAAGCGAGATTCAGAATCAGCAGGGATTTTTGAAAAGTCATTGCCCTGCATAAAGCACTCTGCCTAAATGGTGAAAAGTTAGAAACAAACTTTGTGCTGATGCCCAGCTCTTAGTTCCAAAAGAGTTAATTTCTGCTTTCCTGGTAACCTGTTAAAACCTATTAAAACAAACTCTTCTATAAGCTACAACAGATCAACAAAATAATTACTCTAAACAAACTAGGTTTCCAAAATTATTTCCTGACTTTTTAACTCCTCCTTTTCTTTTTTTTCTAAAAAATTATACAAAATATAATTTCTACATTGGGTATAAAAGGAGAGTTTGCAGAAACAAGAAAGAGAGAAAGAGATAAGGAGAGGGAGAGGAGGAGGAGAAAGGAAGCAAAGAAAGAAGAAAAAAAGAGGGAGGGAGCAAGAGAAAATGATGCACAGAAAGAGAAAAAGAGAGAAAGAGGAAGGAAGGGAGGGAACAGGAATAGTCTAACTTGCATCTGCATGCAAACTACATTCTGTAAAGTACAGGAAACTGGGTCCTACATACCCAGCAAACTTGTGTATTAAGCGATTTATGTTAAAGAAGACATTTCATCCAGCTATATATTCTCATAGACTGTTTATTTTGGTTATGAAGGAAACTACAAATCTGCAACTCATAAGTCATATAGCTCCTTTTTCCTTAAGTAACTATTTAACTAAAAACCATCTGGTAACCTGCCATATGCAATCAGCTCATTCTTCAGATTTTCACTGCAAATTCCTTGTTGTTATGATATCCAAAAGACCCTAGTTATAGGAGGAAAGGAAATTAATCCATGTCCCATTGTTCCTCGCTGTATAAAACTAAATCCTGTGCTTCTTCCTCCCTCCTCTGGGAATTTCTGTAGTGCAAGACAGAGCACGCATCGAAGCAGAGATGTTTTAATGGATCATTAGCTTTCTTACTGGAGGCTTCAGCAAAGGAAACATTCTGCTGTGGTCACCGGTGAGCACAATATATTAAGTGATATGACACAGATGTTTTCATATCCAAGTTATTCTGTGACTCTACAAATTCCAGTGCAGAGAAGCTAAAAATGGACTAATTTAAGGGCCCTGGTATTTAGGGCTTTTGCCTTGGTTAAGGATAGCAGGAATCTCAGGTTCCAGCCTTAATTCAGACCATAAAAGTGACTTAGGGTCCCCTCTGGTTACCAGCTGTTCTTCTACAGTAATTGTCCTCTGGTTTTTGCAGGTGCTTTCTCTCTCTTTCTCCCTGTTATTTGAAGACAGGGTAAATAAAAATGGCTTGTCCTAACAAATAACTTGTAGTATTCCAAACCAGTTACCTTCATCAACAGTAAAGCCAACTCTCATTCCCACTATCTATACAACCCTCACCATCAGTACCATCACACTGAGTCCTCGTCATCACTGGACTGAGACAGGGAAATGCCATAGTTAACATTCCAGATATGGGGATGGATAGCTGGTGTATTTAGGAAGGAACAGGAATCAAAAGCATCTTGAATCAGTTTCTGGAGAACTAATTATCAGGGAGGTTCTTTACAAATGATAACTGCAGCTAAAACAAAGTAGAGGATGAAAATAATTGTGTTTCTTTGTCTGTTTATTTGTTTCCAAGTAGAAAGTTTAGCTACTTTATATGCTGAATGCAGGAATTGAACATTGCAGCTCTTGGCAAGTCTGCAGAGCTCTGTCTTTCTTCCAGACATGTGTTCCTTTGCCCTGTTTGAAGGAAGCAGTTTGACATACTGAATCAAACAAAAATCCATAGATAGCCAAAATAGATAGGCAAAATAGACAAGAGAAGTGACGAGGGAAGACCATAATAAACAGAAAACCAAACTAACTCTAAGAGTATTTGGATTTGAAACCTTATTTCTCTGTCAGCATGTGCATGTGACAGACAATAAAGCAAATTTAAAGAAGGGACAGTAGCAAGAGAAAAAACTGCAAATATCTGAGTTGGGAGACTCGATATTAGAGTAGAGAGAAAGTAGTGATAAAGCTTTGGGTGGGGCAGTCTTATCATTAAAGACCCTCATTTCTCTTTCATCTCAGCTTCTGTTATAAAACCCAGTGAAATGGATCTTGGAAATTGTAAAGCCAGTTGCTGAATTGGTTTGGGGAAGATGAATACTGTTGTTATTGCTGCTCACTCTCGCTCTCCCATACTCTGTCTTGCTCACTCACTGAGTCCATGTTTGGAACGCAAGAGAAACATTTCTCAGCTAGCATGAGATGATATTTTTTACTAGTGTTTGACATTTCCATGGCCTGTGATCACAGTGGAATTTTCTCCACAAAGTGATATCATCTTCACATGACTAAACCAGAGCTGAAAATCAGGCTCAGGAAGAAAACAAGCTAAACATACCTGACCACAGCCTTGTGCCAGGAAAGGAGGTGACCTGAGACCACCAAGCAAGGGGAGCAGATGAAAGGGGAAAAGATTCTCAGCTGGAGTATAAATGACTTGGTTTATATTCTTTTAAATAGTTTGTGTGACCTCTAGTGGCCCTTGCTGCCTTCTATGTCCCTGCGCTTTCAATTTGTGGAAGTCACCTGGACCTACCGATGCAGCAGCATATTTATACAGATGTTAGCTACTGCTAGGTTTCTGTTGCAGAACTGCAAGTCAGCCAGGGTTTTTGAGTAGACATGTCCACGCTTTTTCCTTAAATAAACACAGGAAAAATATTTTTAATTGAAATAAACACAGCAACTTCCCCTTCCCCCCTACCAACATCCCTCAAGACAGAATCACAGAATCATCGAGGCTGGCCTAGTCCAACCTCCTGCTCAAAGCAGGGTTACCCAGGACAGGTTGCTCAGGTCTCTGTCCAGTTGGGTTTTGAATATCTCAAATGATGGAGACTCCACAGTCTCTCTGGACAATCTGTTCCACTGTTCAGTCACACTCACAGGACAACAACTTTCTTTTTTAATGTTTAAATAGAATTTTTTGTATTTCAGTTTGTGCTGATTGCGTCTTGCTCTCTCACTGGATTCCACTGGCAAGACTTAATGCATATTTTTTAAAAAAATGTGAAGAACATACGATATGCACAGTAGAGACAGATTAAAATAAAGGATTTTAAAACTCCTCCCCACACACATATTTTTGCAGGGTAGATTTTTCCTCCTGTCTTTCTCTCACTCCAGGAATTTCCAGGGCCTCTGAGCTGTAGCACACTCCACACAGTCCTCACTCTGTGTTTATTTGACTTGGCTATGTATTTGTTTCCTACTGCTCTCAGGAGCCTCCTCATCTCTGCTCCTGCTGGATTCTCCCAGCTTGTCCCTTCTCTCAGTCCCTGCTGACCCCTCACACACTCCAAGGCATCCCTCACTTCAACAGGCACTCCTGATCTTAAAAAGGCATGCACTCCCCCTCCATCTCCAAAAGGGATCTAGAATTTTACAGCAAGGAGAAATCATACAGGTGATCTTCTTCCCTGCTGTTCAGTCACATTTTTTAATGGGATGTAATCTAAATAACCTACTGCAGGAGAAGAACAAATAATGTGTTTGCAGACTGTTAGGTATAGTTTGGTAAATATTACTGCTAGCTTTTCAGTATGCTGGTGTACTTAGATTAAGCTGGGAATTTTTCCAAAACTCCCAGTGAAAAAGATGTATTAATCCAAATCAGAACAGTTACTTTTACAGAGTTAGTATTGCACTATGTTCTGAGCAGCAGATGGTGGGAGTACTTGTATATTAAGGTATACACAGATGATGTAATGAAAGTATATCAATAATTTTAGGTTATAATTTAGATGATAATAGATTTAGCTTTGTAGCGCTTTTACACTGCATGTCACTGTCTTGCCCCTATTTTACAGACAAGGAATCTAGTCAAAGGCAATAATAAAGGTCATGATATGTTACCACATCAAGACATTATCATACACACTAATCCTAGATTTTACACTACAGTAACATTTGAGTGGCTTGGCTAAACCAACACAAGAAATATGTAAGAGAAAGAGGATGATATTCCAGCATTTTTATTTTCTTTTTCTTACTTTTTATGTTGTTTTTAAACACAAAGTCTGCCTCTGCTAATGAAAAAATGAAAGATTGAATCCCCCGATGTACATCAATATGTCACGAACTTTGATTGACTTTAAATAATGAGAATGATGGTGAGAGTAGGACTACATTAAAATGCCATCAGAAAAGGTTAGGTGAATTTGGTTTCCCCATATGTGTGAGCAGGAGCATTTCCTGTACCCAATGCTATGTCTGAAAGTAGGAAATCTTTTCAATCACAGAAAAGTAATATCAAAATGATCAAAGAAATAAAAAAACCAACATTCATCCTAATCATCAAAATATATTTCAAGCCACCAGCTGTTGAGCTAGCCTGGACATTTTTCAACCTCAAGGGATATTAGTTTTGACCCTTTTGGCCTTTTGATTTAATAATTTTACAGTGCGATTGAATTCTAATATTCAGATGTCTGGGAAGAGATGGTTGGTGCTGAGCTGGTATTGCTCAGGCTGAGCAGATGGGATACATTGTGTCTGGGAAGAAGAAGATGATATTTCTTGTTAGTTACATTTGCACTGTGTTGCAATTAAATAAACATAGTAAATATACACACCTATTTTTTGTTTTCTGGCATTTTTTTTTATTCCTAAAGAAAGAGCTCATTCCTCACCTGTTTGTGAGAGATAAGCTATAATGTACTGTTAACATACAGTTTTTATCTCTGCTCAGCAATAAAGATGGTTTATAAATTATATCTCTGCCATAAGGTAAGCAAAGATAATAGACCTGATTTGTACGCAGCATATGGGCCCTTGTATCCAATTTATTTCCTTTTTTATTTCTTGGATTTGCCTAAAGGCCTGTGTTCTGTTTGTTTAAGGTTTAATCCAAAAATGAATCTTGAAGACATCTTTTCAAATTGTGCATTGCCCCTGTTATTATCAAAGTGTAATTCAGACATCTGCTAAACTGTCCCCAAATATAATCTTAAGAAAGACAAAACTAACAAACACAGCTCTAGCCAATTATTGTGTTAATTCTACATTGTGGAACTTTAGCATCTGCATTTAATAGAAATGTGTTATAATGAAAGTATGCAGTTTAAAAACAGCTTCTGAAATTTAATCATTTATCTAGAGGAGGAACATTTTTTGTTGCTATATAAGCATTAAGCATGAATTTTGGATCATGTTGGGGTTTTTAAATGGCATTGTTTAAGATAGAAGAATAAAGTTAAATTAGTATAGTTCAAAGAAAGCTACAACATAGCTTAGTGGGTCTACTTTCTACCTAATGGCTGTGAGACTTGCCAACATCCAAATCTGTGATTCCAAAAACTTCACCAAGCTGTTTCTAACTCTGGAAGAATCAAAAGTCTCTCTCAGGAAGGAGTTTGGTCACTGTGTTTTTGGAAGTTAGAACACAATCTCCTGTGAGACAGCTGCACTTTAAAGAAAAGAATTAGACCTTCCTTATTTTCAGTATCAAAGAACTTTGGCACATGGATCAGCATTTGCAAATGGATTCAGTTCTGTCTCAGATTTAATTTAAGTCTTAGTCCTAACATGATCCACAAAAACGGAGTAATAACTCTTATGTGTTACTGCATCCATAACTATCACAACATTTTAAGATGCTGCAGTCACAGCCCACATTGTTGTCTAATATTATGTCTCTAATGGAAGTTAAAACTGAGTGGTGGTAACAGATGATGTGTCCACTGGAATCTTATCTTAGACTACAAGGGAATGAGTTAGCTTAAACTATTTTCAAGATTATTCTGATTAAAGTAGCTTTGCCTTTTGTCCTGAAATGGACAAAATAAATTCATACAACCTAGAAGAGCAGCTCAGTTCCAGAAAAACTAACTGAATTTTATTTCCTTTATGAAATCTAGTTCCACTGAAGTTCATTAGGACTTAACACAACATTTCTTTGTATGAAATTCTTTCTGACTTCCAAGGGATGAGGATTTCACCCCAACCTTTTATAGTGTCATATTTTGCCAAACAAACAAAACTTACCTTATCTTCCCTTTTCTTCAGTGCAATTTAAGCCAGATTCCTGCTTTCACACTTCCTATTTGCAACTGCTCCAGAAACTGAAGCCTGAATGCAGGCTGTGATTTAAACTTCTTGCCACAAATAAGGTAACACATCCCCAAAACTATGCTTTTGCCCTCTTCAGATCAGTAGTTTGAATAAAAACACCATCTACCAGGTCTGTAGAAAAATTAGAAAGGCCTTACCTCTTATATATGGAGGGCCTGATTTCATACTTTGCCTAAGGGGCAGATTCTACCCTTCTATTTTTAGGTGCCAAGCAACTAAATGAAATAAGAGCCAGAGTTGGATTCCAAAGGAAAAAAAAAATAAATTACTGAGAGTCTTTTAAATTTTCGTTGATCCTACTGATCAAGTGACTGAACAAGAAAGTGTCATCTCACATGCTCATTGCTAATGAATGTTATGAAGAAGCCATATTTCCATTAACTCATTAGAAGATTTTAAAAAAGACAGGTGAAGGTGTACAGGGTGCCCCCATCCCATCTATTCTCTGTCTCCACAGACAATGGTGCCACTGTGGTATAAATTTCCTGCAAGTAGCTCACAGAAGAGAGCAATGAAACTTTGCTAAAGGTGTAGTTGGCAATATTATCTGATTCTATGAGGTTGAAGTTCCCTCAGATGTTGAGATGCAGTGTCCTGGTTGAGTTGTCAATATTCAGATGAGACCTAAAACTAAAGTCTGGTATACTTACAGTCATTTACGATGTCATGACACTCAGGTATCTGTGAAAGGGTGTTAATGTAGAAAAATGTAATGAAAATTCCTCTTGCTGTTAGATGTATGTTGTAGGATCTGTAAATCTTATTAAACTGATTCCATTCCACACAACTTCAAACTACAAAGTGGAAAAGGAGCATTTGAGGATAGCAGAACAATCAGTTTAATTTCAATTAATCTGAATAGTGTCAGCAAACAAATCAGATTTGTAAGCACTTGGGGAAAAACATGATGATGAATATTGGCCAACTTTGACCATCAAGCACAAACTACAACAAGGCAATCTAATTTCTGTTTATGATGTCGTAACAGTAGATACAAATGGAGAAGCAACAGAATTCATGCAGCTGTTTTCTGTGAAGCTTTTGTCTCACATGGCATTTCATTAAGAAATTAGGGAAGTATAACAGAACCACTGCAGGGGAGATGCAAAACTGGTTCCACACTCAGAGTTATTAACAACTCAGAGAGCGCAAAAAAAGAGTGAAATGGCAGAATGGGAACCTGCGTGAATGTACTGATGTTTCCTGTTCATATTTATGACACACAGATAGTTTAGAAGGTTCAGAACATGTGAGTTCAGAAGCTTCTTACAAACCATAGAACTTCTTTGAACTGAGAATCAAACTGACTTTTTAGAATAAACAGATAAAACAAATATTAATGAACAGGCAACCCATGCAATATTTACTTAAGAGTTCTGCAGGCGCTCAGAAATTAAATTTCTGAAATGCAGTAATAAATCTAATAATTTTAAAATGTGCTTTACAGAAATAAATACATATAGTTTAAAAAGGTGCTATTAGGGACTGACACAGCTACAGACCAATGTGTCTGACTTCCATGTTGGAATAGAAAGTATAAAAATAAATAGAACTAATAGTGAATATGATATCCATGGGAAGGTCAGTATAATTGCTGAAAATGAAATTTTAGGTCTCACAGAGCTACCAGAGGTCTTTCAAGGACCACTTAACACATGGATAAAGCATAAGGAGAGGCTGCTATCAAAAGCTGAACAGGAATCAACAGTGTAATGCTGTGTTGTGAAAAGGAAAATGTCAAACTGGAGCAAAAGCTGTAAGAGTGATAAAATTCTGGTTTCCTTAGTGCTGGTAGCATGTCAGTATTTTATGTAGTTTTGTTGTGATGCACTTGAAAATACAAGAAAACTTCTTGGGCAGAGTCATCAGGAAAGAAAAGAAATGAAAGATCTTAGAAGCGTGAATGACAAGAAATGACTGAAGGATCTGACCTTGCTTAGTCAAGAAAGACATGGCAGAGGTTAGAAAAACTAGTAGTTCTTAAAATCAAAAAGGTCGTGTAGAAACAAACAATAAATGATATTTCATTCTCCATGTGCAGGGCTAATAAGATAAGTAACAATGGATTTAAGTTTCAGCAGGGATTTAGACAAGTTGTTGGGAAACTAAATTCCAGATGCAATTCTCTATAACATTGTATCTCTCACTAACTATAAAGCGTTGAACAGATATCTATCATCTGGAATGTCATGAGGTAGAAGCAAGGGAGGGATTAGAGGGCTTAGAACACCCTTCCCAGACTAATTTTCTATGATTCAATAATTATATTCACACGTTTCAAGTCCTGTTTCAGGAATTTTAATCTAAGCAGCTAATCTCAATAGTTATACAATAGTTCAGTTACGACTTTAATTATAGCGTTCCCAACAAAATAGTTTTGTCTGTTTTCTCATTGGAAAACACTGATCCAATGCTTGTCAGGAATTGCTACAGTATTCTTCAAAGACTAGTTTGGGCAACTTTTATCCCAGGCCATTATCATTCCAAAGTGCTGATTAACGTCATGCCTGGTCTCAGTTAAGAGCTGGTAATGAATGGCAGGCATTTTTTTCCATCTATAACCTTGAATTAGGTATGTTTTTCACGTTACAGGTTGGTATCAAATTTAAGGCTTTGTATGTGGAGATATTTTACATTGGAATGTACACATTTAGTAATCAAATGGGGAAGAGAGCACTTTACAACAAAAATAGTTCAAGAGATGTTAATAGGCAATTCGAGAACAGGTGACTGCATTTCCAAAGAATGAAAAAAACAGCCTATGATTTAATTGGAAGAATGTCAAAACTATCTCTAGACCACTACATGTGAACAAGCTTTGGGAAGAGAAAAATAATTGGGAAGGGAAGCCCTAGAGGATCCTGAGAAATGACAGGCTTGAAGAGATCCTAGGAAAAGATTTACAGTAACAAAACCAAAACAAACAAGCAAAGCTCAGTGTGGCTTAGAAAGAATATTCGATTGTCCAGGAGGAAGTCCTCAGAAATTAGTTGTGCAGTAAGACAGAGACCATCTTGAATGAGAGAGTCTCCAGCTGAATACTGGCAATAGGCAGAAAAATTTTATGTTAGTACAATAAAATAAAGTAGTCTCTTTCTGTTACCTGTCCTTTATAAGAATTTACAAAATTTCTGTATATTTCAAGGTTTAAATATTTTTTATTTGCATTTTACCACAATCTGGTTCAGATTATGGCCATTGAAATACATATGGTTAGCACAAGCTATTCTACATCAACAGATATGGTGATCCTTAAAATTGGGTTCTTAACAAGTTCACACCTTCCCTAAATATTGATGCAAGAAATTGAAAAGGTAACAAAAATCTAATCTTCCATTTAAGCTGCATGGATAAGAGACTATATCATGAGATCAAGAGAGAAAGAAATATGTTTCAGTAGAAACTGTGTGGCACTGTAGTGAGCAGGACAGCTGAAGCCTGAGAGTCCCAAAGGAATTGCTCAAGAGTGCTGTAGCCAAGGTAGTTTGTGTTCCTACTGCCCAGTCACTTGAATCTCAGTCCATTAAACAAGCAAGAATAAGTGTTCTGAAGGCACTATCAAGGAGAGGGGCTTACTTCTGAACAGGTAAGAGAAAAAGAGTAAGGTCCAGTCAGTACATTTTTGCTGCAGATTAAAAGATAAGATAGCACAGGGAATTTGCAGAATAAAAAATCCTTTGCCTGACTAAGGACTGCTTTACCCAAGAGAACGGTCACAGCCAGAGCTGTACGTGTGCACAGAGAAACAACTGGTTGCTTTTGACGGCAGTTAAGCAAGACATAATGCATCTGTTGATAACATAGATGGAGTGTACAATATAGGACTGTGAGGGGGGAAAAAAGTCAGAGGACAGAACCTTTTATAGTCCTGGAATACATCGTGAAGAATAAGAAGTGTTATTAAGACAATACACTTGGAGGAATCAGCTGGGGAAGAGCAGGAATTTATCCTTGAGTGGGAAGGTGTAGGCAGCCTCTCACTAGTGGGAGTTGCTACCTACCTGCAGGCATGCTGCCTGAAATGATGACTCTTCTTCAATGATAAACATAGAATAGCTAAAACCAGAGAAGTTGTGGATGACAGATAGAGCTGCCACTGTCAGCAAGCCAGAGGTAGCTAAGGTTCTATTAATTGGGAAGTCAGAGGAATCATGGAGTCAGGATCTGAATGAGACTACTTGCACCAGAAGAAGGCTTTGTGTGCCAGAAAAGAAACTCTTTTTATGTACAGGACCTTGTCTGAATGTACTATTGCAGGCCTAAAATAAAAAAGATATTCCTCATGGAAAACTGTGTCTGTGCAGAGAGGTACCTCAAGATGAGAGGGATTCTCTTTGCTGGGTAAAAAACTGGCTGGATGGCCAAGCCCAAAGAGTGGCGGTGAATGGAGTTAAATCCAGTTGGAGGCTGGTTACAAGTGGTGTTGGCCAGAGCTCAATACTGGGGCCAGTTCTGTTTAACATCTTCATCAACGACCTGGATGAGGGGATTGAGTGCACCCTCAGCAAGTTTGCAGATGACACTAAGCTGGGTGGAAATGTTGATCTGCTTGAGGGTAGGAAGGTTCTGCAGAGTGATCTGGACAGGCTGGATCCATGTGCTGTGGCCAATTTTTTGAGGTTCGACAAGGCCAAGTGCCAGGTCCTGCACTTGGGTCACAACATCCCCATGCAACGCTACAGGCTTGGGGATGAGTGGCTGGAAAGCTGGCAGAGAGGGATCTGGGGGTACTGGTCGACAGGTGGCTGAATATGAGCCAGCAGTGTGCCCAGGTGGCCAAGAGGCCAACAGCATCCTGGCTTGTATAAGAAATAGTGCAGCCAGCAGGACTAGGGAAGTCATCTTTCTCCTGTACTTGACATTGGTGAGGCCGCACCTTGAATAATGTGTTCAGTTCTGGGCCCCTCACTACAAGAAGGACACTGAGTTCCTGGAGCATGTCCAGAGAAAGGCAATGAAGTGCGTGAAGGATCTGGAATAGAAGTCTGATGAGGAGCGGCCTGGAGAAGAGGAGGCTGAGGGGAGGCCTTATCCCCCTCTACAACTACCTGAAAGGAGGTTGTAGCGAGGTGGGGGTCAGTCTCTTGTCCCAAGTAACAAGCAATAGGATGAGAGGAAATGGCCTCAAGTTGCACCAGGTGAGGTTTAGATTAGATATTAGGAAAAATGTCTTCACTAAAAGGATTATCAGGCACTGGAATGGGCTACCCGGGGAAGTGGTTGACTCCCCATTCCTGGAGGTATTTAAAAGATGGGTAGACGATGTGCTTAGAGACATGGTTTAGTATTGTACAGGTACAGTTGGGATTGATGATCTTAAAGGTCTTCTCCATCCTAAACCATTCCATGATTCTACGATTGTCAGAGAGACCTGTAGACTCTTAGACACGTGCTTTACTTCTACAGCTAGCACATTACTCTTCACATTTAAGGTCAAAAACGTTTCTGAGGTGTTCAGGACATGTTTCTTTTTCATCCTAGCAGGCAGGCTGAAGTAAGGCCTGCTGCAGCTTCTGTGACCAGACCTCAAAAGCTGAAAGGCATATTTATTTCCAATGAAGTCCCACTCAGTTCCTCTCTCAGTCAAACAGCCATTTGGAATGGTCTTCATGGTCATCATGATCGCACTCACGGATCAGGCTAGACGGAGAATAATACCCTGCCTCCCACAAGAAATTCTGCTACCTAATACCTTAAAGCAAAAGCTTTGTCCTTTTATATAAGAATTGCAAAGACAACTTTTATGATCTTAATTTTTAAAGAATTATAAAATGATGACACTTGCCTCCTATTATCTAGACATAAATTGTTTAATAGATATTTTCTTCAAAATTCTTAAGGCTAGATTGAAAATATATGCAACCAAAAAGGTTGCAATGGCAGCATAGTGTTACTTCCTTTACTCTCTGGCTACTACAAGGTACTTCAGGAATCTGTGCAGTTCATCAGTTTAAACACCCATACAGAAAGAAAAAACAGAAATCTTCAGATCTCAATGGTTATTTTTTGTGAAGCAGCACTAGGTTGAAGGAGGAACTTCATGTATACAGAGTGTTATATGGTGATTTAAAATCTACATTATATTTGATGCAACAAAGTATGATCAAAGGCCAAAGGACATGGAAGAAGTTGTACAGCTGGAAGAGTTGCAAGAATTCTTTTGAAGTAGAGGACTTGATGTTACCCTTAATCCTTGAAAACTACTCTAAGATGCAAAATTCTTGGGACAGAAGCTTTTAAGGAAATGAACATGTTAATGAATCTACCTACAATGTCAGGAAACGACTCAGTCAGGCTCTACCACAAACTATACACTTTGATAGTTGGAAAGCCTATTACAGATGTAAAGTGTTTATAAACATGGTTTGTAGGAAAGAGAGGGGATCCCAAACCCCTCTTCTATCAGATATACTCACCAACAATGAAAGGAAACTCATTCAAGAACATATCGTCTCTGGGAGTTAGCTCTGTCAACAAAGTCAGAACGACATTTTGCAAAATCAATAGAAAAATGTTTTTGATAAAATAGCAGGCTTTGACGAAGATCCTATCAGACAAAGTTGCAGCCAGGAATATGAAGTCAGGGAGATTTGAGCACTGTAATTAAGGACTGAGGCAAAATTAAGTAGCCCCTGAGACCCAGTATGAACATTTTGAAAACATATTTTCCATATGACTTTACAAAGGCTCAGAACAATGACAATATTTCATCTATTTTATTTTTTCAGGGTAAATCATTTACTAGAAACTTAGAACTGATTCAGTCATCTCAACCAAACTTCCATTGCATTTGATCAGTTTATATTGTCGTATTCTGCTCAAACTGTTCAAATCTGCATTCACCATAGGCCATCTAAGAGGTCAATAAAATGCTTCCTGGACTGTTCAGTGCAGAATTTATATTTCAGAAACCAGCTAAACAAGAGATGTCAGGACTGCATTATTTTGCCCATGATTATCTTGGTGGCAATAATTTACAGAAGCAGCTGTATACATATAACAGGTTGGAGTTGTCTTTGAAAAATGATCCTGGTTATTAAGAGAACATCTGATACATTCACAATTAAACACATGGGCCATCAGCTTGAGGAGAAAATATGTTTCTAGTCCCTAAGTGACAGCCACCTTGGACTGGATACCTGAAAGTCAAAAATCAACAATGAAGAAAATTCTTTGGACCATGAAACCATGGTGAGGAATATGAATCTTGGAGGCATGACATAGGAACCTCTTCTTGTTACCCATTTTCTGTAGGAAGTTATTGCAAGAATATTTTTGGCAAAAATAAATGTGGAATTATATAACTGTAAGAATGAACAAAGCTGTGAAAGTAGGATGATGAAGTAAAGACAGAATGAAAATGTGTTGTTGTGGGTTTGATTTTTTTTTTTAAACTTTCTTAGATATTTCTGTGGAGTGATGGAAAATGTGAAAGTTTCAGCTTCTTATCTTCATTTAAGATGCATCAACCTACCGAAATTCAACTATGTCCTTTGAGATCAGATATTTACTTTTTCTCCACATTTCTAGGCTTTTCTTGAGTGGAATAATTTCTGACTAACAAGGAAATCAATATTGTATCTTCTTCTGGGAATTTTTTGCTTCGATAACTATTTTGATTTTATCACCAGTGGTATGACTGACAGTTTTAGCTTTTTGTCTTCTTTTAAATTAGAATCAAGCAAAAATACGTAATTGATATGTCTTTTCTAAATTTAAAATTATCTGTGCAAAATGTTTGAAAATCTGCCTGATTGCCAAATACTCCTTAGCAAAAGCAAAACAAAGGTGAGGCAGAATGTATATATTTTTTAATTTAATTATTTTTATACTTAATTTAGCTATTTGGTGGTTTGATTCATAGCCTTTGTAATCCATGGACCTGGTAAACATTTCATTGAATCAGCTTATTCCATCCCAAATCGAGACATTTCAAGTCCCTTGATGCAGTAGGGGCATAACTGCAATTTTTTTCCTTAGAAGATAAGTGAAATTCTAAAAATAATTTAATATAATTATGTTTGTATTTCTCTAGAAGTGCTGTTATTAGCTTGAAGTTTAAATAAATTAAAACCCACAAATGTAAACATATTATGAAGTTCAAAAAATGGCCTTGCATTTAAGGCTGTATTACACAATATAGTATAATAAAAAAGCTTTCAGCAAAGTCTCAAACCAAACCCTCTGTTGAGAGGACCCTCAAAACAGGGGTTAATTAAAACCTACATTTAAATCTTACCATTTGGGGCACATCTTTTTTGCTTAACTTGTGCCAAAGTATAGGCTATAATGTTTCTTCACAGGCATCTTTTTAAATGCAAAGAGGTTTTCATAAATACTGTCCATTTCTTAATGTTTTAACAAGAGAACAAGGTGAGGCACTGGGTGAATTTCATCCTCCAATACTATTTCCTTCTTTTACTCTTCTTATCCTTTCTGGTTTTAAAATTTTCAGACTTCAACCCTAAGTGAGGCTTATGCAATCAACTACCCTGTTTTTTCTAATATGTGGCAGTGCTGTTAACATAACTCCAAATGCAACTTGTTTGATTTTCTTGCTCTTTTATCATAGCAATACTGTGGTTTTCCCTATTCAGCTTGGTCTAGTATAATTCTTTAGATGATTTTCCTGCGGTATCACTTCACCATTTTTGGATTGCTTTATTCTGAAAACAAACATTTTGTGTCCTGAGGCAGCCTGTCAGATTGTCAGTCACACCTGTTTGGGTTGCTTTGTTGGATTTTTTGGTTTACTTTTTTTTTATTTATTCATTATTTTTAAGCAAGTAGGAGAATAAAAGGTCTGAGAGATAGCCAGATGCTCAAAAATGTGTGAAAATGGGTGAGTGGATAGGTTGCAAAGATTCTGTAAATGCCCATTCTCAAGGACCTGAAAGTGCTGTGCAGGCACAACAGAGATATTGCACTGGAGGTGCGCCCTGAACAAAAAGAAGGGGCACAGTGGAAATGGACATGAAAAAAGAGGGAGAAGAATGGAGAAGTGTATGGGACATATGAAATAAATTCATAGCAGGTCAGCTTCATTACTTGCTCATGCAACAATTTTATTGTGGAGGGAGAACTCTAGCTAGGAACTTGTACTTTCCAGCATATTGCAGTACATTTTGGGGAAGAATTCTTTGATATGTTCACTTAAAATTCTACAGAATTAAAGGTAATTAAAAGAAGCAACAAAGAAAAGGAGGAAGATGAAAGAACAGAAGTATGAAGATAAACAAATACACACTTACAATACCCCTCTATACTTGAAATACCACATCTTCCACATACAGGCTATGTGAACGCTAAGCAGAAGGGAAATTGCAGAAGTATCGAAAGGAAAAGGATTCTAACAGACTTTTTCTTTGAGAAAAGCAAAACAGTTAGAACAGCAAACATTTAGATGCAGTAACATGGCTGATACATCCTTAAGAATAAGCAAAGCTTTAGAAAATAAACCATAAAAAATCCTTGCCATAAAAATTGACAAAATGTTCCAATGCTGTTTATAGTCATATTTGGATAGATGGGAAGGGCACAGGTAGAATACCTTCTTCCACTAGTTAAAAACCAAATTCTACCAGCTAAAAAACCTATTTTTGCATCATAGCTGGGCTGGAAAAGCAAGTCATATTCAAGAATAAAAGAGAAAGGCATATGGAGGACATCCAGCTGAGCAATGATCAGAGGCAAGGCAGCATGTTCAGGAGTTTGTTTTTGCTGTATTGGAAGTCTGTTTTGAAAACAACTTCAAATTGTTTCATTTGATCATTGGAGGAATGAAAGCAACACTGGTAGGCTTTGCCATCAAATAGTATTGGCATTTTTTTCCTTTAATATTTTTAAAAATTCAACACATGGAATTTTAGAGCTGAAGTACAAACGTCTTCAATTATGTTTGCTGTTTCAAAATTCAACAGAAAATAGTTATTATGAAGGTTTATTCATTTCCGCACTATCTATTCAGTGATGTTTTATTTAACAGCAGAAAGTCTGTGAACAATAAGTATCAGCAATGAAATAATAATATAGAAGATATTTTCTTTTGAGACTATGGGCTTTCCTCCTTTAAGAGAGGAAGTTTTTCATTGTTGTAAAGGCCAGTTGCTTTTAACCACCTGACAAACAAAGTCTATTAACCCACTATAAATTTACAAATACATCAAGTAGGCACACTTGACACTGTAAGAGAGTATAATAATTAATAATAAAATAGTAATTAATAAAAATTAATTATGAATATACTGTAAGGTATAATTATATGTCTACCAAAAAGAAAGAGATAAGGTAAATATAGCTATTCAAAAAGAAGAGAAGAAGAAATCTTGTCATTGGGGATGTCCTTGATTTAAGTAATAGGAACCAGGTTGTATCATTTTAGGAAACCTACTAAGGATTCAATTTGAGTAATAAAACTATGGAAAGTGCCCTATACAACAGAAATGCACTAAAGCATCCCATTTAAATATGATGTAACTTCCTCTAATACCTGTTTAGTATTGCATTTGACCTTCAGCTAGATTTCAGATCCTTGCACCTTTACAAGAGTAAGGAATTGACATATGAAATACAAACACATGAAACTTTTTTCTTAGAGAAGTATTGAGTGATCTGGAATATCTACCCTCTTAAGAATAAGCAATGATTCACTAAATTTTTCACTTAGAAGGCAATATGTCAATACAAGACTTAATTAATCAATTACTTTAAATGTTGGTAAAGTTAAAGATTCAGAATCTCTTCAGGAAAAAAAGCAGCCAGAGCATGAGAATAAGACTTTAGGAAAGTCTCCTGAGAAATGTAATCTCATTAGAGAAGCCAACCATCACACTGAGAAGGACAGTGTCTTTTAAAGTGGAAATGACAGCTTGTAAAGATTTCTCAGAAACAGATTTTCCCTATCTAAATTAAGGTTGCTGAATCATTGCAGAAATTATTACCTATGTTGGCATGGGTTTTCACAGTACTTTCTCTTTCAGAAGACTGTATTTAGACTAAATCATAAAAAAAAAATGTAGAGAGGTAGTAGTAGAAGACTAAAAAAACCACCAAACCAATTTTTTTTAAACCACATTTTAAATTATATTTTTAAACACTTTAGGCCACTTTATAGGTAGTCCTCCAACTCAGATAATGCTTTTTATTCTTAAATAGATTCTTTCCTATAATAGTCCAGACACTAGCCAGATACTAGGTTAGAGAGGATATACAGGGACTTTATTACAGCATTTTTAACACACGTGTTATCTGTCCTAGCCTGTAGCTAAATAATATGGTATTTCCATTGCTAGCAATAGATCACAGGATTTATACAGAGTTTATGAGGCCTCAGGACTATGGCTTGTCAGATTTACTTCGTCTGACCTTGTCTTGATCTGCCTGGAACTTTGCTTTGACCTGGTTTAGCTGTAACAGTATTTTTCTCTAACAACCAGATGACTATGTTTAATTGGTTTTAATATGGCTTGTCTTCTTATGGTATACCCATAGTTTTATATACAGTTGTAATAAGAGGGTGTCCTGTATAGAATGAGATATTTGTGACTCTAATGTAATGAAACAATGTAGAAAAATACAGGTCCAGTATGACAGCAGAGGCCTTGAAAAGAGGAGGCACAGGATGCACTATAGAGGAATAGAGGCATGGGGTGATAAGAGATGGGGCACAGGCTGACACTGGAAAGCCTGTGGCTATAAACAAGACAACAATTAGTTAAATAAATGCAGACCTCACAGAACTTGTTTTAAGGTTATCACAAGTGCGCTATATGTAGTAAATTTGGACGTAATGTGGACTTGCAGACCAATGAAGAAAAAGCAAGGTTTGAAAGAATTAGCAAACAAATAGAAATGACGCCAGCAGACCCTAAAGTGAAGAAGAAACCAACAACGTCAACATCATAGTCTGCCCAGTGAAGGAGTTGGGGTGCTGGTGATTCACCACATGTTATCCCAACAGATGGAAGGATCCTGAGGGGCAGTGGAAGAGTAAGCACAAGACCAGAAAAAGGGTTAGCAGGTAGGAAATGTGTGATACAACTGTAACTGTATTATTATTTAATGGAATTTTTGGGTTTGGTTTGGTTTGGTTTGGTTTTTTGATATGGTGGTATTTTTTCTTTATATTCCTTATTTTCTTCTTTTTCTATTATAATTAGATGTTGACTAACTCTATTTAGACTGTCAAGATTTCAGTTATACTAATAATGAACTCCTTGCTTAACATATAATCATTGATTCCTTTTTACCCACAATGTTTTTGAGCAGAAGATATAATTCCATTGTAATTTGTATATCTTTATTAAAATCCTGTGGAGTCCATATATTAGATTAAAGAAATCTCTCTGCTAAAATTGTAAACCAGATTCTTATCTCCTACTGTGATGCCTCTAGGTGAATCTACTGTTTTTCAGCAGAGGTCATATAGCTGTATATGGTGAAATAATAAAAATGTCCAGCAGCATATGCCGCATAGTGCTCATCCCAAGTAGGTCAGTAAAGGATGTATTATTTGTCCCATTATAAGGAAAGAATCAGCAGGCATGGAGACTCAGGATCATTAGCATTTTGGTATCAGAATTTCTATTTTCTATGCCCTCGATGACACTGAAGGTTAGAACTGTGGATCTACAGAAGAAACCATAACTGACCTAGATGGCCTTCTACATAAATTAGTCTAACCTGACAGTGGACTTAGCATGTTTTTGGTTAAAGATATGCTTCAGGATTCAGGATTCAGACCAGAACTCATTGAAGCTGTTAGAATAATTCCCTCTGGATAAGTCTGTAATGCAATCCGCAGACCATTGCAGCCCTTTTAAACTCCCATGCAATCCACATTTTGCTAATATCTTTTTAATAAGAGATGCATTCTAGTACTCTCAAAAGATGTGGATCTCCTATAAAAAATATGAACATAAATTATTATATAATATGTAAAAGCTGGAGCCTTTAGCATTAACCCTAAATTCCACATAAGTTCCAAAAGCTTTGGCTTTTGTTAGTTTAATTTATGGTCCTAACATTTTTTTAAGAATATAGTGCATGGAGTTAGTGAATAGAAACTGGGGAATATGGAACTAAACTCACAAACCAGGTGTAAGACCCCTCTATGTCATTCATGTTGCCCAAAGGGCTCAAAAACACACTATGGGTTATTCACCAGGCATTCATTTGGTGATATACAGGCATCAGATTGAATGTTGGAGACACGTGTGGCAGGTAGTGTGACACCAAGGAGCAGTGACAGACATGGTGATGGTCCATCACGCTGTTGTAATCCTTCCCCTTCATAGCACGTGCTGAGGGCTCTGCGTTAGCTGTGCAGGTGGACGTGCCTGGCAAACTGCTCTTGGGTCACCATCTTGCCCAGCTGCCCTGAGAAAAAACTACACGTGGCAAAATGTGACATATTCTCCACATGATCTGCTCCAGCAGGGGTAGGCAAGCAGGAAAAACAAAAGGAAAAAACCTGTGAGCAAATCCAACAGAGCATTACCAAATACCTGTCAGGACTGGAAGCAGTTAATACACCAGACGACTGACATTTAGCATGACTAAAAGGCCTTTCTGAAGTGAATGGTTTCGAGACACAATTTTTAAATAATTATGAGAAATAATATGTGAATAAAATTTTGAGGGCCATAATTGTCATCAGAAAATACAACTGCATTTTACAGCAAGCAGTAAATTCTAACATAAGGAAATTCATGTTGTTTCAGGCATGTAGTACTCTGTACTCAACAGAATAATGCTGTTAGTGTTTTACTCATAACTTTTCTATTTGATATGGTTATTTCACTCTCATTCTTCATGAGCTGTCAAAAGCTAAATCCAAATGAGTACGTCACCTTTTAGAATCAATGCGGCGAAGGCATTCATCTGATAGTGCATTTCTCTACATTTTCAGATTAAGATCAGCCTTTGAAACATAGATGAATCTTGTTCTCCTGATCAAACTCTGTTTGCTGGATTATTGGGGCTTGCAGAAATTTATCTCTAAAAAATTTATCTTCTATAACAAGGCAGAGGAATGTTTGCTGTGAAATTTTGTTTTGTTTTATTTTGTTTTAAGTGACAAACTTGCTGATTTCCAAATTCTCTGCAACTCAGCAGATACTGGTACCTTTAGAAAAAACTGTAAAAAGAAATTGGCATGATTCAAATTAAAAAAATAAATACTTGACGAATGTACATACCAAATATTTTTTCTTAACCCAAGCAAAAAATTACCAGTTAATTCAGGTGCTTAAAATAAGCAACAACCCTAATTAAATCCCACAAATAGAGAACATTGCTCAGATTAAGAACTTCCACTCTTTATATTTACCACAATTATACCTGTATAACCCAGATCTGAACAGAATTTTTATGGTTTGGCCCATATTTATTTAAAATACATTCTGTACTGGCACAGTTTTTGTCTTTCAAATCCTTATTTCTTTCTTCCCCTCCCCTGCCCCCACCCCAAATATTACATTAGTTTTGAAGTTCAGAGTAGTCTGTTACAGAAACTTCAGAAAGTAGAAGGAATTCCATTACTTGTATCATTTAATTTACTAGCAGGGATGATCTCTAGCTGGAAAACATTGAAGTTTACTAACAAATTCTAGGATAATATGCACTCTTTATGCATTTATATTTCTGAATATGAACAATACATTCAGCAAAATGTATGCAGCATTCCAGGTTAAAAGCAAACCCTGAAAACCCATAGTAATGTATTTTTTAAATGGCAAAGACAGGTATTTAAAAGAGGGGAATATTAGGTTCACAGCTCTGCATGAAATATCCTGCCCTGCTTTTTTTCCATCTTGAGCAAAGATTAAAGCAGGAGTATTATCAAAACCAGTAAACTAACAACTAGAAATTACAGTATGTGAAAAGAGAGGATCTGTATCTTCAGAACTACAGTATAAGCATGGCAGGAGTAATTTTAACTGCACAGTTAACATATTTGGCAGAAGGAGAGTAGCTGGGGGTACTACAAGGCATGCAGCCTGGCTAGCACAAGGAAACATCGTATACTCAGTGAGGGAACCCATTCTTCAATCATTCCAGAATGACTTGCCCTTTTTTTGAGAAATAGGTGGAGACCCTGTCTCTTATCCTTTCCTCCTTACCTTGGAAGAAATAATACTTCTATTACAATTGATGATCTCAGGAAAGGATGGATAGGTTTGTAGATCTAAAAGGAAATTATCTTCTTTTTATACCAGAATTGTCTCAGAAAGGGCAGTATAGGTGATTGGAGCCGTGCATGGAGCTCAGAGGACTTGGCTTGTAGGCTACCACATGTCCAGGCACACAGTCAATGTCCTGAGCCCTGCAGCTCCTGCTGCAGTCCTTGAATTTGACATGTGATTCTTCATGTCTTCTAATTATGGAGTTAGGATACCTAAGCTGTGTGTGAACAACAGAAGCAAACTAGGCTTTTCGTATTTCAAGTCAGCAGCCAGATGCAAACGGGACAGTAGGGAACAAAGGGAAAGGTACTGCTGCAGCAATGTTGGTGCAGCAGGGAAGGTTGTTGCTGTATGCAAATTTCCTTGCTTGTTTGCTGCAACTAGAGAATCTCTGAAATGAACCACTAGAAGAGTATTTCATAGCAAATTTCTAAGTCTTCCTGTAATAGCAGCACACTAGCTGTGCAGCTCATTTCAGCAAGATCTTTTTGGAACAGTTAGATAAATTAATTGCGAAGGATGGGTGGCAATGAACACGGCCCATTTGGGCTGCTGCAAGCAAATGTATCCCCTCATGCATGAGAGAGGCCCTCATTTTGGGCATCCCACAAAAATCCCATATGATAAATGGTTGTTCATGAAGCAGAAAGTGAAGAGTGAGTTAAAAGGCAGTTCACATGAGAAGGAAAAACTGTCAAATACAGGGAAAGAAAAATAGTTCACAGAGAAGAGAATGACATAGAAAAAGTCAACTGTAATGCTAATGATGTAAAAACATTTTTCCCTTTTTGTTCATACTGGGTTTTAGTTAGTCTTTTCCCACCTTCTCCTCTGTCTATAGTTTATTTAGCAACCACACAGAGCTGTCCTGCTATAAACTGACTCCTCAGATGTGCTTTGTGCATTGGAAAGTGTATTTCAAAAGGTGCATAGTATCCACTTCCAGGAGCTATCTCAATCTTCTCTGTGTTATTCAAGTTTTAGTGCACAGACTGCCAAAGCATATCCATTATTGAAAAGATGATCTCACCAGTACTGAAAATAGAGTTCTTCAAAAAAAATCCTGCTATTCTATACTTTTTCTCACTTTATGAAGCTTAAGCGGAACTGAAATGATGCATAAATCCAGAGCAAAAGACCAATATGCGGCTCATCCATATTGGGGCTCAACCATATTGTTGAAAAATAATGCATACAACTTAAAATTGATAGCAAAATTCTTTAAGAAAATGTCTTTCGTAATTCAGTATTCTTAAAGTTTCTTCTGCTAAAAAGAAGACACAGTCTTCCCATTGCTATAATTGTAGCAGAAAATAATTAAAATTTGCTCTACTTTAAATTTGCTCCATTTTCCATTTGTTTGTAATGTTGAATGATAAAGAAGAAAGCCAAAACCAAAGCAGAAAGGTATAGAAATATAGTTAACTATTAACTTGTCATGAAGGTAAATATCATGCATAAAGTAGCCTATCCCTGAAACTTCTCATAGATGACAAATAAATCAGTGCATGGAGAGACTTCCAGATGAACATGATGACAAATCAGATCTGAGATTACCATGAAGCTGATGCTACTCCCTGTAATCAGGCAAAAAAAAAAAAGGAAATATTGACTTCAAGACTAACCTACAATGCAGATGTAAGTGAAAAGCTGCATAGACTTATTTCTTGTGAATGGGACTAATTTCTTGCTTGCTAGGAACCTTTAATCTGAAAAGCTTGAATACTTTTATGATATGCTTTTAATTGCTTAAAGTATTTGACTGTATATTATTAGAATAACTGTAGTAATTTGGAATATCTCCCCTTTCTCAGATTTCCATTTGTTTATTTTTTCTGAAGTCATATGTGCTCGGTAAGTCATATGTGGGTTTTGTCAGCTAGGAGTAGTGTCTAGCATTGGTGAGAAAGGTTTTCTTGAAAATGACATAATGTGCACACCTTGCTTCTGCAGTCCTCACTTACAAAGACACATTAATGCCCTGCTTGAATAAATGAAATTGTTCACATTAATATACACTGCAGTACCTGACTTCACACCAACTCTTAAATTTTCTTAACATGTTTCTTTAATGGGGAAAAATTCTTAACATTTGCATTGTAAGTCAGAGAGCAATGACTTACATATTGGTTCACTAACTGTAAATGCACAAACTAGTTTGTGATGGTATATGGGGTCAGGCTTACAAGACTGTCATTTAAATCATTTGACTTTCAAGTCAAACCAAAGTTTGACATTCAAGTGAGTGTGTTTGAAATTTGGTAGGACTTATCATATATATAGAAATACAAAGCAATTCTAGTTTAACAGTCACTCTTTTTTTGTTCTTTTTTTTTTGACTACTAAAGCTTTGGGAAAATACTGTGCACTTTCTGTAAATACTCATTTTATTACATTTTCTTCATTCTATTCATTAAAAGGGATTGCAGTAATTTCTGAGGATTTAATTTTTTTTGAATATTGTGCATGTGTTAGAAGTGGATCTCATCTGAAGAGTCTGAAAATTGTAAAGGAAACTTAAAATTATGTCACAAATTTATATGTATAGACCATGTGTGTGTGTGTCCTTTCTTACATCCATAAAATGTCAGTAAAGAGGAGTATCTATATTCTGTCCATCATTATTACTGTATTTCATCTTCACAGAGCAAAATCTGCCTTGTCTTCATCACAAGCAGGCAGTTTCAAAGTGTGAAAATTACAGCATTCCATCTTTAGACACATTGTTCCAGTTCCCATCACAAAGAATTTTATTTATATGTGTGCTCAAAGTCTATACGAGTGGAAATACTGATTTCGCTCAAGAAATACACCATTTTAGCAGAATCTTTCTGGCAATTGTGCTTGTCAAGAATGGTCATGTTCAGCTTAGCACTCTGACTACTATTCATGATGGAGACTTCTTGCTTTTGCACAAAGTATGTTAAAGTTGTGAACACACATGTGCATTTGAGTTGGATTTTCCGTAATAGTTTATACACTGTCTTCATTCTTCAAGGCATTCTACACTTAAAAAACCAGAATAGTGTAATCAGCATGACTTTTGTTCTTCTGTCACTTTCTTCTGTATATGAATCTTTTCTATAAACAGGAAGGCAAATAATAGACCCAGTGCATAGCGTCAAGATTCTTCTTATTCTGTATAAGATGTCCTCACCAAAGTGTAACTATACTATAAACTCTTAATATTCATACATGCATTTTTGCAGTCACATGTTAGCCACAATACGGAGTTGCAAGCAGAAAAATGTGTGTGTTTATGTGTAAAAGAACATTCTTGCTATGTTCAGTGGCCTGTTTTTAGCTTTAAACATCCATATCTTGCGTTGCTTTACGTTGGACAATTTTACTCAGTGCATATTTCTCTCTCCCTTCATTTTCTGTAAAGTGTATTTCATGGTTCCCCTAGCTTTTCAAAAGAGCTATCAAGCTTATAACATGATACATAGACCTACTGCCTTACTAAGTTGATGTATTTCATATGTGGAAACATAGTGTGGCATATTATACAATGCATCTTACTGGATGTTTTTAATAATCCTTCTGACATACATATTGCTCCTATAAATATTCTGATTTACAGTTGAAATCAGTGGGGTTGAGATTTCACCATAAAACTGTATTAATTTGTTTTAGGAATGTAAATTATTGTTAAAAAATTCACCTAATCTCCACCTGTGCAATAGAAGTATTTTAGTGATTTTTAGTTTGAGCCTTCATTGACAGTGGCACTTCAAGTAGAATTAAAATATTTGTTTCATACTTTAATGACCGAATGCAGTGTCTCCATGTGGCACCATAACACTTCTTAGATAGAACCCTTTTTAAAATGAAATACTGAAAAATGTTTACTGAACAATATTGAAAAATGCTCCTCCGTGTGCTTGCTTGGGGTGTTCCTTGTAGCTAAACCCTCTGTACCCGGCCCCAGGAATTTATACACACATGCACATGTGCATGATCAGCTCCAGGTATCTGAGCTTAGAACTATAAAAAGTAAATATAAGGATTGATCTCTACTAAGATAAACCATTTTTGGCTCTTAAGACATTATCTGGTGACGTAATCAATGTTTGTCAGCTTTTTTTTTTTGAGAGAAAACAAAATTATCAATTGAAAATAATGATGCCAGTATTTTTGCCAAAAATATATAAAGGATTGTAACTGTTTATCGTTTACCTTACCTCTGTTCTCCACCTTCCTGTGGTAAGGCAAGAAGATTTAGTTACCAGGGTCTGATCTGGCTCAGAAGAAATGTCAAGTTCAGGGAAACATATTAAGGGGGAGCCTAGATGTGGATGTATTGCACAGAAGCTCTCAGTAGCTTTACTTGATATTCAGGGTTAAGACAGAGGATAAGATAATTTACAGAGGGATTGTGACACTCAGCAGTATTACATTTCTGAGCTTTGAAATGTCACAGCTCATAACATTCAATATTTCTGGTTCTGGCAAAGACAAAAATTAGTTCTTGTATGTGTAACTAGAAGAGGGGTAACCTTGATTTCTAACTGGCTAAAGCACCTCTTCATATACACTATATATATTACCATATATGTTAGGTATAAGATATACAAAAATTTATTAAGGCCTATGTCTGAATGTTGTGCATTCTGAAAATTCAGGAACAACTTTGAAGGGAGAATTGGGAAAAAAATCACATTTCATTTCAAGAAAAGAGATTAAATAGCTAATAATAGTAAAAGGCAGGTTTAAAATTATCAAGGATGAATGCCAAATGCATTTATCAAATGACTATGCATATAATGGGTCACAGCTTCCAAGTATATATATTTGTTATAGACATGTGTAGATGCTTAAGTGTACCTATTAATTGCAGACACTGGAATACAAACTGTTCTTGGTTTACAGTGCTTTCCTATATGCATATGAAAACGAGATACTCTTCTAAAGATAAGATTAAATCTGAGAAATTGAAGTAATGAATGGTTTAACTCTTTGAGAGAGAGGAGATGAATATATTTGTCTTTTAGAATCTGAAGAGGTTGGACGTACAGTAACATTTGAAAGCATTACCAGGAAGGAAAGTACAGAAGTTTGATTTCTTTTTTTTCTTTTTTCCCTTTCAGATATTCACATCCTTGTGTTAATTAACTTGCTCATATAAATACAGCAGGATTGTTGTTTTTTTTTAAATAACTCTTTACTGAATATGTCAACAAGATAATATATAGTGTATAGTGAGGTTTTGAAGTTAACAATGCGTGCAACATGGCAGATTGCAGAAAACAGATAATGCAGACTTCAAACCATCTATTTTTCCATGTTAAAGGTAGAAAGTATACCAAACACAGAACAGAATCAAGTGTGCATGTCTCAGTTAAAATCAATTTTATGAAAGATCATCTTCAGATATTTGGGACCAAATGATGATAATAATTTTAGTAGCTCATCTGTTTCTGAGAGGATCAGAATTCAGCTCTCATGAGGCACATTTCCACAGAGCCCCAGTATAAAAAAGTTTGCCAAATATCTTTTGTACTAGTTCTCCAGGTGGACTACTAGCCAGTGTCCTTTTAAAGAGCAAGACATTCTATGTTTTACAAATCTTTAATGCCAAATGCTTCAATATTGCCTATATTATCATCTAGGATACAAAATGCCCTGTTCAGTAGAGTTCAGGGAAGGAGTGATCATCAGCTTCCTAGGATTATGTCTGTGTTTAGAAAAGAGCATCAGGCAGGATTTAATGAGGCTCAGAGCCCATAACTTTTGATTTTGGCACTCATTTCTGTTTTGTTTTTCCAGTGAGCTGGAAAGATAAGTCATGAGTAAAACCATTATTCTCATGTTCTAAAGAAAAAAATTTAATATCTCCATGTTATAATTTAAGGTAAAGAAGTACTATAAATGGAGAATTAAATGGGAATTAACCACTTCACTGTCAAAAGCTGAGACTGAACTTTCACTTCAATGTCATTACAATAAAGTGCCTTATGTAGACCCTTAAAACCATAACAACAATACAATATGCATAGAGTCCTTTTGCTTGCAAAGTTAAATTGATACATTTCTCAGAGGGAGAAATTTTCTCTCATGAAAAGAGAAAATGATTGAGAGAAAAATGTAATTGTACTACTGTGGTAGCAAATAGCATATGCTATTTCATTTTTGTGTTTTACGTGACATTCATTGTAGTCCTTTATTGGCTTACAGAGAAACCTGCTAATATCTTTTCAGTCCAAAGCAAACCAATCCCTAAATATTCTTATGAAGAAATTCAATAATAACATCTCCAGTAAGAACCTGTTAGCAAAAAGTCCATGCATCCATCAGGTGTTTGTTTCTGCCAGCAAACTATGTGCAAGGAACACTTGTTATAGCGACAGAATCTGTGAAAACAAGGACCTGTTTGCAAATAAGTAAGTCTTCAGAAGGAATCTAAGCACTGAACACAACAGTGTTGTGATACTGCTTTAACATAATCTCCCTTAAACTGTTATTTTATACCACTCACGAATCTTTTCCGTACATTGATATCAGCTGTTAGCAGTATACAATGGGATATGGGTGAGACTTTGTAAACTACTCATTTGCTCTCAGGTCCAATGAACCTGTTCAAATCAGGACCTGGAAGTGAACATTTTGGATGAGTTGTCTATGCACCCATTTGGGACTTCTGCTCTAATAGCCTTTAGTTAGTATCTGTGCTCAGATATTTGTACTAAGGGAAGATGATCCTATTTTTACAAAGTCCAAGGAAAAAGCTACTGATATTAAATTTTACATTGCCGAAAGATAACTGTCCATTTTTAACTCTTTTCCCAAATATCTTACCTAGTGAAAGTTGTCCATTATATACTTATCCAGATGCGTCCTGAAATGAAGCCTCAGCTGTTTGTGTGACTGACTCTTTGAAATGTCCCAAACTCTCTTGTAGGTTGAAATACATGAACTCTTTTGCAGCTGGATAGCAACTAGAACTGAGAGAAACATTCTTCAAATGAAACATATGACCTTTCAGTTGGCTACAACTGTGAATTTGCTTAGATAATACTCCCAGTTTTATCCACAAATTTTAGTATAAGTGGCTTGTTACTTTTTTACAGAAGTGTATTTATAGAAAATAAATTTTATCAGCAGCCCATACCAATATATATATTATTCTTCATACTGAAAAGAAGCATAAACTATGCTATCTTTAATCTCATTTTGATTTTTCATGTAGGTAAGTGAGTAATAGTCCACAGATAGATATATATACATTTCATTACCCGAGATCAAAATGAACACTTTGTGAGTGCCTTCTGTTTTCACCCTATTAGGGCAGTAACCACATTCATTGTCATCAGTTTGGGGTTGTGGATCATTCACCTACAGTATAGCTGAACTCCCTGAACAAGTAATTTGCTACAAATAAGGCGCCTAGCTCATCTTGAAACTATGGTATCCTGAGGCCTAGAACAGAAGGTGTTCATCAAGGAGGACAAAGATTCCTCCAGCATCAGTCACTGAAGCATGAAATTCTAGTAAGCGTGTACTTTCAAAGGATGCCTTTTGAAATAAAATGTACAGCTAGTTATTTCAGTGAAATTAAATACTACATCCACACCCAGTGGAAATCTCTGGCTCTACTTAATTTCAAACAAACTCCAGCATGCAATGGAAGCGTGCAGAAGCACAACTATTTGCTGCTTGTCTTGTGGGCTTTGGCAGCTAAAACATATTAAACAAACATAATGTAAGTATCAGCCTTCTCATCATAATATTCAGTAAATAGGTCACAGAAAAAAACACTTTGCATAGACGTCTCTACCTAGAATTACACCATCTGAAATCATATGGCAGCCTTTTATTCAGCAAAATTTCAGTGACTTTACTATTACAGTAGCCACACAGGTTGCCTAAAATACCTGTTATAGCTGGAGAAAATAGCAAATATACAGAATATAGAGTGGAATTTCAAAATGTGATTATAAAAGGTGTTAGAGGGAGGATGCGGTTCCTTATACAATGATTGTACTTTGCCATCAATCATAACTGGATTCATTTTGCCATTGCAGAAAATGAGTGTTATCATGCGATTTGAATTTGAGAAACTGCACACTCATAGACTGCTGCATTTCAAGAATGGGTTGCGTGAAATAAGCAAAGGAAAGGATTAAAACCCTCTCTCCCAACATAAGCGGCCTCACAAAGTGAAAAGTCTAAGCATTCCACAGCGAAAGTGCTTCAGCCTTTATTTCCAGTCCACTGCTAACAGCTTCTCCTTCTCCCTAGTTGGTCACTGTAAAAAGTTTTCTCTTTGGTTCCTCACTCCCTCAGGAAAGGTTTGTCTCTGTCTTTTGTTCCTCTTTGTTGCGAACTTCTGTTTGTCCCCAAGCTCAGATGAAAGTGAGACACATAAAAAACAAACAAACTGAAAAAAAAAGGAAGAATTACATTCCACCACTGAGCTGGCAAGAAATCCAGAGTTCTTGGCAGTCACAGAGTCAATGGAGTGGCTGGAACATTATATAAGTTTGAGAGCAGCATCATGGTTTTAATACAAGCATGATGTTTCGCATAGTGTATGTAAAGCTCAAGAACTCTGAAAGTATTCCAGCAAAAGAATTTGAGGGAATAAAAGAGCAAATTCTAAGCCCACCTACTGCTTATAAAGCACAGATCATTGTGGAAAACTTCCAAAAGCTTAAGATAAAAGAAGGGTAATTCAGAGGCACAGTGTGTACTTGTGTTCTCAAAATTCCTCAGCTAATCAAATGCTTAGTTAATGTCCGTCTCTGTACACTTAAATGGAAAAAAAACCCCAACCAACCAGGATTTATACGCGATCTTCCCTGCTGAAAATATTGCAGTTCATGATAGGCCATGAGGCCTTTCCAGTAATAAATCAATTTTTAAAAGATCTTTCTTCCTTGTTTTCTCTGTTTGTTTGCCTTTTTTCCTATTTCTCCACAATGAACATAACTCAGACCCCTAAATCAAACGGGGCTTGAACCATAAAAGTCAACAGCAACCTTTCCATTGGAATCATATTTTGTGTCATGTTTTCAGCAATTTGCACTTTTAGATTCCAAATTCTACATGAATATTGCAGAGCTGGGAGCACTCAGAATTTCCCTCATCCAGGCTTTACCTGAACATGCTGTGTCAACAAATGCTGCTCTATTAAAGAGAGGTGCAACTTAATGACAGCTATCTGTTACATACTGATAACCTTCATCTCCCACTGAGAAGGGTCAGAGAATGCCTAAAGCTTTTTAATCATAATGAAAAGCAGGAACAGTTTCTATCATAAAAGTATATAGTATTGGGGGACATTTTCAGAGCAGCTTTTGCAAACAGGAATCAAGGTCACTTTGAGTTTGACACTGAGTTCTGTCTACCTTTCCTATTCCAAGTACATTGGGAGAAAACTAATCAAATGAGAAAATAGCCTTTTTGGTAGCACTCAGAACTCCAGCTTTCAGTTGGAGGTAGGAAATGCAGAACTGAGAAAGGGGAATGGAAGTATTTCCAACTGTTTGAAGTTCAACCGTAATTGCTGGGTTCAAGTCAGAAGGGTTGGACCCATTTTATCTGAATTGCTTTTGTCCATTCCTAGTGACCCTGTTTTAATATGCACTTAGTTTCCTGTACTACAGGACACCTAGAAACTTAACATCCCTCAGACAGCTTCGACAGCAAAGTGGTTAATGTTTGAAGAATGAGTCATTCTTTCCTTTGCCATGACATTGGGTTCTTATTGTACAACCCTGTACAGTACTTAGCAATATTTTTTAAAGATTTAAAAAGCAAAGAGTTACAAAACCATTTGCAATTAACTTGAAATAGAAAAGATAGCACTTTTTTTAAATCCCATTATATAGTACACCGTATAAATTACAGAGTATTCAAATGCATAAATGCATCTGGGTAACATTTATCAAATGTAATTTTTTCATTGTTGTTGGGGGGTTATTTTTTCCAGAGTTTTTTCTCTTTGTCCTAGACACCCCCATCTCCTCTCACTATCACGTATGACAGTGCTCCAGGTCTGAGACATTGCTGTTGCAGTATCGCATGTTGTTGGGGATGTGGCAGTCTGTGTAGTTAATGCCCCCATTTGGGGTATAAATGGGCTGCAGTCTGAAATCTCCTTTAAGGAGTTGATCATTATTTAAGGAGACAATCTGGAAGCTGGTTTCCGTCATCTCCAGGATGGAGTTGTCCTTCTTGGTCCCTGCCTCGCAGTAGTCATCTTTCCGACGGCCCCGGTTATATTTCCACTTCTGGGAGGTGTAACGCCCTTTTTTGTGCATGTGCCAGCAAAAAATGCTGAGCAGGACCACGAGGACAAATATCACTGCACCCCCAATCAACCCTGCCAGCAGAAATGGGGAGCCCAGGTTCTGAGAAGTCGTCTGCTCATGGCTGGAGGGGATGTTGCTGCCATTGCTCAAAAAGGAAGCCTTGGTTGTGGCTTCTGAACAGACAGTGTCTTCTCCAGTTCGGTAGTTGTTATAAGTATCCAGCGGAACCAAACAAATCCGATAGGTGGATTTGGGCTCCAGATTTACTAGGCTTAAGTGTTGCTTCTCACCACTAACTATTCGTTCCTGAACAATTCCTCCTACCAGGCTATGGCCCATTTTAACCCATGTGAGTTTGTATGCCATCACAGTAAAAAGAGACATCCAATTAACTTGGATGCAAGTGTCATTCACAAAATGGATGGAGAGTTGAATCCGTTCAGATATAGGAGGTGTCACCCTTTCTCTGTCCTTCCTGTCAGGCACAGTGGGGAGCGTGGCTATGGTGGGAGTGAGAGGATTATATTTGCTACTTGGGGGAGGAACTGATGAGGTGGGAACTAATGTAGTTGGCATGGCTGTAGCTGGGACTGGGGTGATGATAAGTGGCAGACCAGGGGTGGTGGTGGGGCATGACAACATATTCATATTGAGCTCCCTGACTGCCATACCTCGGACCTGCTCTGGTCCCTGGCACATAAAACCCCGTACATTGATGGAAGTGGGAATAAATTTGAGCCATTCAGTGACCCACTTAATACTGCAGTCACACAACCAGGGATTATTCCTTACAGTGAGTTGCCTCAGGTTGTGGAGATTATCAAATACCCCCTTTACCAACATCCGAAGTTGATTGTTGGAAATATCAAGACGTTCCAGTTTGTGGAGGTTTGAAAAGGCTGTAAGTGGTATATGGGTTATCTGGTTGTCCTGCAAGTAGAGCCTTAGCAGGTGTGTACCTGGAAGATCGGGAGGAGGGTAGGTCAGTGAATTCCGAACTATTGAGAATTCCTTGAGCTTGGAGAGGTGGCTGAAGGTGCCTTCAGCTATGCCTTTATTAGTAAGGAGATTGCCATCCACAATCAGACGCTCCAGACTTGTAAGATTCTGGAAGGCCAGGTCTGAAATGACAGCAATTCGGTTTTCGTCTACTCGAAGTTCTTGTAAGTCCACTGGAAGGCCTACCGGTACACTGCTCAAGTGATTCTTGGACAAGAATAGAAGCTTGAGGCTGATGGCTTCCCGGAATGCCCCATCCTCAACACCAACAGTGGAGATGGAGTTGTCATCCAGGTGCAGCTCTTCCAGCTTCAAAAGCTGAGCAAGGGCAGCCCGAGAAATGGTCTGAATGTTGTTTTCCTGCAGGTGGAGAACCCTGACGTTCTTGGGCAGGTTCATGGGGAATTCATCTAATTGGTTGCCATACAGGTAGACTGTGTGCACAGACTGGACATTGTGCAACTCTGCAGGAAATCCAGCATTATTAATTTGGTTATTATGGAGGTAGAGGACGGTTACACCCTCCGGTATCCCAAGAGGCACTGAGGTCAAGCTTCGCTCATTACAGTAGACAAAGTTTCGGTCACAGCGGCACACTTTTGGGCAGGCCAAAGTTTTGGAGACCTGCATGTAGAACCCCAGGGAAAAGATAAGCCATGATTTCATGAGAACAGCCCAATCTGTGGGCCACATTCTAGTCCACGAACCCATTTCTAATTTAAAGAAATAAAGTACCAAAGTGTTAAAGAACTAATAACAATAACAAAGCACAGGTAGCAAAATCTCAGGTCATTAAAATTGGCTTCTATTTATGTCCAGTGTTCAGGCCAGAGTTAAAGTCCTGGAGGCTAAGTATAAAATAATCCTTTTATAATTGGCCTACCTCCTACTTTTGATAAGAAAGCCACAGTCTTATTAGCCAGGGTTACAAAGTTTGTTGCCTTCCTCCATGTGTGATGAAAGAAACGATAGCCGTATCTTTGCAGGCGAGCAACAGGTTAATTTAAAGCTACCAAAAGTCGACTGTATATGAGTTGCTTGGAGGGATAGTATTTCCTTTCACTGAAGTCTGTTGGTGTTACACTCAGCTTTCTGAAGTCAGCAAAGTCCTCATATCAGCTATCTGCTGGATCTGGCCTGCCTGTAAAAGAAAAGAGAAAAGAAAAAGCTGAATAGCATGAAATGTTTAATAGGGAAGATCAAGCCCATTGGAAGGCTATTCTAAGGCTGTGCTCTTTGTGGCTTTCTGGAAAAAAAAGGCATTAATATTAAACATTAGCTTAATATTACTGTTAAATAGTCTTGAAATAGATTTGATGCAAAGTCATTGCAGTGATCGAAGGACTTCCAGTGACTTCAGTGAAGGCTAGATCTATCACTTGTGTTTGCATATTGTATCTCCAGTCTTTGTCCCCTCACAGTCTGCTTCAAATCCTAAAACTAAAACATTTTACAAACCTAAAACTAAATCATTTAACTGGAAATTTTTGCTCAGGTATCTTTTTTCATTTGCAGAACCACTGACTTCAATGAATGCTATGCACTGATACCTGACACAGTAGACTCCGGGCTGTATTATTTAATCACACAATGTTTTTTTCATTTCCTACCAGGCTCTGGAATGTTCTGCTTCTATTTCTGTAATGCCATTATGTATATTCTCCAGCTTAATGCACACTGCCAGATTATTGCACCTCACTACAGTGAATTAGCTACTTATGAGGAGAGCCTTTTAAATAAGTATGGCAATCCACACATACAAGTTACCCTGCTGTAAGGCATATATTTGCTAAAACTATCATCTTGATATTGTTTCTGATGTGAACTGTGCTGTCAACAGACTTCAGAATTAGCTTTCCACTAAATGAAACGGGCTCACATCTGCTAAGTTATTGTTTTAGGATATCAGCTCAGATAACAGCAGTCGTGCAAAGCACTTCCTTTGAAACCATAAAGGTTAGATACCTCTTTTAATTTTGCTACACAGTTGTCTGTGAACGGCTTCATAAACAAATTTGTTAGCTTTAGTACAGATGAGTTCTTTAACATATATTATCAGCTTTTAAATGTACCTTTTAACTTTTACATTCCCAGATATTATTTATTATTCAGATCTGTAACCAAACAATTCAAATCTCTAAGGCATGCAATGAAGGATACGCAATAATGTATCATATGACATTATCTTGTCTTATGTCATTCCAATGGCTGAAAAAAGCTGCTGCATTTTACATACTTGAAGGATATAAACCTTGACAAGCACCAAGTCTGTGTTGATCTCAGGGTCTTGAATTGCAGTTACATAAGCACAGTATTTTTCCAGATTTTGTTGATCAAAACTCATTGGCTGGGATTTTAGGAAAACAGAAATTCAGTGAACAGAAATCATGTTTAAAAATCTCTTTTCCTTTATTTAAGCAGTTTAAGCACCATCCCAGTAATTCGGAAAGAAATGTAATTCAGGAGTACATGAAAGCTTGTTCTTCTGCTACAGCTGTGCGGTTTATAACGTCCCAAATGCTGCTTTTGGGAACCTTATGGACTGACAGTGTAGAAAGTCTCTTTACAAGTCAAACTGTTATAACCTTGCAACCTTGCACTTGTACATCACTATAGTTATTTGGAGCATCATCAGGTATCAGCCTCAGGTCTAGAGCAGTTGGACATAAGAAGTGAGACCCTGAAAAGTCCTGTAGCTTATCATTATCAAGTCAAATGGCAAGTGTTCCTGTACTGTGATGCAGTCTATACTGTGTTGTCCTTTTCTAGAAACAGTGAGATTAGCTACCCCACTGCTCAAGGTTTTCTCTCTTGCAGGCATATTTCAGTCAAGAGTGGTTTCTTTTCAATTATGTAAGATGACGTGATATTGTAGAGAAACCCTAACAGGATTACATTCTAACATGACCCTAAGTGTGACAGCGTATCCGCCTTTAATACGGCCTGGCTTCCATCTAGATCATACTGCTCTGATCTGTCATGACACTGCCTTTTTAAAATAAGAAAGGACACGCAGAGCCTCCTCTGAAATGCTTGGGATCACACAGAAAAATAGTGGTTCTCTCACTCTCTTTCCATCATTGGTGAGAGACAGCCTATACCTCTTAACAGGGCCAAAGCCCTGCACTGAGCTCTCTTTTGGTTATAAGTCAGATTGCTGATTAGGTCTTATTTGATTCCCGGGTACGACAGAAAGCCCAGCTGAGGACATGCAGCCACAGGCAGCTGCAGTTCCTGGTTTGCTGGGAATCTCCTAAGGAGGGAATGTCTTATTAAAACTGATTTATGCATTCACCTTATTCTAGGACTTTGCCCAGAGTACCTTTCACCCAGGTAAATGTGGCAGCTAAATAAAAGATTTCGGTAATGATTCTAGTAAATGGGTCGAACGCACAGCATTTCTCATTAGATATTACAAGTAAAAGAGCTTTGACTGGACAGTCACTTAAATATAGCAGCACTTTGGAAGCTGGGACTCTAGAGTTTATCTCCTTTGTATTGTTACATGGATTTTGCCCTTAGAAATCTGTTAAAACTTTCTTATTTTTTTCTCCCCTTATGATGATGAGAAAGGGAGTCCTTTTATTAATGCCAGTATCCTAATCTCCAGTTATCAGTCCTTAATAAACTGATACTATAAAATTCAGTACAGAAAATATGCATTGGTAACTACTGCTGATTGTATTAAGCAAGATCACAAGGACAAATCTCATTAAATATTTCTGACTGCAGGGTTGACTGTGGTGTGACAGAGGGAAGGAATGAGGAAGCAAAGATACAACTGAATGTGTTTAAATAAATTATTTGGGAAAATCTTTACCTCAGTAGTCTTTTATAACTGTTTAATAATAACTCATGGTATTAGTCATAGTTAGCAAACACAGAAGTGAGTTGTGTTCCTGTGTTAGAAGTCTCTACCCCAAAGACATTAAAAAGACTGAAGAGTTGAACAACCTGCCTAATATAAAAAAGAAACTCTGCAAAGAAAAACATACTTGGCAAATTCCAGAAGGCTGGAAAAGCTGAAACAGTTTGTTCTTTAGCAAATTGCCAACACTGAAGGCAAGTAGAGTAATGGAGCTTTCTCCCCATCCCTGCCATGTTGGCTTCCTAAAGCAAGCTCTCTATTTTCAATAGTCTTACAAGAACTGAACTGAGTCTCTCTGTGAATGAACTGAACATTTGCAGTAGAATTTTGGAAGTGCAGAAGTTAAAGGCACTCAATATCCTTAGCTTTCATGATTGTAAATCTTGGGAATTCCCTCATAAACTATAGACGGCAGTGACTTTGCTTATTGTGAAGCCAGAAAGTTCTAAAAACCAATCTAGGAAGCAAGGGTGAAGGTAAGGGAATTTGTCACAGTTAAAATTAAAGAAATCAACAAGCAAATACCTCAGTAATAACACATCTGCCCATCATCACCTTGGTCACTTTTGTTTCTATTTCCTTAGCCTGTACACTTGATTTCTATTATTTCTCACTATATCCTCCTTGGAGCAAAAGCCGCATCTTCCAAGTGTCTAGGACATTTCCTGTCTTACTGCAGCCAGGATATTAAATCCCATTAGGATTTAAGGAATGATATAATGAAGTTGAGAAAAGCACATTGAAATAGATGAGAGCATATGCACACATTTTAGGTGGCCATGTCTGAAAATTTGGCTTAATGGACTGAGTTCCTGACATCAATGGAAATGTTCCCTTTCATATCTTAAGAGGAATTTCTGATCAAGGTTTTTATCTCACTGTCTTTTTTCAAACCTGACTTATTTAAATACCCTTTTTACATGACTAATGCTAGCTGAATTCTGGCTTTGTGTACTAGATAAAAATTTCAAATTTGCTGTTGTTCAACACTGCATCTGAACAGCTCCTTTCAGATATTTTGATTAAAGGTATTTAAAGGCTGAAACTTCTGGCTACAAGTTGGGAAGGTGAAGACTTTATTAGTCTCCCCTTCACTGGGCAGAATCATCCACTCAATGAAGTTTTAGTCCCCCTCCTGTGCATAGCCATGAAATAATTTAGCTACAATAAACAAATATGCTTCAATAATTAATATATTACTGAAAATGCTAGCCAATCATAAATTTGTGGTATCTAGGCAAAAACCCCAACAACCCACTAGCAGTCTGCTTATGGAACTCTTTCCTACCTCGCTGACCAATATTGCCTCAGTGGCTGTGTCTATGGTGTCTAAAGAAGCTCCAAACCTGCCCTCAGGGCATCCTCCCCACATTTCATGCTGCAGTCTTCCAAACATGCAGTCCCAGGTGTAGCAGTCAAGGTCCCTTGACCCATTAATATTTGGGGTGGATAACAGAGAATCACGGGAGATGATAGCATATGGAGCACAGCTTGCATATAAATACTTACAGCCCTGTGTTTATAAGCACGGGAGTTTTCTTGTGCTCCTGAAGCCAGGTTGTCTGTCTTCATTAGTCTTCCCATGTTTTATATTAAAGCTATTAATTTTTTAGAGGGAATAAAATTAACAACACTTGGCTATTCTTTCCTTCAAGGAATCCTGAAAATAATCAAAAATAGGTCCTAGGAATCCAAGTTTTTTCTCTGATGTTCTAACTACTCAGCACCACTTTTCCTACCAGTACATTCATTTATCTGAACCTGAGTGCCATGCAACAGAAATAGAAAGGCAAGCAAAACCAAAACCAAATGGTCATATCTACTCTTTTCACTGCTACCAGTCAGACTCTTATTTAGCACAAAACCATTCAGCATAAATTTTCTTGGCTTTACTACAGACCAAGGTCATAATCAAGTCATAATCTTACACTACATAATTACAATATACAGTAAGTATATAAGTAATTACAAGGCTATTATGCCTGGAATTGAATGACAACCAGAAAACAAATCTAATTCCATTCCTCTGAAACCTAGTACAGAATTCCTAGTGCTTAAGAAAAATGCCCCTGTATTTCTATCATCTGGTAACAAAAATAATTATGGAATAATACCTGAAAAATCTTTTTTTTCCACATAAATAGAGTTCACATCTACACATGAATGAACATCTTGATTTTTTTAAACTGATTAGGAGCCTAAGGTGATGGTTTACTGTACATGTTTCTTTATGAATTACTTGGTTTTGAACTTTGTTGAAAATTTAATATGAGGCTATAATCTCTGCATCAAAGGCACAGACAAAATGACCCAAAGGAACCAAAATGCTTTTACAGGAAGCCTTTTTGCGTGCTTGCTGCTGTGGCTGCTTTCTACTTACGGGTGTGGATTATGTAAGAAGAGGCAAGGAGGAAGAAAAAGAGGTGAAGAGGAAGAGGAGAAACCATCCTTGGTGCCGTCTTCTAAAGTGAGTATCGATGGCAGGATAATGATCAGTAGCTAGTATTAGAAGGAAACCTGAAAGTGTCTCTGTACACTGTTATAGACACTAGGCAGTCTATATGGACAGATTTTGGCAGAGAAAGACATTATTGGCTTTGCAATACTGTTAGCAAAATGATTCAGCAAATGTACACAAATGAGCTCTTCCCTCGTATTCTTTTCTGCTCTGATCAGGACATTTCTGGTTTTGCCTCTCGGTTTACTCCTACAATACTCAAAAGCTCAGATCAGGCAGCCTACTGGGGGCAAATGAAATGGATTTGAATCTGCCTTGGTCGAGGCAGGACAAAGTTTGGAGAGTGGTACATCTTGCAACAATGAGTGTAAAGACGTCATTCACCATCCTTCTCCCCCTTGTTCTTCTCTAACTTTCCACTCCTCCAGGCCTTTTATCTCTTTCCAGCAACATTCCTGAAAATTATTAAGCAGACACACTTCCCAGAAGGATGCAGGCTTCAGGAAATCCCTTTTTTAAAGGTGTGGTATTATAGTCAACAAAAGCTTTGTCTTTGGTAATTTGGGTGGTGTACAGGCTCTTGACAGTCAACAGAAACCTGACAGAGCCCAATCCCTGACTGCCAGGAGGGGGAGCTAAGGCAGCAGGAAACTTTCTCTCCCCTCACTAAACAAATAAATGAATAAATTTGGGACTCATTTTCTTCCCACTTTATCCATCCCCACACACATGCACACACTTCTCCTTCCTCAAAGATGCCTGGGATAACCAGTGATTGCTGGCTTCTTCGACAGCATCTCTTACATGCCTGACAAGCTGCTTGAGCAGTATAGCACTCTGTTTCTGGGAAAATGAATATTTCTATTTTCTAATAATGAGCATTATTCCCAGCTTGAATTTTATGTGCTTCATGATTCAAGACCAATTTTTACTTGTGGGTTACTACAGAATGAGGTAGTTATTGCATAGGTATGAGGAGGCATGCAAGGGAGGGGTGGTGCTGAAGAGAGTTAGCAGTGGAAAAGAGAGAGGTTTGTGAGTGATGCAGCTCAGTTACAGCCAATTTTTCTCCTCTTACGGATTAGTAGGAACTGTGGCAGGTCAAAAGAGAGAACAAACTATACAACATAATTACTGTACTCCAGGAAGCATGGCTGAAATAGCTACAAGAACAATGGCATTAATGCTTCAGGTGGAGCCATGAATTCAAGGCTGCCATTCATCCCACAGGGCACTGTGCTGTGCCACACATCCTACCCAGCTTCCCAGACTCATCTGTGAGTGGGTGTTGAAGTGCCGAAGTTCAGATGTAGAGAATACAGTCTGCCTAGAATGATGTGTCTACGTCCTTGCATTTACTTTAACAGTTATTTATTTATGATAGAAGAAAGGTATTCTCAAAACTTGATGTTGCATAACTTCATCAAGACTATATCTCCTGTGATAATTAATAAACCTTTGAGCCCAGGAACATTTGTGCTTCCACTCTGTGACAAAAAGATTCATCTTTGCTTGTGCACAGGAGTGCCCTATAGGTTAATATAATATTCTGTCATAGTCAATGTATGTCAAGGAATATGACTACTTTTAGTAATGAAAACCAGTATTTCTCTTTCAATTTCAGAAATGAAAGACTATAGAACATCTAATGGAAAACATCAAAGAAAAAGTGCATTTCCTACTGCAAGCTCCATTAGTGGACATTCTTGTGCTACCCATCCAAATTTATGTTTTGGTTTGTCATACCACACAGTCCAATCTGAATGCCTAGATGCATGGATTAATGCTGCACAGACCTTTGCTTTTGATAGTTTCAGCTTCTGGCGGAACCAGAGAGTTCTAGAAATGGAAAACTGCCACTAAGGACTTCCTGCCTGTGGAGTCCTGAATTATAACGTAGGAATTGCCAAAACCAACTATTTCAGCTAACTGTAGTTGTCAGAGTAAAAGGTAACGAGGACACACGTGGCAAATTAAAAAGCAAAATCTTTAATGGCCTGCACAAGCAGGTAAGACTCCCTCATAGAACACAAGGGAGAAGGAAATGTGCAGAACTCCGGGGTTTTAACTAACGTGATCTTCTGAGTTGTGTAGGACTTCAAGGCAGCCCAAAGTCATTGATAGCCGAAGCATCTGTTTATAAGGAAATATCCCTGCTTTCATTATAAAATTGCTGATTGTTGAAAATTTGCTCCAGATGGTGACCATCATGGTATTTTCACTCCCGTAGGCAAAGAGGAACAGATGATCACCTCTAGGACTCATACAAATGGAGTATTGCACCTACTAGCAAAGGGCTATTGGTGTCTTTATTAACCTTCCCCCAAGGCCTAGTCTAATTTTTGACCAGTCTAATGCTGCACTGTTCAAAACTTAACAAATCTGTCAAAAAGTGAGAATGATCAATTTAGCATGGTGGTGAATTAATTCCCTAGTCTTTCATCCCCAAAGAAGTGATCTCGTATTTTAGGTGAAATAGTTTTGATGGATCCCATCTAGGACTCCATAAACTCAGCAACGTATTATGTGATCATGTAAAGCTGGACTGAGAAAGTTGGAAATGGCAGATGAAAAGTATCTTGCATGAGGAGTTATCTGGAACATTTCAACAAAATATATTTTCATTAAAATATACAATTTCACTGAAGCCAAAACATTTCATGGAGATTTGTCAGTTTTGATTATGTTTTCAATAGAAAACGTGCCTGAGGTTCAACGCTTTCTGATAATTTATGACCAGAGGCAGAAAGAGAAAAAAGGGTAGAGGAAGAGTAAAAAATGGACCTTTTTACCCCAAAAGGTAAGTGTTAACACAATTTAATTTCATGAAAACATTCATAAAATAGTGTTTACATACCACATTTTAAAACACATTTTAATTTCATGAAAACATTCATAAAATAGTGTTTACATACCACATTTTAAAACTGTGAAAGCTGTTGTGGAATTATTTGCCTCTGGACAGCTGTACTTAACATGGTAAAAGGAAAAGAAATATATTCTTTGTTTGCCTTCCTGACCTGTTCCAAGCGGGCTTACAGTTTTCTGTGACAAAAAGTGGACATGTCTGTTTGAGAAAAACTAATAATACTAAACTAATTTAAAATAATTCCCCTTTTGGAACACAAATGTTCTCTACTGTGTTTAGCATAATGCATTTCGTACTAAGAAAAAATGAAAGCAACCTGCTGTTTCTTTGCAAGCAAATTGGTCTCTACCTATAAATTATTCTACACTGTGAAGCAAACAGTTTGCTTTTATCTAGAGATATGTGGGCAGCCTGGCAAAACGTCTGTGGATAATTTGAAAAAGCTGCTTTTAGTGACCTAAGTGACTAAACATTGCTTCTGTGGAGACAACATCTTGACACATTGTAAATGTGTTGCATGGTGCTACATCATTGATGAGATTCTGTATGGTGTCACATTACCTTGTGGGGTATCATTCATTTAGGGTCTTAGGCAAACGAGTGTGGGCTGCCATGTTCTTATCTTCCCTATTTGTAGCATATGGCCCAGGGAGAAAATATGGCTCTAGCTGCCCCTCAACCTCTTAGGCACCTCGATATAAATAAAGCTGAAAGTATCATCATACGTTCGTCTTTCCAACAAAGCCAGATGGAGATCTCTCCTTACCCTTTTAATATTACTTAGCATGCTGCTCCTTCACAGTACTAAGAACTACTCCATAAACACTGTTAAAGAGCTATCAAGAAAGATTAATAAAGTTGTTTGCACCCTAACTGCTTCAGAAAACTTGTCACATATGGTGTAGTCACTTGTGGGACCACTGAACAAAAGATGTTCCCCAGCTAGAGAACAAATCTTGTCCCTGTAACAGGCAAACAGAAGGTTATCAAACAAATGTTTTAAATCATTGCCATCAGATAGCTAGTTAACAGAAAAGGGGAAAGATATTAAAATGATGAATGAAGAGCTAAGCCTCTGAAATCCCTATTCAGCTAAATAGCTGAATTATTTATCAACTGTACAATATCTCAGCATCAATAGCGCCTGACAAGGGTTTGGGGATCTGGATTTGTTATCTTTTCTCAGAAATCCAATTACACCTTTCTGCATGCACAAGTGGAGAAAGTACAATATTCTCACTGCTCCAGGAATGATGCTAGAGCACCTCATACAGGAAACACCTTGTGCTCCCACATTCCATCAGAATCAAAAATTTTATTTTACAGCAATATAAAACACTAAAGATGCAGCAGTTACTATTTTATAGCAGTACAAAAGCATCCAGCATGTGGTAGCATTCTTTCAGAACCCACTGTTTACCCGGACAGCAGTAGAACCGGTGATTTCCCTTAGAGTACAGAAAGGAAAGGAACACCAGAAGCAGTGAGGGAGAACAGTTTACGAAGGATATGGACCATTTATACATATTTTTTTTGGCAGTTAATTTTGTTTGGTTTTGCCATTTATTTTGTGGTCATTTGCATTCAGGATTCTGGTAACTCTGTACGATAATAACTGTTTTCATTGAAAGGGTCCTGTTGTCCCTTTTCAATATCGATGGCCAAGCACATATCCTAAGAATGTACACATCCAAGGAATAAAAGGATTAAGAAAAATATGATAGGTGGTGGGATTAAAGAATTTGTTTGGTTCAATGGAGATGTGAATCCCCAAGTCCTGATTCTGAGGGAGAGCAAACTTTTTTTGGCACGTTGTTCTGGTTTGGTTCTCCTTTGGTAAAAGGGTATGATAGTACCCTTCCCTAGCAGTCATTCAGATTTTCCACTTAACTTCAAAGTCCTTTGAGAAGGGGAAGCTGCAGGGCACTGCACAGAAATTAACATTGGGCAGATCCAGTTTTAGGTACAAGTAGAAATAAGAACAAGCTAGAGATAATAAATAGACATTTCTAACCCAATGATTCTCAGCCATGGAATTAAAACCACAAGAAGATCGCGAGAGGCCTTAAGGGATCACAGAGTAATAAACAAAGGCAGTGTCAGCCAGCAAGAGCGCTGCTCCTGCAGGATGAAGGAGTACAGATTACATGTTTAAACACTGGCTGCAACAGTTTACATCAACCAAGGAACTACTAGCTGCCTTTAATTTCTGGCAACAGCTCAGTTCCCTGGGGAAGAAAAGACAGAGCAGAAGAAGAAATGCTGTTTACCTCTGCAGCTATGATTAAAGTCACTTCTCAGTCTTCCTTCTGCTCTACTCTTTTCTTGAAGGCGCAGAGATGCTGCCAACACAAGGGGTGCACAAAGACAAAGCAGAGCCAAATGGACTTCATATTTCCAGAAGCTGGAAATGTGCTGCTCCAGCCGATTTTTCTTCTGCCCCATGCTGATGGCTGCAGGACAGAATATTCTGTGTGAATAGTTTCACATGCTATACAGCATCACAAGTCTTCTGACCATGAACAGAGGAAAGAGGATACAGTAATGGCTCATTTTCTCCACAATGTACAGACTGACGGGAAGGAGCCTGCCATCTATATGTGTTTATGAAGAAGCAGCTCACAGCAGAATAAACCCCTGGTATTCTGTCCTAAAGTTTCTGTCATCATATTTTCTCAATAACTGCTCCAAAACTTTTTTAAAGAGCTCTCCTAAGCTTATTTCACTTAGGAAGTTCAAAGACTCCATGTTGAATGAATCCTGACAAAGATAGCAGAGAGCACAGAAAGCAATTCAGCTTTGTTTTTCCAGTTCTCCCCTTGCCTTTGAGGTCTGTGTGTGGTTGCATCACCGAGATCAAAATTGCCAGCAGGCCCACAGATGACACCTACCAGCAGTAAAGCAAAAAAGATAGTCCTTTGCTGTTAATGCTTCACAGTGGGTGATCTTTATCCCTGTGCAGATGCCAACAACGACTTGCGCACCACTTAAACTCTCCTAATAGCTTTTAAGTGGGTCCTAAGAGGTGCAGAAGCCTGGAGTTGGCCTTCAGCCCAAAAGCAAATTCCATCTGACACGTGTCAAAGCATTTCAGGCAACAGGCTCCTTATCAATATCTGTCCTTGTACTACTTTTCAGCACAGTCGTTACTGCAAGGAATCACAGCAGCATTCTTATCAGCATTTTGTGCTTATACAAAACTAGACATCTCAAATGAGTTCAGGAAGGCAGAGAAGCAGTGCACAATAAAACCTGAAAGAGGGCCAGAGGGAGAAATATTTTTTAAGAAGAGTGAGATAGAGTTTTAAGCTATTCTACAGGCAGCAAAATATGCCTGCTCAAAAATGCAATTATTGTTTTCTTCTGTTTGCAGAGCACTCTATCTATTCAGGTCACTGCATGAATCAAATAAGAAGACACTCTTTTATGTTTTCTGTGTAGACCTCTGGGTACTTTAAATGGACTTCATATGAAGATCTGCTAAGGGAATTGGGGGTTTGCTGATGGGTTTTTGCTTGGACTAAAAACTGAGGTAGGTCCCTAATACAAGTATCTTTGTAAGCACAGGAAATCTTGGATCTTGACTTATGTCTACACCAAAATTTTAGATACTGGAGGCTCGGCTCCTTTACTTATACTTTTGCTAATAAGGCATGCATTTATTGTAACCCACTGATGTAGAGCACAAAGCCAATGTTAACCTTACATCCAATCCATGGTATATTCAGTAATTTTACCTCTGCTATTCTGTTCTGATCTCTACACAATCCTTTTGTATAGGGGCTATAAGATAAGGGAACTAAAAAACAAATAGGCTTTGGTGGCCAGGGAAATATTCCTATTGCATACACACATAACAGCAGTCATAGGTTTGCACCTTCCTGTTTCCTTTTGTATTGGATACATACATGCAGATGTGGAAGGATACCTATGGAGCAGATGAGAAAAAAAACCCAAATCCTCTGCCTTATGGATAGATGAATGGCAGCAGAGCCTACAAGCAACCTGGAAAAATTATTCTGAGAATTGGAGTAGCTGCAGATGTTGCTTTGATTACACAAAGGAAATTTGCTTATAGCACAAAGCCCTACTTACTCTACCTCTGTCTTCGGGCTACTGCATCTGTGTTGTGTTACTCAGGACGTACAGCCTAGCCAACAGAAGTGGCACTGAGGATGAGAATAAATATGAAGGAAGGAAGTTACCTGAGCCTTCACACCCATCAACACCCCCCCACACACACCCACACCCCTTCAGTTTGGATTTGGCAAGAACTTATCAGACATTTCACCCCAGATCTATCTAGGCCTCTCTGACCTGTTATAGTAAATAGGTGACCTTAATTCAAAAACTGGTGTGAAATAATATATTAATGACAAAAACTGAAACAGTTGCAGCTATTCCAGAGGATAACAGACTTACTGACTCCTAAGAGCTCGAATGAGCTCAGCCCACAGCAAAGGAGTTTGTTTACTGTATAATATTATTTTAGAAATCCTTTCCTTGCTAGTTCAATCAAAATGAACTGCATTTCCTAATACCATACATCCTGAGAGATACTGCCACATGCTCTATCCAAACACAGACTTAAACTAACCCACCCTGGCAGCAATTATCTTCAGGGCTTTTGAGCCTCTTGGGAGATATTGCCCTCCTCTGTTCCAGTGAAGCAGAAAACCATCTTGTATTCAAGAGAAAATCTGTTTCCACATTCACTGCAAATATTTAAGCATTAACTCCCCTTCCCCCCAAAAATTGACTGAAATCTTCTGTGTAGGGTTTATATGAAGGAGGAAGGCTTGCCCAAGCAGTAGTGTTCATTATTATTACTAATAACCAACTATTTTTGAAGCACAGATAAGGACTGACTAAGCATTGAATGTTTAAACACATTCACTGTGGTTGTTCTGGTCACTTTCTGAGTTCAATTCCCACAAATCATTGAGCTACACTGTAACAAAAGAAAATTTATGGTGATTTGCATAGGTACCTGTATCAAATTAGCTGTAAATTCACAGGCACCAGTCTTCACCTCAGAAGCTCCTGACTCCCACTGCCTGACAGCAAGCATTTATTTAGGAGAATTCCTGTATGCAAATAGTATTTTTAATTCCACGGAGATTCATTAAAAATATTAAGATACCTGCTTAAAACAGATAATACAAAGTGCTCCTTTATGGCAGATAGTGAAGTGAAATTTGCTGCCACAGGTGTCTGTGGAGTAGACAATTCTGGCAGGTTCAAAAAAGGATTCCACAATTTCATGGTCTTTAAACAGGTTCCCCTAAAGAGAAGAGGTAGGCACGCACCCTCTAGTATGCCTAGTTCCACTATTTCAGGCACTGCTGGGGGGGTGCAGGGGGAAAATAGATGGCAAAAAGCAAATCCAGCATTTTCTTGTCTTCACTGGGGACAAACACTGAGCTAGATGGACTACTGGCCTGTCTCAGCTGGGACTTTCTTACATTTTAGTGAGTCACACTTTACGGTCAGAACCAGGGACTGAGCACAACAGCGGAAATGTAGCATGCATGGACCTGTCCATTACACTTGCAGGGCATTTGAGTCAGAAATTAAATATGGTGTGATCCTGTAATGTGTCTGATAGCTTAAAAGGCATCAGCTCAGCTCAAATTCTACATTTTGAAACTCTGGATAGCTGCTAATGACCATAAATATAATATTAAACCTAAACGGACCAAATAATGTAACCTCAAGTAATTGTTATTTACTCCTGAGCATTCCAGATGCAACAAAAGAAGAAAAGGGAGTCTTCACTGCCCTATTCTGCTTTTAAGGCCATGAGTTTTTGAAGTGAGAACAAAAATAAAATGGTAAAACTATGATGCAAAAATGCGCTTCCAGGGCTACAGTGAGTTCTAGTTCCCTAAATAGCAATGTCCTGCTTTAGCTTTAGAGGATTGGAAACTTTATAGAATGAAGTAGTGACCACAGAAGGAACTGAAACATATCATCATGTTTTGGACTCTTCTCTTCAGTGACCCCTGAACCTTTCCTGTAGAGAAAAACCCGAGCCACAATGTCTGTATACAGAATTGCACTGCCTTGAAGCTCAGACTGTTTTGAATCTAGGGTTTCAGTTTGAACACATCTGTAATTTTTATTTCTCTAAGCTTTACAGAAACATCATTAAATTTTTTCAATTTCATTCGTACTCTTTGTATGATGTAGATGGGTTCTTTCTTCTCAGTCTCCTGCCCAAACTTTGGTGAAAGAGGTCATTAGACCAGCCACTATAAAAAGTCTAAATATCTGTGAACTTGCTAGGTTATGTCTTTTCCTTTTTGACTGCTGGGAAGATTGTCAAACAGAGTCCTTTGTAAGAAGGATTTGCTCACAAGCTCGCTTCACCTGCTTTGAGATAAGGTATTTTGAAAGAGTCTCATCTTTCACTAACCTATAGAACCCATAACTTTAGTTGTGCTTCAATGTAAAGAGTGTTTAGCAAAAATGTTAGCTCTTTCTAAATTTGATACTTTCGACAAATTTTCAGAATACATATAGTGATAAAAAGAAACAAAAGCATAGGATATCCACACTTTTGCTGCTTCTGGTCCTGCACTCAATTTCATCCCATCGCCACCAGTAATACCTCAGCACCCAACCTGATCAATCCCTCTCCCGTTTTGGTGGATGAACACTTCCAAAACTTCCACTCCTCTCTGCCATTATCACCTAAGCAATCAAATGTTTTAAAGTCTTTTTTCTAATCAATCACTATTTTTGTGCTGTTTGAATGTGCTAAAGTCATTAAATTCCAGAGATGGTATGTTGCCAGCTATGGTCCTGGCAGTCAGTAAATGCTTGGTAACAGCAAACAAGGCTTGCTTATTTTCTCCTTCTCTAAAAAATGCAGTTACAAATTTGTGATCACAAATGAGAATTTCCTTTCCATGCTGTATTTTCAGTCTCTCTCTCCGAGAAAGTCAGCTCAGCTTTTGCATCAGCTACTTCAGGACACAGTGAAGATGATCTTACAGTGTTAACACAGTTGTGAAGGTTCAAACGCTGCTTTATTGCTAAAGGATAATTATATCCCACGATCTGTTGTATACTTGTCGTTGTACACACCTTCTGATTGCCCTTTCTAATCCAGACTAGGTCAGCAGTGGCCAGCCATCAGTCATTAGAATGGGTGATGAGCATGGTGAAAAATGAGGTGGCAACTTAAGGCTATTCCTTAGGAGAAGTAGGGTCTGAAATGGTGTGAAGAGGAGGCAGTTGCATATAAGACAGTCTTATTTCTCTTTCCTGACTCCAGCACCAAACATTTAATTAATTACTGAGCCAGGACCAGTCAGGCATACCTCTAAAAGATTAAGAGACTTGGAGAGACTACTGTCATTCCACTGGTAGAAAAAAAATCCACTCTTTGGGTTGTCTTCTTTGTAGACATTGGTTTTTATCCTACAAGCTCTTTGGATGAAATCACACTACCGTTGGAAGCAGTAGTGAAGACAGGATTGAAAATCATAGAATCATAGAATCACTTTGGTTGGAAAAGACCATCGAGTCCAACCTTTAACCTAACCCTGACATCCCACCACTAAACCATGTCCCTAAGCACCTCATCTACCCTTCTTTTAAATACCTCCAGGGAGGAGGACTCTATCACCTCCGTGGGAAGCCCATTCCAGAGCCTGACAACCCTTTCAGTGAAGAAGTTTTTCCTAATGTCTAGCCTAAACCTGCCTAAACCTGCAGCTTCAAACCATTCCCCCTCATCCTATCGTCCACCACCAGGGAGAAGAGACCAACGCCCACCTCACTACAGCCTCCTTTCAGGTAGTTGTAGAGGGCGATAAGGTCTCCCCTCAGCCTCCTCTTCTCCAGACTAAATAACCCCAGTTCCATCAGCTGCTTCTTGTATGACTTGTGTTCCAGACCCCTCACCAGCTTGGTTGCTCTCCTCTGGACATGTTCCAGCAATGCAACATCTTTCTTGTAGTGAGGGGCCCAAAACTGAACACAGTATTCGAGGTGCGGCCTCACCAGCACCGAGTACAGGGGCACGATCACTTCCCTACTCCTGCTGGCCACACTATTTCTGATACAGGCCAGGATGCCATTGGCCTTCTTGGCCACCTGCGCACACTGCTGGTTCATCCTCCTAATGTATGGCAAGTAGAATACCCCTGCACCCAAAGAAACCCTAAATGGTGTTGTTTAACTGGCGAAATTTATTTTTCTAAGAAATGCTGTGGTGGCCTGAACAGCCATTAGCATTCGCATTTGCAAACATTATTCACATCCCTATAATCACAAAGTCTTGCATCTTAGGGAAGAAAAGCCCAAGTTCTTCCGGACCCACAGGTTCCAGGAGAAGGAGCCATAGAAGAAATGCCAAGTATCATAAGATTCACAATAAAATCAGAATTAGCAAGGTTGCAGTCAGAACCTATAATCAGGCATAAAACCAGTGGATGTGTTCCTTAAACTCCATGTGAGCATTAAGTAAACATGACCGATTAATCAAATTATCCCACCTGGTTTCCCATTTGAATATTTATGATAACTCTATCTCTCCTGAGCATAATGGAAGGTAAAACAAAGCCAAGCAACTAAAACCAGCATTCTCCATCAAGCTGCATGGGTAGACTGTCCCAGATATCTCACTACAAAGGTGATGAAAATAAAAAGATGTTCTCTGCTGACTTGTGCTCAACAGGCAAAGACACAGGGTTTGAGGCAGTACCACAGACTTCACTGAGCCAGTGTCATGGCAGAAAGAAAGGAAATTTTCCTTTTCTGATACTTTTTTTTAAACTTGTCAGGTTTTGGATTTTCATCCTCAAAATAAGGAGTCAAAAGGCCAGGCTTCATATGTTTACGTGCCGGCATTGTGAAGGCATTTTTGGCAATACATGATACAGTTAATTATATTCACCCCAGTGCTCATTTACACATGTCAGTTTGGGATTTGAGAGCTCTGTCCTGGAATGGCAACACTGACCGTGTTTCTGACCAGATGGCTGCCAGCAGGAGACAGGCTAATTCCCTGATTTGTTTGTGTGTTATGGGAACATGGGACTGGGACTGACCTCCTGGGTCACGGAGCCCAGACCCCTGCTATCGCAGGCAGCCCTGTCACTGAAAGGTAATATGTTAGCTAGGAGCTGATGTATGGTTTGCTCTTCCTGCTGCGAATCCTTTCATGGCCCTTCCCGTTTTCTCCTGGGAGATGAGGGGCCTCGTGCTTCAGCTACTTTTGTTCCCCAGGTTAGCTAACAATCCTTTGCAAAATCATGACAAGCATTATTAGCCTCCTTCTGGAATGCAAAAAGTGGTTTTATTTTTCAGTTTAGGCTGAGAAACTGAGACAACATAGCTGTGTATTTTGGGTTCAGCCGTGAACCGTATACAGCCTTGTGGCAGAATATAGGAACTACGGAAAACCTTTAGTCTCCTCAGAGGAAACTGCTCTGGCACAGAGAATATCAAAAGCAGCTCAGACTTTTCCAACAAATGCAGGATAAAACCCAGTATATGGGATATAAGGGAGTAAGGCCTAGGGCTTTAGGATCTTACGTAAGTGTACTACATTGGGAAGTTATTCTGAGCTTCCTTCACGAGGCCTTCTTGCACCCTTGGAGCAGCCCAGAATGAGGACAACTCAAAGTGTGTCTTAAGTCTCCCTTGGCCTTTGGGATTGGTGTTGCAACTCTAAAGGCAATGCTAGATCTTCCTCAGAGTTAAACAGAGTTGCTTAAGGGTTGCAAAGTGAGACAGAAGCATAAGTAAAATTAAAAGTTACAAGTTCCTGTCTCCTAGTCTGCATTCAATCAATGAAACCACATGTTCTCTCTGCTTAGACATCCAGCTTTGAAGCTGTGGCCCTTAATGGTCTGAGGTTTGACTGTTCCAGCTTTGTTATTTTGGTTTGGTTTTTTTCCCTTCAGCCTTTACTACCAACCTCAGACAAAGTCATTCAATGCAAGTATAGGGAAGAAGACTGGTATCACAGTGGGGAACTCAATTTAACGAAAGCACTTGCAGAAATTCTTTTGTTTATTGAAAGCATGCAAATGGCCAGTATGATTTACAAGGTTACAAGGAAACAAGTACACAGCTTCCCCTGATGCTGTGCTTAAGACAGCTTGGAAACTATTGTGCCATGTGACAGAACAGCACAAATACACACTGCCAAAAGCCACAGCAACTATTCAAATCCATCTTTGTTTTAAGTACCAACTATTAAAGTGACCATGCTGGTTTTACCTTGTCTCTGACAGTGGGTGACAGAAGTCCTTTTAAATGTTGAAAAGTTGCAAGTCTGCCTTTTCTGAATTGCAGGGGGAATTTGTCTTTGTGGTTTTTGAATGGCACTGTGGAGCCAAAGCAAAAGAATAGCTGCGCATAGTATGTCAACTACACCAGCAGAAAGCAAATATAAACCTGGAATATGCAGACCCACATGAATTAAAGTCCCTAGATTTTATGGCATACAGGGTTTAATGTAGGCTGAATTACACATGGTGGAACTCATGCGAGTTATTTTACTTCGTGAGCAAAAAATATACTTCATGCTGGGAATGCCAGGATGTCTGGCATGCCTACTCCATGTAGGCAGACCACCTGAATCTCTTGATTCAACAGTATCACGTGAACAACTTTGTGCCAAAATTAAATAATCTTTGTGTATTTCACCACTTCTTGCACTTCTGTTGACATAAGATTGAATGAGCCATCTTACTCTTCAAATTGAAACAAAAAAAATGCAATAGATTAGATAACTGAAAATGCTACCTCTTATTCTGTTCCTGTAGTGCTCTTGATTCAAATATCATGATTTTCTGAAATACATTAATTATTTGGAACTATACAATAAAATATCTTGCAAATTACAGCAAGGAGATGCTTATTATTGAAAGTGTCATTATTTCATTATTTGCAGTTGGTCACATGAGTCATAGCTGGTTTCATGTTCAATGCTATTAATTCCAGTGACTGATTTTCTGGTGCAAATGTCCATAGAAAGAGATGTAAGATGAACTCAACACAACAACTTACAATTCACTTTTCAAAGCCTTCTCAAAACTCACGCAAATGTGCCCAAACACCAAGAAAAAAGAAATGCAAATGCATCTCTCCAGTTTTGAGGCATTTCTGCTTCCAGGGCCAAATTCTCTCTTGATGAAAACAAGCCATTTTATTGTGCTTGTCTGGCAGAGAACATACTGTACAATATTTTGACATTTCAACCCAAAGTCTGACTAAGGGATTACATGGACATTTTAAGAAATGAGCAAAAGGGAGCTGTATAATTCTTAGCACCTTACAAAGGTTTTTTCAGGTTCGGTTCTAAATTTACCTAAGATTTGTGGACAAATATTTCTTTTTTAGAACTGATGCCACAATCTGGTAATGGATTTTGAGAATGTGCAAGTACTTCCTCTCTTAAAAAGCAAACAGAAAAAGCCCCCATTCTGACCTTCTTTCCAATGTTGTATGCTAATATGTCAGAATAAAGTCTAGTCCTGTATGCTTTCTCACAAAATTAGTATTGGTACTGTTAGTAGAGTGCAAAACAGACTTTACTGTGAATGATAGTTATTTTATTGCTTATTTTTAAATATTCAAGTTCTATACTACTTTACTTCTCATATTTATTTTATATTTTTGATGGGGAGATTATTTGCACTAGGCTGCAAGAATATGTGCTTTACTTCAGGAGAAGCCAAAAATGATTAAAATTGGTAAAAGAAGGTGGTCTATAATAAAAGTACAATTTTGAGAAACTAGTTCAAAATCATAGTCACGGATTCCTTTCCCATGTATGAAGCTTCATGGTTCTGATTCTATGCTACTGCCTTTGAAGTCAATGGAAAATTTCCTATTAGTTTCAGTTGGCCCTTTGTTTTATTTTCAGAAGTATTTTTTAAAGTTTCCCATTTCCAAGTTCCCATGATTTAACCTTGGGTGTGATCTTGAAAGAAATTTTATGCACATGAGCAGACAGAGTTACTGAAGTCAATGAGCCTGGAGGGCTGGACACAACATCACCACTTATAGTGCTATATTCTGTTAACTGCATAGAATGCCAATCACATCACTTGATTTCTCCATCCCACTTTATGATTCACGATATACAGCTCTGCAGCTTATGCAATAGTTATATTGCTAACAATGGCAGCTCACTAGAAAAACACGGTTAATACTTTGTGGAATGACAAGGACATAAAACTGCAAGAGAGTACTTTCAGTACATTAGGAAAAAAAGCAAAAAGGCAATTTTCTCCAAGTTTCTTGGGACTGTTCTGAATGACATTAAGTGTAATAGGCTTGAGAGCAATATTTTGAAGAAAGTATCTGAAACTTTGTTTTACATAAAGTCAGTTGATTCAGGCATGCAATTATTGCTGCATCAAGGGATTTTTTAAAGGCCTGAATAACAAACAAGATAATGGGCTCCATCAGTTTCATAGGATATTTAAGTGTCTAATTCACTTCTCAAAATGAAAATTTTCTGGTGATGCAGTGCACCATCATGCACTGTGTAAAATCTAGCAGCCATAGCTTGATTTAATATGAAGTAAAGATAAAACACCACTACATGTTACAGCAACTTTGCTAATGATCGTCAGACAAAACTTTAACTTATTCCAGGCATTGTTCTTTTTTATCCTCAGGTCTTCCTACAAAATCAATGTTATTTTATTTGCTGTCAGTTACCTTTTCAGAAGTGCTTTTTCTTCTTCTTCTCCCTCTCTCTGCTCCTCCCCCCCTCCCACACACCCCCCCACACACCCCCATCATCTTAATGAAGATATCATTGGTATCAGTGAAATGCCAAGGAATAACCCAAACAGAACCACGTACTGGATATTCTTCTCTCTGTTCTGCAGAAATAAACTAATCTCACACACAGACACACACACATCTCACCATTTCTTTCCTTTTCTCTCTTCTGGGCATTTGGTCTGCATTCTTTCTGCCTCATCTCCCTACTCCCCAGAGTAAAGCACAGTCTACTCCAGGAGGTTTCTGTGGGTTTCAGCAATGGTGGACTGGCTCCCGACTGCTGTTCTTTCCCTCCCATGACTTGCATGAATTAAATGGTATCCGGATTTTTGAAAGGACTGTATTTGGTTGGAAACTGAATACTTCTTTGTTTATTAATTGTTCAAAACAGAATTTCTAAAGGGTTTTTTTCCCCTCCTTCTTAAATATGAACTTAATTGGGTCTCCAGCAGCTCCAACTAAGTTCCCCTTAGATTTGTGAACTCTACTTTTTTTCCTTTAGTGCGCTGATATTTTTCCAAAGTGGCATCAATGAAAAGGGCATAGAAAATAAATCCATTTTTCTTGCAAGAGGTCTTCTGTGTTAAATAAATGGATTTAAGTATGTCCAGCCTCTGCCCATAAGAGATAATAAGAACATTTAGCACTTACAGTAAGCGTACTTTTCTGCTAAATGACTTTTCATCTCTCAAGTATAGTAGAAACATCAAGTAATGAAGCTCCAGGCCAATAGAAAAACAGCAAATGGATAATTAAGAAAACAATAAACATTAGAAAACCTATAAAAACTCAGACATGCAGCTAGGCCAGTTCATTAAGTTCAGTCTAACTTGATTTCAGCTGTAACTATAATAATATCTAGCAGACACCCCCCTGCTGAGAGCCGAATGTGCAAAGAATCTCTTGACCTACTGATTTTAATAAAATACTTGTTTTAAATGCTTCTTTTTAATTAAATGTCTGGGTTTGGGGATGGTAGGTACCAAAGAAGGCATACTGGATACCCAGGAAGTAGGCACTACATAACCGAATATATTTGCTTATAACAAGCTGAACAAAAAAATTGTGAAAATTACTATCAAGCATTGGTAAGTCATGATTTATTGGAAAAGATTGCAGAAGGGGAGGTCAGGATCAGAAAAAAAAGTTGGTTAAGGACTCAAAAAGTATAGAAAGAGCACATCATGAAACATCTCCCACAGTTAAGCAAAAACATGTAAAACAGAGAAAATGAATTCTACATCAATAAAGCCTCTAACAAATTCTGGATATAAACAACACAACATAAATTTGTGATAAGAGTCCTGGATTACCTAGTACGTTAGGTATTCCTCTAGGGTTCAAAGAGATTAAATAAATTTCTTGACTGCACCATATTTGTTTCAGGGCTTTCATGGTCTTCTATGGGGGAGGAATAGATATTTGCCCACCTGCCTTGATGAATAATTTAGGGTTTGGGACATTTTCCTCTATTGGCTGCTGGACCACCCTAACAAAGGGGAGAGGGAGTGGATGCACCTTGCCCTGGCACCGTTCTCCTGTGTTCCTAGCAGCAGCGCAGTCTCTCAAGTGCACACTTGGTATGGCTGCAAAAATATACTTTGAGTTAAACCAATTGTCAGGTTTGGGTTTAAAAGCAAATGTTTTCTCACTCCCAATTGGTTTTGGAGAGAAGGCATTATTTGTTGTATCTAGTGTGGATAGTGTTCCACTTCTTCCACTCACATGGTTCACACGGGGAGTTCGTTTTAATAAATTCACAAACAAGAGGTTGCTCTTACTTTATTCCTACTGCCAGAATTGTTTTATCTTTTCATCTTAAGCCAGGCTTTAAAATGCATTTTCTGGCCTGTAGCATATGATAGTAGGCAAAGCAAATTATGTGAATGATTGCAAGGCTCCTCCCAATATTCTTCTACCAATACTGAGGATACTGGTGCAGAATCAGTATTCTTTTCACATCCCTACTGAAGATACCAGGCATACAATGCTGCCGCAAAAGGTTTGCAAATCCCAGGTTCTCAGATGATCTACACTCAGATGATCTCTGCTCTATGATAATGCCTGCTCTGTTGCTTTAAGGTAGCTCTGGTATTTGCAAAATTTAGAGGCACTTAGATTGCTTTAAGCCCTTCTGGCTGGTAGCAGCCTCTGCACAGCTATTTGCCATCTGAGAGCAATTGTAAGCAGATATAGAGCGGTTGCCTCTGGTAAACAGTTGGCTCTGGCCCATCTGACCCCCAGGGTAACCCATTTTTTGTGGCCAGGCTAGTGATGGAATTGTCGACTGGGAATAAGCAGTACTATTCATTCTTCTACTTTGTTCTGCCAGAGCAAAGCTGGATTGCAAGAACATTTCTCTGTAGGGTAAGCAACATATACATCAACAATTATTGAAGTATTTAGTGTCTTGCATATGAAAAACTACTCAAAGGATGCTGTGTATGCATCTAGAAATTAATCTTCATGACCATGCAGACTGTTTCCCCATGGAGAATGAAGAGGCAGCTTTCTTTTTCCCCACTTTTTTTTTCCTGTAGAACAGGTGATGGGACTAGTGATGAGATTACCTGGGCTCCGGTTCATGTGTCCCCTAGGAGAGACAGTGCACTGCTGACAGCTTCTTCCTAGCCCATGAAGCTTGCAGAGTGAGATTTACTCTCACCTCTTGGCCACTGAGATTCTTTAGCTCTTCAGTTGTTAGAGCCATGCAGGAGCTCCTCTCTTACTCACTTCACTGACAGTGTCAGCAGAACAGGATGAGGCCATATGGCAGATGGGGGGTTTTATAGGGAGAGCTCCAGTATATCCCCAGTCCTCTTCTTGGACTAATGGGGAGGAAAGGATGTATATATGTGAGGACTCTGGCCTTCATCCCCACCCCAACTATTGTGGCCACTGTCAAAATGGATATCATCAGAACATTACCAGCAGCTTCTGATACATTGTCTGAGAATACTGATTATAGACTTGCAAGAAAGAGAACAGAAATGACCATGTTTAACATTTTGCCTTACAAGCAAATCAGAAATTGAATTGTTTGGGATAAAGCCATGGGGTTGTCTCTTGACTAATATCAGATGTTTGCTGTAATTAATACAGATGTAAAAGTTTCTGAAAGAAGAGCTCACAGTAATCCCTTGTAAAGGAATTGCTAGCCAACTTAAATACAGAATTTGCAATTAGCTCCCATTACAATTAGTGAGTCAAAACCCAGATGGGAATAACAGACATGAAAAATAAAATTCTCTAGTTCTATTTAACAAAAAGTTAGAGGCAACTAGTACCAGGACTACATTCCAAAAGCAACTGTTTGAATATTTTAATAAAGTTCCCGATTTTCAATCATATAATCATAATAATGTTAACATCTGAGTGTTTTCTAAATGCCAAATTATCATTCCTACCATTTAGAGACTGTAATTATAGAAAGAAAATAAGATTCTAATCTCAGGAAGGACTGTCAAACATTAATGAAACTTAGAGGTATGGCAGTCAAGCCCCGAGTGAAATCAGTTTTTCAGCTGTTAGCAGTGCCTGCATCGCGGTAACACTTGATTTATGTGCCTTTTTACATTTAAAAGCATGTTGTAAACATGAACAAGTCACCAAAATTTTCTGTAAGGCAGATAGATACTGTAGCCAATCTAGTTGAAGCAGAAAACTTAACTGTATTTTGGAAATTCAGAGCAACCACAGGTAGCTTGATTTCTAATAGTATTTTAGACGCTCAGTACTAGACTGGTGTTTATTTTCCAGCAGTGCATATTTTCTAGTGGAAAATCCTGAATCAATGGCATTGAAAAGGTTTTTACTGTACTGTTATCATTAGATTTTAAATTGTAAATTGAATTTAAAAACTATTCAGACATGGATGATATTTTCATTGTTCATACAAACCAGCATCCTTCTACCGCTGACCTGGGACCAGGTGACACTGAGGGTTGATTCCAACTAGTCTCAGACTTTTTCATAACCAGATACTGCACCTCCTCCTGGCCAGGTTCTCACAGCCCACCCTGGCTCTCTGGAGCCAGGAAGGGAGAAAAGGTGGATCTGGGTGCATGCAAATATGGATTCAGTCTTCCTTCTGGGAATACATTCCAGCAATGGGCTGCCATAGACACATGTGTACAGCCAGGTCCAGGTCTCACAGTTAGCAGTGACAAACTAGTTTAAACTAAGTACGTCTGAAAACAAAAATATTTTAGTAAGGCTGAAGTGAGATGCCTTGGATTTCTATTTGTGATTACTATAAAAGAAGAGAACATATTTTAAAATTATAAAATTCAACATAGTTCTCATTTTCACAGATTTTTTTTTTTGAGGGACAAATAGAAAATAATCAGGATTTAGAGTTAGGACAGTGCAGATTTGCCCCAAAGCAGTAGGGGTCAAATGCAATTAGCCCTAGCTTCCACATCAGACAGATCTGTAATAGTTTCTGCATGACCTGCTCCTAGTTTCAGCCTATAAAAATTTAGATTGGAAATACTGTCCTGAAAGAATACAGATTTTAGACATTATATTAGATTAATATAATTATGAGGAATTATTTGGTTGAAGAACTTGGAAATCGAATACAAGATCCCTCAAACTTTGGCATATTATTTCAAATCAGTATCAGCTGGACCCAACAGTTGTTGCCAGCTGGTGGCAGTTCTGTACAAAATAAGTAGATTCCAGCATAGTTATCACTGGGGAGGTGTGCACAGCAAAAATCACAGCTCCCATTTGCAATAGCTGGCCTTTTGTGAGGCCAAAAAAGCAAATAAGCAAGGAGATGAAATTATCCACTTATTCACTGAAAGGTCCCTCTGGGCTAAGTGAAGGAACAGAGTGAGACAATATGTATGTGTGAAAGAAGGATAAAAGCATGGCTCGTGCTTCCCTAGTGCTCTTGCTGTATTTCTTCTATGAATAACTGGAGACTTTCATCGTTCAAGGCTTTCAGTCTGATAAACCAGCACTACGATAATCAATCACTGAAAATGGTGAAAGTAAGTATTTTCTACTCATAAAGTGACAAGATGAGTAAATACAAAGTATATGCATCTTAGCATATTTTCTACTCTGTATTAAAATGAGAAGCCATTTAAATATCTTCATTCTTACACTTCTTAATATGGTATCAAAGAAAAATTAATCACACTCATATCACCCTTCACCAAAAAAAAAAAATGAAGGGAAAGATTTCTTTGTGCTGCACACAGATTTATGTATGATCTCCTTTAACATTAATGGGAGCCTTAGGCTAAATCCTCAAGCCCTGTAGCAGACATCTTCCCTTTATAATTTAGGGAAGAACTGAAAAGCTTGTGGAGTAAGACCTAACAAACATGAAACAAAAATCAGCAGAAATCAAACAGTAACTGGAATTGCAATAAGGGACAGCAAAAAAAAATGCAGAAGTTTGTAGTTTGCAAAGGACTGGAATTCTTGGATTCCAACAGAGTCCTGAAAAGGTAAAAATAGAGCTGGTGTGAAAATGAGTGACAGAAGTCCAAGCAGCTTAGGAAGCTCAGTACTAGCCTATCATCACCTCCAGGAATAGTGGCCTACGCCTCCATGATGGTGCTAAATGGAAGATATGGTATTGCTTCCCAGGGATGAATCAAACTGATACTTTTCACCTCTATACTGTGTTTTGTTAGTGGGTAATCAGCTTCTTGGAAAGAAATGTATCTGCCCTTGTTTCAGCAAAGGAAGAATATGTATATGAATAACTCAGAGCTTTTCCAAGCTAACAAAAGTCAAAACAACATTTTAAACCAGATGAGCTCTTGTTATAGATGGCTGTATATTAAATACAATTCTGCAGCATAAAAGTTCATTCTTAGAGTTTTCCTCTTCACATTGTACGTTCACTGAAAGAAAATGAGACACATTCACAGGGGTGAATATGTCACTCTTGGCAATCTAAGCTATTGTATCTTGTAACAACTTCTGTTCTCTTAACCCACATCTTGTAAGTTAAATCCCATATCAGATCAGACCCCCTACATGAGAGTAGAGTTTGATGTAAACAGAAAGCAAGATTTAATGGAATTAAATGCCAAGAATACTTTTGGGCCAGACTATATATAGTACAATTTCTACCAGCGAATTGGTGACAGGAGCAGAAAATCTAATCAACTTTATTACTATGCTATCACCTTTGAATTTAACTACAGACAAATAAATATCAGAATGTATCATTTCCATGCAAAGCGGGGGGGGAGGGGTGCTGCAAAAATATAGATATTAAATGAAATAGCCATTTGAAAGGCAGAAAAGGAGAATGTAAAGCAGTCTGACCTAGTGTGGCTGAGGATCTCCAGTATATGGTGTAAGAAAGTACTTTTTACACCTGGAAGAACTGTGGGTACTTATGCAGGACAAACACAAAATAAAAGAAAGACTTCATTTACCATGTGTTCTAGAAAAAGGCCAGCTTCTTAAGGAGTTGAACAGGAAGAATTAAATTCAAGCATTAATTTAACATGTAAAAGACTGTTCTCTGACTTGTGATTAGCATTGTGTAACCTATAAGAAACCCAGATTTGGTCAACATTTGTGTGGTACATTATCTGTGTTGCCTGTTTCCAACAAATGTGCAAGACCCTTCTATATTCATTCAAGTTACTAACCACAGCTTGTTTTTCACTCCCCTTTCAGCTGTAAGTGAAGTTCAGGAGTTCATCCATAACTTGTAAATTGACACTGCAAAAAGGTTGGGCCTCTTGCAAACCAAGAAGCCTTGGCTTACTCTGCATCCATTCTAGCTGTCCTCTTACTTTGCATTCAGTCATATCTATAGTTAGATGTATTTCTTTACAAATCAAAAATCAGCAGAGTAAAATGTCTACAAAAAAATGACAAAGAGTGTTTTTCACAGCAACAGATGCAACCTAAAACTTGCACAGAATTAAATAGAGAAGAACTGTGATTTAGGATTGATACAGGGAAAGGAGTCACCAAAATAAAACTCTCTACTGAAATAGCTAAAGAATGCTTCTCCCCCTTCCCCATTAAACTGTTATTATTGAAATTAATAGGTTGATGTAGACGGACTTTATCAGGAAATCCTAAAGGACGACTTTTTTAAATATATGGGAACCAATTTCTCTTTCACTTAAAAATGAAAAGTAAAGAACCATCATCATTAATGTGATCATTTTGAAAAAGTGATGAGTTCTAAAGAAAATCTGAAATCTGTGTTCTGAAATTTGCCTGCAAGAAATAGAGTGTATGTGTGCTTGTATGTATATTTTCCTGTGAAGTTTTTTCCCTTCCTTTTAAATCTGATACAGGTTTACCCAGAGAAATGGTATCAAAGGGGTTAAAGACATAATATTAATGCAATACTACACTGATGTCAGCAATTTATGACGGGATGGTGGGTTGCAGTGCCAGAAGCTATGGCACAGGAGAGAATGTTATTTTAACAGCATGATTCTCTATGAAAAAATGTCATCTTCTGGTCTTGAACCTTTGCTAATGTACTAAGGCGACATGCCCAGACAGAAAAGGAATGTTCTTCAGCTGTTATGTAGTGGCTATCAATATAGTTACTGCTATACAATAAATATGCTGCTACTGCTTGCCATCATTTTAAATTGACAAAGACATCGGAATCCTTTGGGACACCATTGTTTCTGAAGGGCCACATCCTTCATTCCTTATTCAAATGAAACTCTTAATAACTTAGCTCAGGATAAATTTTCCTTTTAAGACTTTTAAGCCCTTGAGACCATCCGGGTACAAATACCACACTGTGTCAGGCCACATTCACCGTGACTGACAGGACATAATGCAACACACAAGTTCAAATTTTTCTGCATTGCTGCTCTCCTACTCCTTTGATATTTTTCTAACATGCCTGACAATACCATAGTCAGATCCAGCACATGCTCAGCAGCAGGAAGACAGAGATGAAATTCTGAAGGTTACAACTGATTTACCATTATGCCTGACTAATAGCCCCCACAACTCACAGCGGATGAATAAAAAGTTCAGCATGTGTTTAACTCCTCCCAGAATTTCCTTTCTTTCTGCTACCACTTTCCCAAATCACTCACCTGTATTCCAAAGATTTCCTTACTTTTTTTTCAAAACCAAATGAAAGGCAAAAAACCCTTTGTGTTGAGTAAAGAGATTTTTTATTCATGGCGTTTGACCAGTTGCACGTGGTTTTCTTTTGGCTAACAAGTTCTAGCAACACCATAGCCAAGGACTATAGAGCTAATTCTTAAAGGCCTGATGGACAGTTTTACATAGTTGTTCATAGCTTACACATGTCCTTCTAGGCAAATTATCAACAATGCCTGTTCTTGAAAAGATAATTCTGTCTACCCCATTCATCAGGAAAGAAATCTGAGACACCAAGATGAGCAGATGCACCTTGATAATCCCAGTCACCTGAGCCAACACGGAACTTCGAGGCATCAGGTCACTCACAGAATCAGCTCAGTGATCTGGGAGAGCAAGAAAATTCTGTGGAATCAGCGGAATTTATACAAAAAAACATCATCAGAGAAATATTTACATCTCTGTATTTGAATTTCCTATATGTCTGTAAAAATAAAATACTTCTTTAATGTTAAATCAAAGTAGCTGTTAATGCTTTTTACACCAAAATTAAAATGTAACATGTGTATACATTACAGCTCATATTTGAAGTAGTGCTACAGTAGCTGTAAAACTGGTTGTTAGTACCTACTCAAACATAATCCCCGCCCAGAAATCTTACCACCTACCTTTCATGTACTTTGTTGCCTTCACTCACCCTGATCTGTTTTTCTGCCAAAAATACATGAAACAAAACTTGGAAATTCACTGGAAAATGAAGATCTGTAGCATTATACAGAAAAGACAGAGAGAAAACCCGGGGGGGGGGGAAGAAACAAATGCAAAACTATCTCCCTGACAGCATTGCTGCTGGAAATGAAAACTGAAGAGACTTTAGACAATGTTGAACAAGATCTCAGCAGAGGAAGCAACTAATCACAGGAATAGGTGATCTACTGGTCCAAGCACAGAATTGCAATTTGTATGAGCACATGCTGTAGAACTAGAGGAGGCATCCTGGGTCAGTGAATCCAGTTCCCTGCTATCATAAGTAATCATGTCATATAATCCCATTCATCTCATTTGAGCTCCATCTTAAAACCCTTCTTATGAATTTGCAGAATAAGTGCATTCAGAGCTAGTTTATATTCATTTGTTCTTGTGTAACCTTGTCCTTTAGCAAAAATAGCTCATCCTCCTCCCGCCCCCCATTTATTTATAGAAAGCAATCATACTTTTTTTCAGCTATTATTTTGCTAGACTGTCCAGCTCTCTCAGTCCCCTCATGTGAAACAGCTTCTGCATTCCTTGAATTATCAAAGCAGCTGGTCTGTTTACCTGCTCCAGTTCAAACATCTTTTTTTGAATACTCTCTACAAGGTTCCAAATAGTTTTAACCATTCCTACTATTAAGCATCAAGTTCTCATTATCTACTGGAAATACTTCACTTGATACATACTAAGGTGATTTCCTTCCCTCGTTCTCTCTTCCCGTCTCTCATTCTCTTTTCCCTTCCTTCTTTTCTTTCCTTTCCTTTCTCTCTGTCGTGGCCAAGTCACACAAGTGTTTTGTGATTGACTCATACATCCAAGTCTCCCTTCCCATCTGCTGTCTTCCTAGCCTGCAAGTTAAACTTTTTGTTAATTAACAATATAAATGTATCACACCTAATATTTTTGTTTGTTTTGCTTAATTTCACCATACATCTGTTATTTCTATGTCTTGGAAAGATTTTCCATATATTATTGCAGTACTCTAATGAGAATTTATCTCAAATGTGTGTCATTGGTTGATTTTATTCCTGTTAAACTAAATTCCTAGATGAAAATGCTAATAATTTTCAGCTCAAAAAATAATGCTAGAGGAATTCTGATAATAATGTCTCTGGAGACAAATTACTCCTTTTTTTAGCTCTCTTCCCTTTAGTTGTTTTACACTTAGAAAATTAATTGTTTCTAAGTCTCGTAAGTCTCTAAGTCTCTTCCTCAGGCTAAATAATTTCACCGTATCAGATGTTCTCTTGAAGTCCAGATAGAAAAGGTGCACTATAATTTTCTTCTAGAAAACCAGTTATCTTGTTAAATACAGCTATCAGGCTCGTCTAGCATGACTCTTCCTTCTACCTTTGGTTGATGCAAACTGCATTCCATCCCTTTTTTACAGATACCTATGTTCTTAAATATTTGTTTCAAAATGTATTTTAAATCCTTGATTATGGCAAAGGCACAATAACAAAGACGATCCCTTCTTTTCTTCTCCTTCCTTTTCATACGTCCTCCAATTATGAAGGATGCTTCAGGAGTTACTGTTTCAAATCTTCCAGATTTCCAGAGTGGAATTTATGTGCTCTTAACTCTTGCTGCATTCTCAGATAAAGGAACATCAGTTTTTAAATACATGTTTCTATTAGCCTTCCTGCCTTTGCATTTTTCAGAGTCATCTTCACAGAAAACTCAGTAACAGAGTTCTAACCCTGATACTGAGACTAATTTAACTTACTTGGAAGGAGTCATAAAAAATTCTCTCTTCTTCTGTTTCCCTACAGTAGGCTTAACGAAATATATGTCACGCAAAACAGGCTTAGGAGGTTCGATTTGTTTATATTTATGTGTTGCTTTAGAAATAAAGAACACTATCTATGGCATCATCGTATCCCCAGTAAATGACACTGATCTCATAATCTAAGAGCTCGAATGTGAACCCTCTTGGGTCTCTTGAAAGCTCTGCCGGATGAAAAAATCTCATATTAAGTATTTTCTAGGAGTGCATCTAGATTAAATCATTACAGCCTATGTTTTTGCTGTTGTGCTATGATAATAAGTTATTATACTGTTACTATTGTTACAGACTAATCCCGCAGTGGCAAAAATTGCTACAGTTTTATTACAGTAACTTCATAATTCATGAAAGCAAATGAGAAACAGAAAATGCTACAAAGGCTGAAAATTCTAATAAGAAATATATGCAGTGTATTTATGTGCAGGTGCATATATATATATGCATGAAAAATCTTTATAAAATATGGCTCAGTAATGTAGACAAGTACCTTAGATAAATGCACTTTAATCGGTACTACACCTGGTAGGTAGATGCTGAAAAGGCTATATGGTATTAGACAGAATGAGAGGATTAGTACTAAAAATGTATGAAAAAGAAGATAATAGAACTTTTTAAACAATATGGTAAGTGGCAAGATCCTGACCAGAAAAAATAATTGTTTCATACGGAAAATATATGCTATACATCACAGAAGGGAGAAGAAGGGAAGGGCAAGCCAGACCAGTGAAAAGCAGTGGCCATCACCAGACACTTCAGAGAGTCCTAAAGACTAAAACACTAAAGAGATCCTAAATTCTGATTGTTTACATATTTGTAAACAAGTTTCTAAGCTTCTACCTAGCTCCTGAATGATTAAGAGCTGTCTTATTCAGTCCCCTACAAGGGCACATACCCTCATATCCATAAAACATTTTCATTTTGTAACTAAGAATGTCCTGTTATCCATATAAATAGCTGACTCCTAACTATAGAGAATTCAATCACTTGAGTATTTGTTTACTTTTATAGTATTCTTTATATAGACCCTTGATCTGATACCATGAAAAAAGACACTTTGGAATATTCTATTTATCCCAATCTACCTAATAGCTTTTGTATCACAATAGCAGCTCCTTTTGGGCATCTCCCTTCTGAGCTTAATATTTCCATTTTTTGTAGTGTTTCCTCGCAATAGTAACAAATTTTGTTGTGAAAAATGCATGTTTCCTTTGGGAAAAACAAACAAACAAACAAATAAAACCCAAAACCCAACACAGGAAACACTTTTTTGCTGTTGACTTCAATTCTGAAGAAATTGAGATGTCCAGATTTTTATGGGACATTTCATGCAAGGATCAGCTTTCACTGCATCATCTTTAAGGGTTTTACAGACAATAGATGATTCACCAACATAGCATTGAACAAACTTTCTGGGATAGGTCAGAATTTTTAACTGGATAGGACCAAAGGTTAAATGACTTGACCAAGTAAGCTGAGTGAATCGGCAGCAGAGTCAGAAGGAATAAGACCCAGGAGTGAAATCTCAACTTTTTGAAGCCAACCTGAATTTCCCAGTATTTTCTCCAGAGCCAGGTTTTGATTTCAGTTTCTGCAATATGCTTCTCCCTCCTCTAATCTCTAAAGCACAATTGCACTAAGCTACTTAGTGCACAATTGCACAAGTGCACATCAGTTACCAGACTTCTAAAGGCTGTTCTGTCGGTGGTGCTGGTGATAGTTTTTGCCCACTCATGTACTTGATTTCACATGATTTCACAAAGGTGCTCATCATGCATTATTTCCATAATATAAGCTTAGGCAAGTAGCATATTTAAAATTTACCAGGACTATAAACCCTTTAAATAGTTCCAGCATAGCATTAACTTATTATAGGGAATGAAAATGACAGTATAATACCAAAATTGAATCAAATAAACCATAAATAAAATTTCTCTAGAAAGACAGTTCTCATTTCAGGCTATTTGCACCAAAGAACATGATGATAATGTACAATATTTGTGTACTTGATCTAGAAAAGCTTTAAAAACTTCTGTTTATTTGTATGGGACTCATACTAATAATCGATGACAACATCTTCTGTCCTAAATCTTTGGAAACTGTGAAACAAAGTAAATGAAATATAACTATTGTATTTTTGATCAGTCTAGAGAAACTCAAATACTCCAGCAGATTTAAATCTTCCTTCTTTTGATAGCAACAAAGCTGTTTTTCATTCTTTCTTGTTTATTATGGCTATACTTGATAAGCTTATCACAAAAATTTGCAAGCACCAAATCACTTCTAGTATTTTTGCAGCAACACTCAAAAATTAGTGGAAGCTTAGCTTGGACATTTCCAATACTTTCTTGATAATCCTAATAACTTTCTGATGACAGCAACTATCCAGAATTTTGCTCAAAATGCTTGAGAAATATTTGAAATGGAAGAAGTGATTCTTTGATTTAATACTTATATTTTTAACCAATACAGACGGGCATATTTTCCAATGCAGTTTTACCAGTGACATTCAATCTGGACAGCTACAGTTCTCACATTACTGAGATAATGTTATTGCTATTAATAATCTCAGCAAACCTCTGAGTTTGAAGGCATTGCATAGAGCTGCAGATGGCTGTATAAAGGTCATTATTTTTATAGCTATAACATTAAAAATACTGGAAACTGCATACACATGGCTTTGTTCTGCTGTATGTTTACCTTCAAAAAGCCAGAAATGAATGTGACAGGAAGAATACTTGCAGGAAACATAACACTATATAAATGACACTCTGGTGCAAGCTAAGCTTATGGCAATATAAATATTGATGTTATTAATGCCACCTAAAGTATCCAAGTATAAAATATACCTCCCTATCTTGTGTGCAACATAGCAGTTTATGTCAGCAAGCCATTACTTCTGTTGCAGTAAGTTTTATTTTAAAATGACTTATTGCACTTAAGTCCATCCGGAAGGAAAAGGAAGCTTGAGGAAGTACACAATGGGAGTAAGAGAGGACCAGGAAAAGAAGGGAGAACCAGAAGCGCGCAGAAGCTCAATAACAGAAATGATCATGGTATCTTTCCAGAGGTTTCTACAGTACGTTATTTTAACTGCTGGCTGCAACATATGTACTTCACTTATGTGAATGTGGTTTCCTGAAGTGAATGGAAATTTAGACATTTGCAAGGGTTCAGCAAATTGGGCCTATGGATGTAAGATCTGGAACATACACATAACAGAACTTACGAATAGGCGCCTGGACAAAAACTCTGCTAGTGTTCAATAGACTCTTGCTGTTATTTCAGTGCCATGTGTTCCCATTATCTTCTTAATTACTCACCCACAGCTCCAATTGAAGACGATGCTGCAGTCAGTTTATTCTTCATCAAAGGAGAAGATATGAATCCTATGGTAAGATTCAGCCCTGGTCATTCCTTTCAGCTATTCCAAATGACCAAACTCAGCTAATTAATTTATCTTGAGCGATGAGAAAGTTTCCTTATGCCATCTGTACCAGCCCCGTCATTGCAGGCGTATTTTCAATGCTAATACAGCAGTGCTTTGTCAAAGTTAATTTTATTTCTGCCTAGAAATGAGGCTTCCATAATTTCTTGGAAACTGTGTAATAATTTTTGCTTGTAGAAAAATTTCTTGATGTTCTGCTTATTTGAGACAAAGTCTGAAAGAGTAAAATGGCATTCCAGCTAGTGAGACAAGTATCATGCTTTTCAGTTTCTCAGGGAATACCTGGCATCTCTCACTGTTTTTTATCTGATTATCTGGGACAAACATTTTTAAGAAAGGCAATTTATTGGGGTCTGTGAAGAATTCAAGCCTGAATGTTACAAGTCTATATGGCAAAATACACGTATAAGTATTGGCACCTGCTTTTACAAATTTTCTTTAGGTCATATAAGTTCGAAGTTATTTTTACATGGTTTTGCTGAAAGATGCTAACATGCAGTACTAAGTCTGAATTATATCTAAGCTAATATGTATTAGCTTAGATGGCAGGTGTCTGTATAATATTTTCTGTCTGGCTTTGGGGTGCATGCTTGTCTTGGTACCCATGTTCCACCGGAGCACTGAGTGGGAAGAAAAGGAGCATATCCTTCCCAGGTGGCTGGCAGGACTTCATACACTAGAGTTAAAACTAGCAGTCAGAGCACAGGTTAAGCGTTTATACGTGGCCTTTTGTTGGATGGATGCTCCTTTGTATGAGAGAGGAAGCGTAAAGAGCTAATAATCATGTTAAAAGTTTTAGCAACTACTCAATTATGTGCTTGAATGAAGTCCTAATTAGCCATAAGGGATATGGAAAGGGTCATCAGAAAAAGTTATCCCATTCCTTTGATGTCAGTGGGAATTACTTCTGTTGATTTTGCTGAAGGTCAAAACATCACCTAGGTCTTTGACATCAGGAAATTTAGTCACTTATATTAAACAGAGACACTCAGCTATTTTGATGCTGATACACAAGTACCTAAAAATGGACTATATCTAAATTAATCAATTACACATAGCAATGGGCTGGTATTAAATTTCAGGGGTTTACAAAGATCAAAATAGTATCTAAGGCAGCAAATAAGTAATTCTACATCACTTTACATACCCTGTTTCACCAAATCAAAATGTTTTATTTGAAATGTATTTAAATATTTCTAAAATTTTCAGCCAATTCTGAGTATAATATCAAAGAGAAAATTCATGACTTTGTGTCAAATTTAAGAGCAATGGTTTAATCATTAATATCTGACATTTTCTTTATTTTTTTGCTGCTCTGGAAAGCTCATCTAGAGAACAGATCTAGTTGACCATTCATTCCTTGGTTCATATCCTAAAATAGCGTAACTCATCTAATGATGAGATAATTAAAGCCAAGAAAATTACGTCAGTACAGACCTGCATGCTCAAATTACAGCGTATATATTCTAGTATCATCAGATACGCTAAATATCAAATCAGTAACTGGATGCCATACTTTGAGCCCACTGGAATCGCACTGACTACAATATTACAGTATTTTCTCTCCAGGAAACAGATACATATGAGAAATCGCTAGGATAAGCCTCATATTGTGAAAATTATTCTAATAAGCATTCTAGCAAACTAGAAACTAGTTTGGGAAGTTTTAGTACAGAGACAAGTTGTGCAATTCAAGCAAATCAAGATGTTGGAGACATGCATAAAACTTTCCTTTGAAAGAAATTTTAGTTCCTCCCATGTCTCTAGAAGGAAACTGCTTTTGACAGATTATATTTTGCCACTGTTTCATTTAATAATTCATATCAACATTTACCAAGGGAGATCGGTCTTTGCTTTAATTCTCATTGTATGCCAGCCAACTTGCAACCTATTCTTATGACTTTTATTACTTATTGCTGTTGTTTTGTGGACTTTGCAGGCAATACTCCTACAATTAAACAAAAAACATCAGCATGATAAAATTTCATCTTTAGAAAGGGCTTTTATTTCAATCCATCTCAGATTTGTATTTTGAAATTAAATTTTTCTTAACCAAAAAGCTAACAATATAATGGGTGATGCTTCTTGATCCTTCAAATGGAGATAGCTGCAAGCCGTTTCTGGGTTTAAATATATGAGACCCTGAAAAAAATGGTTATCATGTTCAAAACCTATTGACTTTGAGTAGAAATGAAAGTATGCAGAATTTTGCAGAACTTGGCCTCAGCTGTGGAAAGGGGAAAGCTTCCCAAATTTATTTTTGATCAAGCTGGAAATAGAAGGAACCAATGTCATATATAGCATAAAATGGAGGCCTGCATTTCACAGGAATAATACTTTAGTCACGTCTGGAGGAGGGCAAGGTAGGGGAGAAATCAAATAAGCTTCTATTGTTTTGGCATGGCATGACTACAAAACGAGTACAGCTGCATCATCTTAGCTTTGAGGGGAAAAAAAACAGCCTTAGATATAGTTAAATTCAAGTAATGTGGAGTCATTTCTCCTCAGGAACAATACCCCATATGCACTGAAATACTCATGAGAAAATATTCCTGACTTACATTGCTACTATGGTGAGCAAAAACCTTAGAAATCAACCATGGCTGCCTATAGGTCCCCGTAAAAAGTGATATATACATAAATTGTAATAGTAATAGTCACTTTGATACATTATTCTTCAGATTTTCGCTGTAATTTCTGGACAGCCTCACAATGTCCTTCCCCTATTTACTCCAAATTCAGTTTGTATAAGAAAAATCAGATATTGTGAAGTTGCCTCTTCATTAGGAATTTTCTGATTATAGTAACTATTTTAATGCTTGCACTTGGGCTGGATGGAGACAATTGTTTTGCTGGATATATTTTTACTATTCTCCCGGGCCCCACACACTCAAGTGGCAGAATGGCCACTAAGCACATGTATGAGTTTCTCCACAGGATGGCATGCTAATCATCAAAATAAATCAAGAAACTTGGCACAAGCAATGTGATAATTTTGCTGGTTATGGAATGACATTTTTTTTCACAGTTTATATTAAAAATAGAGGATTTGTTTTCATTTCCCTATTACTTAGTATTTTTAATGAAATTCTAACACGCTTTAAAAAACTGGATTTTTGGGCATTCCCTTTGGACTAAATGTTCTACTTTTGATTCTGTTTTCAAAAACGTGGATTTTTGCACTTCCTTTTTAAATACTGCTATGGCTATGTGTGGCATGTACAAATAGGCAGCTCTTTGTAGTTACCCATTTGATTTGTCAATGCACTGATATCTATGCATCGATTCATAAACCATCAGCACCCTCTATTTTACGTCAGGCATTTCACACAGTTCTGCACATGCACCACATTTCTGATTATTTACAGCCCTAAGTATGTTTTGCAGTGAGACTGTCAATTGGTCTGACATTAAGGATGCTCATCTTCTTTCTGCTTTACCCTATGGAGGAATATTTGAAACAAGGAGTCTCTTCCTTTTCAGTTATGTAAATGTAAAATAATTCCAGTTTTCAGAATTTGTACTGGATTTGTACTGGAGAAAATCTGTGGTGAAAGTGTGACCAGTCACACACCAGTTCTTGCTGTTCCAAGTCTTATAATACCTTTTCCCTTATTGGTAGTGGAGTGTCATGAGAAGATTTAAATAGTAAAACATTGTCAGAAAGATCCCCCTCTATTTCAGGCCAGGAATACAAGATATGGAGATATTTATTTCACGTGATTTTATCTGCAGCATTGCAATGTATATAAGGGAAAGAAATAAGGAACCCCATGTGATTGTCAGCAATTATAGAGCACACATACTTATTTATAATAAGGAGAATCTTCCTACTGGAAATTGCCTGAAAAGCAGACAATACACTGGGATGATTAATTCAACTTGTATAATTACCTGGCAGAAAGGAACTAGAGGGAAGGAAGGGCAGATTTGCTTCTTGTCAGATCGGCTGTAATCTCATTTCCACAGAGTCTAAAACGGCATCTTCGTACCTATATCTATTAGTGAACCTGCAGACTCCTTCCTAAAGTAGTGCTCTCAGATAAGAGAAAATAGGTAGAACCATAGGACCATAAAAGTATAACCCTCTAATCTTGGTGGGAAGACCTAGGTTTCAATATATCTAGGGGTTTAATCATTGGAGGCTAAGACAGTAGTTGGAGAGGGGGAGAGAGAGGGGGAGAGAGAGATGCTGTATACTAAATTTCTAAAAGAACAATCCATTGGGAGTCACTTTTGCAACACTGTTATTTGCAGCTAGAATACGCAGCACAATCCATGTCATTTTGCTAATTACTTGTCTAGATTGTTCATATGTATGAAGTCAGTGGAGTTATAAATATGATCCATGCACTCATAAATAATCGTGGATACAAACCATTGCCCTGAATTTCATGTTCAGAAGGGAATTTAAAGCTTTGCAATTCTGATTGACCAGGTCTCATGTTGTGTATTAATAATTCTCTGCATGAAATAAATTCATTTGATATTATTAAACACCACAGAATTCTCTTGTAATGACACCTTTCACTAAAGTCTTACAGATTAGCGTTAGGCTACTACAGCGATGAGCAGAGTAGAAGATCAAACAGAACAGAACAGAATGTGGCCTGTTATTATTCAGTTTGTTTTATATCTAGTTGCAAAACACCATACTAGTTTCTATAAAGGAAACAATGACTAACAAAATGGATACATTTATTCTTACACATTAACTGCCTCCGGGATACTACTGAAATTTGTACCGGAAAAAGGCCGCTAAATCATGTATTAAAAGACATTGGTAATCAGCTAGCGAAGCCCCACGCACTTTGCTGCCCATTTCTGTTTGGAAACGACAGTGTAAAGTCTCACTGTAGATTCTGGAGGTAAATATTCACCTGCAAAGCAGCAGTAACATTAAAACAATTTCCTCATGCTGTTCTTACGTTTCTTAGACAACACCATCCTCGGAATATGCAAAACTATAGGCTTAACTGAAATTAAAAAATGGCAAATTGATAGAGGACCTCTCTCATTATTCTCCAGACTCCTGCAGTAGAGAGTTTCCGTAGCAAAAGAAATCACTTAATTCACTAAAACCGCCCAGTTTGAAATTTAATGCAAGTGGCAAAAATCTACAGTTGTATTGATAAAACCATTATGTCTGTAGTCCTCTGGCAAAAGGAGATGAAGGTTAGGCTGGTAAATTTTTTTAGAGCCATACTACATACCCACAATGGTCACACACATGTGAATATCAAGCTTCATTAGATATAGCAATGGTGGAATGTGTGAAAAATGTCATGGAAAATATATCAGTCACAACGGGTATAGCAATTGCTATGAGACGGATATAAGGAACATAACTGAGGTATAAATAGATGCCTCAATAAATTACATAACCATGTCCACATATGAATCTGCAACTCCAAACTGCACAGCAACTAACTAGAGCAGTGCTGTAAACCTGACCTTAGACAGTCGTATGCCCGAGCATTTCCTTAAATCACCAGTTAAATCAAGAAAAATAATATTTACTTTGTGCGAGAGATTTGAAGAGCAGGGTCCCCTATTGATTCAGAGGCAGCCAGGGCACAAACAGCAGAGTGTCAGCTCCCAGACTACTGTCCTTCCCCCTTATTGCTAAAGAAGGAAGGCTGGCCTGCAGTCATGGCCCTAACAAGAAGCTCAATAGAGAAGTTTTCTGGTTTGTGTTGCAGATATTCAGCTGCTGTAAACCAGTCCAGCCCTGATTTATGTGAGCACCACACATCTAAAGTCAAGCAGCTTTCTGAATCTGCTTGTGTGTCAGCGCTCCTTTGATCAAATGCTGTTATTAACTCTTCCTTCTATCTTTCATTTGCATTGCCTCTCTTTATGTCAGGAAAAATAGTGCAGAGTTTGTTTCTGATAATGTGCTTTTTACAAGGATTCGTACAGAGTGACTTAGGCTCAGTTCTGCTTTGTAAGAACAGAGGAAGAAGAGGACAAGGAGGTGAAAGAGCAGCTCATCCTCCTTACCTAATAATAAATCTTCTCACTTCTGACAGGGACTGGAAAAATGAGACTCTGTTAATAGTGGTGGGTTTACCTGAGTCCACCTTTCATTTCATACAGATCGCTGTAGACTATGTCTGGATATCAAATAGAAACTCTTAAGCTTTAAAAATATCACAGTTTTTTTGTTGTTTGTCTTAGATTGTTAGAAAAGATGGGTCAGAAGCCGTAACATCGCTCCTGTTCTCATGAATGAAATGTTGGCTAGTAAGAAATAATTCAGGGTATTTGAATTTTTACTTGTACTTTATTTCTTTGAAATGTCTAATAAAAGACTCACAAATCCAACAAAATATGAGTTTTCTCCAACTCCCTTAAAACAATTACTTAAAAGATATGTTTAGCTGAATTTTAGTGCTCATGAAAAGGGAAGACAGATACCACTGAGCGAAGCATTGCACACAAGCTCCCTGGAGCAATTCTGCCAATGCAGTTCAGTCCCACACCTGTCCTGGAACTATTCACAGAGCTAATCTATGCGGTAGTTATTCCCGTGTGGGCAACTATCCATGAGAGGCTTGACTGAGACCAGCCAAATTCATCTGGCTTGTGTTTTATTACTCACAGGAAGCTTGATCTGAAAGAATGAAGGGCTAACATGTTAACTCATACAGTGCCATCTTTCCACTGAGTTTTTTCTTCGCTTTTACAGTTCTGGTAACCGAATTCTAGTCAGATTCTTTACCAGACTTTCTGCAAGATTACTATCAAGCAAATAAGTGGAGTTACATATTGTCCCAAATTTTATTACCAGCAGAACACTCGTGGAGAATGCTGAAATCATAAAAAAATGCACACCCTTTCTAACAAAGCAAGGGCACATATCTTTTGCATAACCTTTCCCATAAATTATCTCCTTCCTTCATATTAAGCATCCAGACTTGATGCTGCTGCTGATTGTGGGCATTTGGTGTGCCTGGGGGAAGAGAAATGTCAACCCTCCCATAGGTACACGCATGCAGGGAGTTTCTGCAACCACTGCCGGTTCAGTCCTCAGTGTGCACCACTTCTTGTCCCCTTGCTGGTTTTAGAATCCAGTGTTGAATTCTGCCTTGCCTTCAGCTGCAAGGGGAAAGAGCATACTGCAAGCCCAGACCATAATGGAGAGTTTGATCAATGTATGACCTAGCCAGTGATTTAATCAACAGGACAGCATGAATGTGCTGATGATGCAGAAGCAACATCACAATTCTGTATGTTGCAGTGCACAATGATCATTTCCTTCAGCGTGTTTCTTATCAGCAAGAATAATAAAGACCCACTTCAGTGCCATTAGCCCCCGCTGTATTGTCCCCAGTGTTCCCCTAATTCAGTCTTTTTTTATTACATAATGGATCTCTAATCTCTTTCAGATGAGAAGTCTAAGGGCAAGAGAAAACGAAACAACAGAAAAGCTGCCAGGATCTATATTACATATTTTAAATAACAAATAATATTCATTATTCCCCTTTGATTTATCTACGTAAAGCAGACTTTCTGTGTATATACCCGTGCCTGAGAGGAAAATTTGAGACTAGTTACTCACTAGTTGCTCTAGCCATCCCATCTTTACTCTGTATCTGTTTTTTCTTCTGGTTAACACACACGGTTTCTAAGGTCCAAAAATGAGGACATGGAGTAACATTAAGAGGCAATACACCAAAGCTCACCAAAATGGACTCACTAACCGGTAAGGATTCCATTCTAGAGCTAACGCACTCTATGGTAGCATTAACTCTGTCTGAGGATTCCCATGTGCTATGCCCACCACAGAAAGGACTGGGGGAACTTCACACATCCTTTTCTCCCATCCCAGCTCCTCCTAGACTGTGCATTGCCCTATCTCTGCCTCTCATGGCAGTTGACAGTGTTCCTCTCAGACAAATAACAGCCTAGGTGGTTAAAACTGATCATTAGGAAACTCCAATTTCCTGCTGCACAGGAAGTTGATTGTTTATCTCTGCACTTCATTCAGTCTGGACAATTTTGATTACTCACTTTCATCCTGTTTTTTTCCCAGTTATTTTCTAGTCACTTTCCCTTTCCTGCTTTTATCTTCCCACTGCACAATACTGCAATACTTGACCTGCAAAAATAATGTGGGAAATATTTAAATGAAAAGAAAAGCTTCCATCAGCATTATTGCTTATTTTAGTTTTCATAGTATCTTCAGGGTGCTTTGGGTCCTCAATGCACCCGACATGACAGATGTAGCAGAATGGACTCCAGCTTAAAAGAGAGATCCTTCTTAGCTGAAGCGCTAACTAAAAATTCTGATTCAGCCTGTGCTGCTGCGTGTATTTAAAAAATAGAGAGTGAGAGAGAAAATAGGAGAGAAGTATGCTGCTACCAGAATATAAATACATGCCAATAAAAGTACACTAGGTAGTGGAAGGGAGTGCAAATTTCATAGCAAGGCTACAGATCTTTGCATGATTTCTGCTTCTAATAAGCAGGTGATACTCTTTTAGCATAGCATTGAAGGAGTTAAAAGGAATGCCTTTCTGTCAAACATGGTTATCATTCAACACAAGACATGTACAGGGCTATACTTAAACACCCATTCCCAAGAACACCACGTATTTCTTCACAAGACCTAAGTAGCTTGTGAACTGATACTGATGTTATCTGAAATGTAAAGGTGTTTATTCTCCTAGTGCTTAAAGAGGATCAGCTTTCTGCAGCTGGTTGGCTAGACTGTAGGGTGTCTTCTCTCGGTCAGCACATGCATAACCAGACAATCATTCAGCAGCTTGTAAAATATGATTGCATATGAGATATTGATGGCCTAAGGGAAGTTCTGAATATCAGAGGTTCATAATTAGAATACCTATGCATTTGATCCAATAGAGTTTCCATCAATGTCACAGAGATGAGTGGTTATGAATTTCAGAGTCATCTCTGCTCGTACAGACTGATTTATGCACTTTCAACTTTGGACAAATGAAGGGCGAAGAATTAAAGCCAAACCCTTCTACCTAGAGAGCTCCTTATCCTTAGAGGGATTCTGAAATTTATAATCACCTCTCCTGGTGCTCAGGATCAAGCTCCACAGTTGGTAACTCATGACCTATTTATGCTCATGCCATCTATCTGTTCTCAGTCATTCTGTCCTCTTATCTGTAAATCCACAGTCACACCATGTAGGATGTGTGGATCTGCTGATAAGAAATTTCTGCAGGAAAGAGAATCTGGGCAGATCAACAGTTCTGTTGCCAGAGCTGCTGGCAGGAACTCTAACATCTCATTTATTCCAGATTTATAAAGATCCACTGTGCTGATCTGAGGACAGAGCTGAGTGTTTCATTTGTGTGATAATAGACTATCTAGTCGAAACCTGTATTTGGTACTAAATATTAAGTGAAATAGATACTGATAAGATTATCCAGTGTGGGACAGAAAACAACCATCTTGTTAGCATTGAGATTTCCATAGTTCCTGGGCTGTGGGTTTGGGTTTCCTTTGGTTTTGCTTTTGGGTTTGTTTTTGTTTGGTTTGTTGGCTTTTCTTTTCCTTTTATTTAATTTTAAATCACTGCATTTTACTGGAATTACACATAACTAAAAACTGCAGGTTCTAGGGTGAAGACAGGGACTCAGCACCCTGTAGCCAGCGCTCAAAAAAAATAGAAATCCAATTGCATGATTCTTTTAAAAACTGTATTAAACAGAGTACTACTCCTGAAAACAGTTCTCTTTTAACTAAGGGGGGGAAGAGCTATGGGAGAAAAGCAAACAAACTAGAAAAAACTAATATACAGTTTCCATTTAAACGTTCTATAGTATGACTGATTGCCGTGATAACTGGTTAAATAATAAAAAAGAAAGATGCTAACTAAGCTTCAGAAATAGATTTTGGTAAATGATCTTTTGCCATTCTAGTTGTCTCCGAAATATCTTTTCTTTTTCACATTTTGTGCGTGTGTCCCTGCATGCATGTATGTGCATGTTTATCCTTATGAATACATAATACTGTATGAATAAAAAGAGATTTTGATTGGGCACAACATGGATAAAGCAATTAGAGTAACCTTACTGGCAGATGCTCTGCCACAGAGGCTTAGGCATCTCTGGGCAATTATAAGGGACTTGGCTCTATCTGTGGCATTCGAAGTGCACATTTAAAAAAAAAAGAGGTGTCCATTGTGCTTCTTTCTTGCCTAAGTATTTCCAAAGCTATAATGGTAGACACCTTTCTCTCTGAGTAAAGACTGTTATTCTGTTGCATAACTGCTAAAGAAAAGGGTTCTGAAATTAATTTTGTCAAACAGCAAAAGTAATTTCTCAAATAAAAAAAAAAATACTTCTACTGGTAAAACGCGTTTTACAATTTACTGCTGAACTGCTGCAAGAAGCAGCTCTTCACTGAGCAGCATGGCACAGGGCCAGAATGAGCTATTTCAAAAATCACTGTTGGGCATATACCGATTTGATACACAGGATTTAGCAATACAGTTGGGAATGACTCTGTGTGTCTGTGTGTATATGTTCATGTTCTGTTAAATTTTAGCAGTCTCTAACTGTATACTCATCTTCAGTATGAGGAAAATTGTTGTTACACTACTAAATTTGTTTTAAAGAAGAAATTTATCAGGTTGGATAATAACACTTTTTACTTGTTTAATATACTTATTTTGTGTTGGAAATTAAGTTTCTATGGGCAGTTCAAAGGATAAAATGTCTCAGACAAAATCTTTGAAAACATTTAAATCAAGAATGAAAATTTTATGAGTATACTAGAGATGTCTGTCAGCTGTTGGTTAGCCTTGTGTGCCTTTTCCACCTCCAGATTCTCTTGTTCAATGCATAATGTGGGGGCTTACATTAATGGATCTGTACAACATGACGCAATGTGCATATAAAGCATTAACATATTAAATTGGAGTCTTCCAACCACCTGATCCAGGTTTATTCCAACTCAGGTATCAAAGTGATTTTATCTTTTTTTTTCCATAATCATAACAAATTATGAAATAAACACCAAGTTTTCAACTGATATGGCTCAAGAAGTAATGTTTAGTCTAGGAGTATTTGTGATTCACTCCAAAACTAAGTGGTTAAAGATAAGAATAAGGTTAAACCTAGATCAGTCAATGATCTAGGTGGCCTGTGAAACCAGACGAACAAGATTGCTAAACAGTTTGATGCAAATCTCTTGACGCAAGCAGCACCACCTAGGAAAAACTTCCTAGATCACAAATGAAATTATAAGGTACTATTAACAAATATTCCTTCATTTAGAGACACCTCACATGGTTTCAGCTAGCATTTCAGGCATGCAACAGGCTCACTAAAACCACCTCACTTACCAAAATTATAATTCATTAAATGATACGCATACCCGATGCCCAGTCTACAGATAGTTTTTATAGAAGCATACTTCTGTGGCTGTGGCTGACACATATACTGCTACAATCCTGATACGGATGCAACTCTAGTCATTTAAATGACTTGTACCTACATAGCTTGTTTTCCCATACTTACATGAAGAAACTACTAATGAAAGCATATATACAGAGAGACACACTGTTGGGGTTGTATTATGTTCAATTACAGCTAAATGACATCACTTTTGGGTATTCAAATTATTACTCACATGAGTAATCTCTAATCATGAGAGAGTGTCTGTGCAATTAACTTGCTGGTGGAAGAGAGAAGGATTGAGTCTGGAATCAAATATATTAATTTAAAAAGCAGGTTTTCAGCTGTGAAGTTCTATTTCCTAAGTACATGTAAGTTTGCTACAGATTCTTTCCATCGACCTTGGAAACAACATCTGTTGGGAGCACCTCGGCTCTTTACCGAGTATAGAAACTTCCAACACACTGGAGGAAAAAGTTAAGTTTTTATTCTTGTTTAATTTGATTTGCAGTTCAGCAACAAAATTAATTTTGAATGAAAATTAATTATATATGCTTTGAAGGGTCTGAGGGAGACCTGAGGGTGATTATAGACAAAGTTACAGTCACCTATATATGTAACACATGGACAAATTATATATATGTATATATATATAACGTGCATTTTTCTTCAAAACTCTGCATTAAATCTCTTTTCTGTCAGTAAGATGTTGGTATAAAATGTTGCATTCATTTCCAATGACATTGTGAATATCTTACCCACTTTAAACCAGTTCTAATACTGCATTTCTTTTTCTCTGTAGAAAAAGCATGCAGGAAATCTCAAGGGAAAGAAATATTTGTAACTCTGAACCTAAAAGCCTGTGGTTGATGATCCTATGACTGCAGTTTGACCATGGTTTGGTCCTCTGCAACCTGTGTGAAGATAGAGGACTGTGTACAAGCATCACAAAAGGCTCCCAGCAGTGCTAGGACAAGCTGTGGGAGCGCTGTGCCCTTTCCCCACACAGGCAATCCCTTTTCCACATGCTGTCTCTTGGCTAACTCTGATGGAACAGCCCAGCAAGGTATGGGCTACTCGTGCGGCTACGTGGTGCAGGACTGGAAGTACTGTCGAGAAAAACTCTTCAGTTTAATTTTCCCTCTTGGTTTTGATGAAGGAATGACAAAAACTGCCAGCAGGAACTGGGAGTGACATTGCTGCACACTGATTTCAGTTCTCAGAAGGTGCTGATGAGGCTTTTCATTCACAGCTCTGACCTTCCTTGCTCTTAATGGGTCATGTAGTACTTCTGCAGAGTTTACAGTATTTACTACGAGAGACGTGTCTAGCATCAGCCTGCCCAGACCTTTGCTGAACACAGAGGTGCATGACAGTGAACAGCTAATGAATCAGAGAGAAGGAATTCCAAAATCTTTTGCCTGTAATTCTCCCTCAAGATCCCTGACATTAAAGAATTTTTGCCTGAATAAAGATCATGGAATAGTTTCAAATTAATTCAGTCATAGCTAGCATGTTTTCAGGAAGGAACTAATTTGAAGTCTATATGATTTTACATTTTTAAGATAATGAGATTACCCATGATGGCCACAATAAAGAACTTTGACCAAAGAGCAGAACTTCTGCCCCTTCCTCCAAACATTTTCACTGTGATATATTCACAAACAAATGATGATAAAAGGAACTAAATGCCCTCTTCTGTATTCTGTGGCTCAAGATGTGTCCCTGCCTGGGCCGGGATCTGTAAAACCAGACTGCAGACCATTACAGTAATCTACAGATTATCGTCCAAACTGCCTTTCAAAATGATTCTTTTTCTTCAAAATTCTTTGACTGCAGTCTTTAATCCATAACTGTTGCAGAAAATTACAACGACAACTTACCATGTGAATAGGTAGCTGGTGATTAAGTGTTCTGAACGTGGCCTACTGACTTGAAGGGCAAACCAGAATATCATCTGTGACCTGTAATACTCTGCTTTGTAAGGGGCAGATCCTACAAAATACTGACAAGGGCCTGTTGGATGCAAGTCACCTCTCACCTGGGGCCAAAGTAAAATCATCACTTTGCCAGACCAAGTCTAGCAATGATATGGTCCTGTATGTCAAAAGCCTATTGAGTTCTGTCTGTGAGGACTGAAGGATCAGTTTCAATGACAGTGCACCTTTGAAAGATCAACAATTCTCTGTGTTGTATGCTTTTATAAACACATCCTCTCATTAAATAGGCTAAAAAAGGTTTCTTTTACAACAAATTAGTAAATAAAGCAGTTATAGCTTGAAGTAAAATATACAGAGGATTTTCTAGGTCAAGCTGATAGATAGCTGATAGATTTCTTTTTAGAAGGGATATTTTACGGACCTCTTTATGTATCATTAAGTTTTCAGGAATGCTGAATAGAGCATGATGGATTTGTTTTAAGTTGTTGCTAGTATTTAATTTTGATTCAGTTCAAAGGGCCATGACAGAAGAAGGAATCGAAGAGGGGAAAAAAGATTTTAGCTAGGTAAATCATCAATAAAAAAAAGGAAGGTATAAGAAGTTCCCAATACCTTTCACCAGTGGCTGAAAACATCAGATTAAACTGAATTATTCCTGGGATATATTGTTTGATGTGACTAGAATATAATTTGTTGAACAGAGAATAGTTTTTATTTCAAACACTTCTTTCCTGAGTATTACCTATGGATTAAGGTTTGGGTTTGTTTTAAATAAATGAATAAAACATGCCTGTCAAGAAACATATTTTAATGATGATTTTTTTTGTGGTTGTTTTTCTTTAAAAGAAGTCAATTACTTGAAAGGTGTAGGTTACACATAGCTGTAGGGGAACTAAAGCTCATATCTTCAGTGTATGTTAAATTAGCCTTCTTTACAATAATATCTATATATTATTCTTTTCCTTTTTTTTAATAAAAGACAAAAAAAAAACCAAAATATTTGTTTTATCAAAAGAAAAGAAAAGGCAATTTTTATACCTCTGGGGCAAGTTCCAGCTCTTTTAGTTTCTTGAGCACATAGCTGTAGGGGAACTAAAGCTCATATCTTCAGTGTATGTTAAATTAGCCTTCTTTACAATAATATCTATATATTATTCTTTTCCTTTTTTTTAATAAAAGACAAAAAAAAAACCAAAATATTTGTTTTATCAAAAGAAAAGAAAAGGCAATTTTTATACCTCTGGGGCAAGTTCCAGCTCTTTTAGTTTCTTGAGGAAATTTTTTTTTTTGAGGAAAAAAAAAAAAAAAAAAAAAAAAGCAATGGCAGAAAGACTCTAAAAAGACTGCCCAGGGGGGAGGGAAGGAAACACCTAAACCCATCATATTACCAAGTGCTGAGGTAATCAACTACAATCTGGGAAATGTCAAACAATGGTATTCACCTACCCGAAGATATTGCTGATCAAGTCCTCAACTGCCATTTACAATCACTAACTAAAACATGGAATATAGCTGTGGATATAAACAAGAGACTAATTAGTATTGGGAAGCTGGGTTTAATAATACCCTAAAAGAGACCATCTGTTTATAAAGACCCCCTTTTCCTTGATCTCTGACATGTATTCCTAATATAGACACAGCTGGACTTTTTTTTAAATTTTTTTTTTTTTTTTTTTAAATTTTTTAAACACCCTGCTACTATAAAGTCTACTTATAGTATATCTGGTCTGAGTGTTTGTCTCAAGTTTCAGTTATTATGTAAGCTCTCAGGGGCAATAAAATTTCACATAGAGTCAGCCTGCTTCAGAGTAAGTATAAACCATCAGACAACCATAAATGCAATTCCTTTATTATTGATGTTTGATACTACTGGATACTTTTTATTTTTCCGATTTTTGCAGATGTTCATCATATTATCACTAGAATAGCTGGAATAGATTTAGAGCTCTTTTCAAGTTCTGGATTCCTGCTTAGAAATGAAGTTTGCTTTTCTTGTTTTCCTGTTTAAAACACTAGGAAATAGCATTGTCCGTAATGGATATAACACTGATAACCTGACAAGCTAGGTGATTTTCAGGTGTGAAAGACCAAAACAATTTATAGCCTGTGTTTCCAGTCCACTATGGTAAAAAAAAAAAAAAAGGGAAAAAACCCACCATTGACTGTACACTTCTCACAGATAGAGGTCACTAATGGACCGGATTTGAATCCGTCTGGTAAAAGCCTGAAAGTTACACTAAAGTAATCTAGTGAAAAATGAAAACTCATTTTGAGATTAAAGAGGTAGCAGAAATGATTAAGAAATAAAGCTCTCACCTTCCTGGAAACAGTATTATTTTAAGTGTGCCTTCTTTCTATTCCTTTAAATAGAAAGTGCAGTACAGGAAAAGCCTGATAGTGATGCTTGTTTGAACTCCTTTTTGTTTTCTGGACTTGGTAAAACTCTGCCTCTCCTTTTCTGCGTGAAGGGTAAGGAAGTCAGCCCTAATAACATCCTACATTTTGGATACTGCTATTTTAAGCACTTAAAGGCAAGCACATTCTTGATTCTCAAAGGAAACCATAGCCTATGTAATGCAGATTCCAACTGGGAGGGTGTAGGGTTGCGCAAAAGAGATGTCTACATCTTAAATCAAACTATCCAGCAGGCCAGGGTATAAATATGACTTGTACCAGTGGCTCAAATTAGATCCAGACTCTCAAAGGCAAGCACAGATAACATCACCTTATACCAAATACAGGGTGTATGTATATGTGAGGAGCAACATACACCCAGAGAAGAACTCTGGGTGCATTCCAGCACCACTTCTTGCTACAGCCTTGGACTCTGGAAAACACTGACGACTCTTCTAGTCACAGGTAGTTTTACAGACACTGTATTTACACAGTGCTCTGACTTGCTTCACCTAAAGCACTCCAGGCCTAGGCTCTCTTACATTTAACTGCCTCGTTACCATATCAGGATAGAGAAACACCATTTAAAAAGCAAACCTCCTACAAATAGTAATGATGTTTGAAATCTCTCCTCTCACATAATTTTCAGGAACAAGAACAACTCTAACATTTTAACATCACTTTTGTCACTTAGAAATTGTGACTTTTAAATAACATGTTGTATCTTTTTGATTACGCAAAGATTATGTCCTGGTGATAACATTGCACACATTGACTCTTCAAAGGAAGAAAAGAAAGGTGGATAGAGGTATAGGTACAGTACCTTTTAAGTGTTTTGGAAAAAAAAAGCCCAGATGGATTTTTCTCCTTCCAAAAATACATATATCTGAAACCAATTAATGAATTCCCTCTGAAACTACAAATATATAAAGGTGCTCTTGGAGAAAGCCGATGTCAATGAATGAAGCAAGGAATTAAGTTCAAGTTTGTGGGGGGTTTTTTTGTCTGGTTGATTGGGTTTTCTAAACCCAAGTAGTGATCCATCTCAACCTCTAAGCTAGTTTAATTTCCCTGCAAGCACTGTAAAGTTAGATGCAGAAAATAAACCTCTCTTTAACAGACACCCTGTCTTTCTGTGTGTGTGTGTGTGTGTGTGTGTGTATGTCTGTGTGCGATAGAGAGGGCTGACTTGCTTTAATATCTTTTCCTGCTCCTCATGCAAGGAACCTCTCCCTTTCTATTTAGCTGAGTTCTGCATTGCAAAAAGCAGCATCTAAAGAAATCTAATCAGTACCTTCTCCACACAGTACAGGAATTTGCACGGATTTGTGCCTTGGATTTATTAGCTTATCATAAGCCTTAAAACAGATTTCCTCCATTAAAATTAATTAAAAGCTCCTGTTGACTGATTCCCACTCCAAAAAGAAGGTGGAGAGTCTTACTCTCTTACTTTGCTGCTGATTTCTTTATCTTTTATGGGGTTTTATCTCATGCTCTGGAGAGGTCTTTTCAGCTGTTTGACTTCTTTTTGCGGTCTGTTCACACACACACACACACGCAGTATTTGTTACTATTTTGCCAGCGATCACCGTCTTGACTCGTCAGGTCTATGAGGGGCTTCTTTGTGTTCTCAAGTCCTGATCCAGTTCCCTTAACCTCGCCCCCACCCACTCGCCACCAGCCCCGCTCCGGAGGTTGCTGATGGGGATTTGGTGGATCCTCCTGCCGGGCGCAGCTCCCGGCTCCCCCCGCAGATCTCTCAACGCTTGCCAGCGCCGAGCTGCCCCGACTGCCTCCGCCGAGCCAGGCTCACCTTTAAAGGTCCCGTTTCTCAAAACCACCTCCCAAATAGCATTGACGGTGGTGCCGGTTCCCCCGCAGCAGGGGTAGCTCTCGGCTTGCCGTTCCCCGCCCGG